>NW_022990701.1:4188227-4360727 GCF_902827175.1 Gymnodraco acuticeps
CGCATCACCTCGTGCCCTTAAGTGTTTAAAGTTGCTGAGTTTTGAGAAAGATACTCCTAGTAACCCTGATGGGTTGGTTGGCATGCGTGGCGCGGCCTGAGCAGCCTTCTTGTACCCCGGGCTGTGTCGCCGTGGTGACCGTCCGGAGCGGGTCTCTACGCGCGCCTGGGCCGAATCAGGGTGCAGCGTTTGACCCTGCCAGTAACGGTGTCCTCCGATCACCGGGACGGCAGAATTGGTCGGGCGGTGATAACTTCCAGGCTTGGCGATGATTACACTTGGGCCTCTCTGTCGCGAGTCACGACCCGGAGACTTGGAGGTCTGGAACAACTGGGCAAGATAAGAAGCAGAGATGATTAGGACACATGAAGTCCAGAAGAGTAACACATGGTGCCGATTTGTGAGGTTACAATGGACTGAAAAGCCTCTAGAGATGCAAATAACAATTGTTGTCATCATCGATTAGTCTGCGGATTAGTCTCTCGATTGATCGATTAATCCTGTTATCTATAAAATGTCATAAAATAGTGAAAAATGTCTGTCCCCGTTTTTCAAAGTCCTTCAAATGTCTTGTTCGTCAATCTAAAACACAAAGATAATCAGTTCATAATGATACAACAGAGAAAAGACTCCTAAAACTGCATTTTTGCTTGAGAACGTCTGCATCTCAGAAAATTCCAAAACTAATTATTTCATCACAAAACATCAAAACTGTGGATTATGCTTTTTGTTATTACATCTATTTACATACAACGGCAACTCTTTTGACTCCAACCTGAGTCATAACAACCTTTTTAAGCTTCATCTAGTTCAGTATCCTGCAGAAAGACTACTCAGAAGTTCATAGCACCAGTTTTAGCAGCTTTATAGTGGTTGCCTGTGAGTTTTCGATTACAGTTACGTTTGTGATTTAAAATGCAGATACAGGGCCATCTTTTGACTTCTGACCTGCTTAGCCCTCTTAAAAAAACATTGAATTGCATTTTCCTAAATTGCTTGCATTATGTGCTTTTACAGCATTTGTACTTTTATGTGTTTTCATCATACTATGCATTTCCTGTTTGTATTTCTTTTTTAAAGTGCTGAAGAGTTAAAGTTATATACTATAATATTATTGTAATGTTATTATGTTCTGTGTTTAGGTGATTGTACAACGCTCCCTGTCTGCTAAGAATATAAGTCACGTGAAAGGAGCTTCGATCCTGGCTGCCTATCTGAAGATGCTGCCCTTCATCCTCATCATCCTCCCTGGCATGATCAGCCGAGCTCTCTATCCAGGTGCGTGCAACCACACACACCTTGTTATTTGCAAAATTGGAAAGATAATGACGTAATTGTGAGCAGGTAGCGGCTTGCTTTGGAACCCTTCATGCAGCACACCAATTTGTAGTTGGATTTATATAGATGTCTGTGTGTTTTCTTAGTAGAATGACCAACTTATTCACATCAACCATAAGGCTTGGGAACTTCTGCACTTGTCTCTGCATTGATTACTCATTTAACAATAGTGAAAGGTTTTAAGGATGAAGACGAGCCTTGTGTCAACATCTACATATTAGTGTTGTAAAGGGCTGAAACAAAAATATATTAAATTCAATTCATGATTATACAAAAGAATGTAAATCACCTGTCCTATGTGCCTGTGCGGGGAGGGGTTTCCCTGTCTGCGGAGCTGCTGTGATTGGCGGATTAGGTCAGAGGTATCTTCACTGCTGGGATCCCGCAGATCCAGCATGCTCTGGGAGAGGCGGGCCATCATGTTGAACCCGTCTCCCTGGCGATGCCCGCGGCCCGACCCCGTCTTCACTCCGTTGTTAAGCGGGTCACTCGGCTCTGGCGGGGGACATTCATAAAACTCCTCCTCTGATGTTGTGGAGGGTGATTGAGGGGGCATCAATGACCCCTCGGTCGCACATGACCTTGGTGCTGTCCTGGCTGCTCTCGCCGGTGCTGCCAGAGTCACTTTCCTCCTTTTTAGAGGACATGCGGCCACGGCCTGGCTCCTCCCCGTTTTCCTTTTCTTTGAAGCCATCGAGACTTTCCAATTGGTCCATTTTCATCAGAGTGACCTGTGGTTGTCCAGGCTCCTGTGGGGAGGCGGGGTCTATGACTAACTGCAGTGTGCGGCGTTTAGGAACAGGAGGGGCTGCAGGTTGAGTCTCAGCAGTTTGATTAGCAGTGTCTGTTGACTGTGAGTCAGCAGTAACATTGGATGGCGTTGGTTCATTCCGTTTGTGCGTGTCTTGTGTCAAAGGTTTGTCAGGCTGCTGAGGGGGCCCTCTGGAGTCTGTTGCATCAGTTTGGTCTTTATTTGGAACAATGTCTATTTGCTCTTTTAGCTGTTTGTTGGTTGGACTCACAGGAGTAGAGACAGTTGTATTCCCAGATGGATTCTCCGCATCTCCTGTAGCTTTTGCATCCTGAACTGAAACGGGGTTCTCCTTCTGCAGTGGTGAGCTGAAGCGAATAGCCTGGCTAGACTCAAACCTCTCTGACCTCTGTAAATGGACCTGATTGGCTCGCTTATCATCCCTGATGTTGATAAAGCCAATCACGTCGCTCGGTGGGTCTGGGTCTGGCCAGATGGGCAGGTACGGGATCATGTATGCCTTTTCCAGATGGGCTAATCCCGGATGCAAGGGTGGTTCTTCGATGACCCCCCTAACACGTGCTTTCGGAAACTTGAGCCCAGTGGGATGACGGGAGTTCCTGGAATTTTGTTCAGAAGAATTGGCACTTGCGTGAGTTCCCCCGGTAACAAGAGCATATTTGGGATTGATGAGCTTCCTAGCTACAGCAGCAGACACCGGAGCAGGAGTCACCTGAGCGACCGACTCAGGGATGGGCTCGTCTGCCATGGGGACTTTGTGGAGAGACACACCTCTGGACACGAGGTAAAGGTCACAAAACTGAAAGTCGAAGGTCTCCACTGCCTGCCCCGTGATCACTGTGATGAGGTTACGGTCCAAACGAGATGAGGACCAGGTGAAGCTGGAAAAACACAGACAAGGAAACATAAATTCACAGCAGTGACTCACCTCATGTGCTCAGATTTATTTCATACTACATTTGTTCCGGCAATTTATTTTCCATACTAACTCTTTTCACTATGTCGCAACCCCTACTTAGAGAAACGAACGTACACTTTAATTATTACACCAGACAGTCATGGATCACATCATGCCCTTTGATTGCATCGTGTGGGTGAAATAGAGATAGATTAATAATTCACCATGTGTTGAGGGAAAGATTTATAGTTGTGGAAGATTTGCCTAGTTCACACAAATTAGTTTTGGCAAATAAAGATATGCATGCTACAACAATGCAAACATTTTCAATGTTGCAACACGTTCTACAATTATTGCCTTATGGTTGTTTGCCATTGCCAACCAATAAAGAAGCAGTTTATAATCAAGTATTTCCTAAAAAGGCAGACTTATTCCAAAGAGAAACACTGCAATTAATTTGATCCTATAAGACATTCGTGTGAAACTCCGTAGGGCAAAGTGGAACTAGTGATCATTTTGTGTACAGTAGGATTGTCTCATAGCTTTCAATGCAAAAATACAAGATATGCGGAAATGCACTGAGCTTGCACACACACTCACAACACACTGCTCACCTGTATGAACCAGAGATGGCTTTGTCTGCGTCCACCAGGAGGAACTTCTGGCTCAGCGCTCCACGCACCCTCTGTGCAGATCTTGTGAAGAACTCCACCCCAACACAGCTTCGCACACGCAGATTCTGCACAAAAACAATTATGAATTCAGGTTTAATGCTTTGCAAAAAAGGAGGCTCTCAGGGATTAAGTGTGATGGGAGGAAGGATTTTATTGAACAAAAGGGAAACAAAGGCGACAAGAGCATAGGAAGACAGAAAATAATGAGTTCCCTTTTTGCTCTTCAGAACAATTCTTCTTTATTAATACTATCGTAAACTTGTGTCGGCTGCACGTTAGAGCATGGACTGTATATCTGTATGAACGACACACCCTGCAGTGTTTGTCTTTGGCCCTGTGATAAGGGTGTGGTTTCTGGCTGAGCGTTACCTCGCAAGTAAATGTCTGTGTGAAATGTCACAAGAGACACGATGCCCAACAGTTGTAAAATGCTCACAATAAGAGCAAAGATGGAAGATAACAAAAGGTTGAAAGAGATGAGAGGTTTGGTGGTTAGAGCCATGAGGAAGGAAGAAATAGAAATGAAAGAAAAACATGTCACAGAGACGCATGAGTGTGCATGGTTTATCTAATTATATGCAGCACAGACAGGAATGTGCTAAGTGTCTTCCTGGTCTAAAACACTTAGAAACGTTAATTAAATATTTAAATATGTTTTTTGTTAACTGCCTAGACCAGTTCAACTCAGAGAGGCAAAGCATAATAAAGACATTAAGCCAATGGCAAAAACAACTAGCTAGTGCATGCACCTTATTAAGGCCTGCAGGCAAAAACCTGTTCCACTACGTTGATCATGCCCTTATTTCAAATGTTATCCCTTATGTATACATGAACATGTGACTGTAATGAAACATATTTATTGGACATTTTGGAACTGTAGCTTTTACATTTAAACTGTTTTCTATTATGTTAGGCTATACTTATCAAGAGTAGCCATCTATTCTAACTAGCTCTTCCCCCAGTTTATCAAAACATCATCAGGGCGTGTGCATACCTTTAGATGTCCACGATGCATATCAGCTCTGCCACACATGGAGAGGAAGCAGGGGACTGAAGCCAAGTCAATTATTATGTATACAGGAACTTTGCGTTTGTAGGCCGCATCCAGCAGGTCCCGAAAGATATCTACATCTGTAAACACATCCATCACCACGGCTATCACCTACACACACAAAAATAGAGGAAACCACAAATGGGGTTAGTGTTTCCTGATCGGTGGGGGTGGATTTGATTTGACAGCCATTAAATCCTCAAAGGAAGCTAAAGACTAAGAAAACTGCATCTAGAAATTAAATAGACCCTCAAAACACAAAAACAGCAACCCTTATCATCATATCTCAATTACAAAAAATAAATAAAATACAATTGACAAAAAAAACAAGTTTAAAGAAATCCTTTACATCCACAGAAATGAATGTATAATGTAAGTTTTGATGTACTACCAGCTGTTTTATTGTATGTTTTTAATCACCATTTTGTAATGCTTAACTAGCTCTGGTCTGTAGTCAGTAGATAACAACATATATGACAACCAGATTGTTTCATTTCAAATATTAAAAGATGTTTGGTTTACATGAGTGAGATTGTAGATTAAACACTTTACTATAGTAAAGCATTTTGGAGGAGTGCATTTTAAATCAAGCATATTGTTTGGAAAACCCAATGTTTAAATTAAGCATTTTCTAAACTTTCAAGACTTTGTGCAAACCCTGTTCCTGATCACTTTGTCCCATAAAGAGATTGCTAGAAACAAATTGCTTCGCAGAGTGGTGACAGACTGTGAAGTGTCTGGATAGTGTGTGTTCTGTGTGTTCAACAACACAACACTAGTGACAGGATGGTACTCTTCACATAGCACTGCTATTTACTCTTCTCTCCTGACCAAGTTAAAGATTTAAAACTAGGTAGACTTTTGTCCCAAACTCTGGCAACTTACTGAAAGGCTGATCAAGAAAATAGCTCTGGGAAAAGCTCATTAGTGCACATACATAAACTGTACATAGGGACGCCCAGTTCAATTTAACAGCAGTTTTGGGGGGTAAAAAGAGATTGGCATATGCCCTTTAAGCCATAAAAAAGTTTTTCAATGTATCACTAAGTCCTATTAGTCTACTCTAGACTATATGTACATGCGTGTTAGGGCCGGGACTTTAACGCGTTAATTAAGATTAATTAATTACATAAAAATTAACGCGTTAAAAAAATTACCGCATTTTAATCGCACTTATTTTTGCACGGCGGAACGTTTCTCACTGGATGAGTTTCAGGCGTACCGATTATACTGGAGCACCAACTAACGTTCATGACTTCAGACAACAACAAACCACAGTGAACAACAGTGGGAAATGTTGTTTTAAAAAACGGACGGATGGAAGCGTCGATAAGAGCACGGTTGTGTGCAAATTATGCAAAAAGGAATTCGCATATCACCGCAGCACATCAAGCCTCAAGTATCACATCAATGCAAAACATATAGCAGCTAGCGTGGACGTTAGCCTCTTTTATCGCGTTCACACCAAAAAGAGCCGGTACTAAAATTAGTTCATGAGAACATTTTTACCCCCACGAAAGTCCCTGAGAGCAGAGAGCTGCTAGAGAGCAGGGACTTTTGTACGGCGGCTCTCTTGTGAGAAAAGAGCTATATTTCTGATTGGCTGGGCGGATTGCAAACCACGCCCCGTAAAACTCCCAAAAAGTTTTGTGAAGCCGCCATTTTATTATCCTCGCATTAGCATTATTAGCCCAGCGCAGAAACGCAGAGAGACTAACTTATGGCAACACAAAATAAAACATGGGAGCGGTGGAGATGAGGAGGTGTCGGCGTTCTAGCGATTTACTCGGAAGGCTGCTGGGACTCCCAGCAGCTTCTACTGAAGCCAGTCCCCAACTCCGGGGACTTCCGGCCGGGGACTTTAGGCGGCAGTATACGCCGTGAAGTGGTTTGCGGCCGGCCAAAGCAGAAGAAGAAGAAGTGACGTCAGCGGCTTCATTTGCCTAATCCACCCCCAGGTTCAAAGAGTTCTCATGAACTAAATTCTCATGAACCTTTGTGGGAAAAGTACTGCGGTGTGAATGCGCCTAATGGTATACTAAAATCCATGTGAAAAAAATTGCTTCTCACTGTTCTTAGGTCAAATATTTATATGTGATTAAAAATGCGATTAATTTCGATTAATTAATTACAAAGCCTCTAATTAATTAGATTAATTTTTTTAATCGAGTCCTGGCCCTAGTTAGGATCTATGTATGTAAGAGGTAAAGGCTCCCGGGTGCTGTAATCTTTTCAATGACGTCAGAGCATTTTTTACCACTGGCGTGTCAGGATCAGACTTGTTTTATTAAAACTTTGTTGTTGGTATTTGTGAGTATGTCACATGTGGGAGAAGAAAAAGAGGAAATAAGGTTTGTAAGACAAGATGCCAAGACAAAGGAAAACAATTAAACTGATGTCAACATGTTTAGTAGAAGATATGATTAATCCTTGTGTGCAACTGCAATGCTGTAAGCAGTGTTCAGTGTCAGACATTTGATACAAATAATCATCCTTAGACTGATGTTTCTTGGATTGAACAGAATAGTTAATATCACACATTAAACATCTGCCATTTTGGAAAGTGCAATCGCAGAATATCTGAAATTATTGAAACGATTATCAAAATAGTTTCAGGATAATAGATTTGCTTTGTCTTCTTCACTGCTTTTCCAAGTGTATGTCTGTATGTGCGCGCGTGTGTGTACTGTGTACTATACTGTGTATGGTGCAGTTTTGCTACTTTGTACTTCTACTCCACATCCACTTTTACTGCACTACATTTATTTAATACCTTCAGTTACTTTGCAGATTCTATTTCATTATGTGAAAGTCATCCTTAAATAAGGCTTTAGTCATACCCGGAGTAAAATACACTACTCTGCAGCATACAAAGTAGTTAATATAGCTGCACCTTTACAAGCTTTGATAAACACATTAATGAATCAATACTTATAATCAAAACATATTATATAATAAGTTATTCTGAAATGGGCCAATGTGCATAATAAGTACTTTTACTTTTGTTACTTTGTGTGTTGATGCTTACTTGAGTAACATTTTGAATGCAGGACTTTTATTTGTAAAAGTATTCTACACTGTAGTTTACTCAGGTACAAGATCTGAGTACTTCTTCCACATCTGGTTATTTATGTATCACACAATGCGGTTGTTGTTACCTTCTGGGCCGATGCGATGCTCTTGCGCACCACCTCTTTGATGTGCGTGTGCCCGTCGGTTGGAGGTTGGGTGTACACGGTCACGCGTGTGACCCCTCGGTATGAACTAGCCTCGGGCCACCCGAGGTCCAGCTCCGCCACTGACGACTCTGACCGGTCCGGCCAGTACTGCAGCGACACCTCGCCGTCCCCCCCGTACTCCCCGGAACCCGGGGTAAGGTTCCCCGGGCCTGGGGTGAGGTTCCCTGGGCCCGGTATCATGCACCCTGGCCCCGGGGTATCTGGCTTCTGATGGTGCTCATGTCCGGGCCTGTAGGCCTCCGCGCTGTATTCAATCCGCTGCAGCTCCGGTTCCGAGAGGAACTCCCGGAGGCCGGTCTCGCGGATGAAGTCCCCGAACGCATCGCGGCCCTTGGTAACGAGAACCTCGATCGCCAGCCGTTGGTCCTCGCTGTAGAAAAACTCCGGTTTGCCCTCGCTCACGCGCCAGTTGACGTGGTGGTTGTCCAGACACTGGACCTGAGACAGCGCCATGGCATCGATATATCCCCCGGTCAATAAAGAGTACAGTACCAAAAGAACCGAGCTGATCCAGTTTCCTCTTGTCGGTCCGTAGGGTCCAACTTACAAACTGACATTATGCTCCATAACGTGTCCGCGTGACATGGGCCCGTGTGGCGGTAAACATATTTCCATGTGAAGGAAAGACACCGCTGCAACAGTTTGCTCAACACAGACTCGGCTTTACACACACACACACACGCACACACACTCAGGTGTTGCTAGAACAAAGCACCTCCGCCCAACGCCACGCCTTTCACCTGACAGGGGCCCGGTAGATCCAGCGGCAGCCCGGTTCAGCAGATCCAGCCGCCGGGCAGGCAGGCAGCTGTCTGGGTGGATGAGTGTCAGCCTGTGAGTCAAAAACAAAGCGGAACACGTAGCCTACTTGACAAAGAAGTCATTAATCCTCCTTTAAAAGTATTGAAACTGTTGGTGACTCAAGCTTACTGTTGTGCTGACGAGCCACTTTTCCTCTCTTTTTGTCTCTTTTCTAATCCTAAAGACCACTTAATGATTCCACTGTTGAGTTCCCCGATGGACACACATTCGTAAATATCACTAACGTGGCACCTACGTGTCTCAACTTTGTCCAAGTTCGCGTCGCTTTATTTTACCGTGTCTTTCTTGATTACGCTTCTCCAGACAGAAAGTGCATCGAGTGCTGCTCCAGCGGTTTGGGTTTGCCCCAGGAATCCGGCAACGGAAGCTCTATCACCGGGGCAGAAAGGCGGAGTGTCCGGTAGTTGGTTGGGAAAGAGAGGCTGTTAACTCCACCCTCCTGTTACGACCCAAATCGTGTTTTTCATCCAAAAACAGAACCCTTTACGAAAGACAGTGGTGGGAACCCCATGACTTAGTTATTTTGTATCAGCTGCTGATATAACTGTTGCCTGTAATGTGCTTAGAGCTAAATACATTATTTTGGTTTTATCTCACATACATTTTAACACATTTCCTATAGGTAATGCAGTGCAGATGCCAAACTTTTTGCTTATCATGTGATTGCTTGTTAATTACGTGTCACTGCAAAGTCTTCTGGATTTTTTATTGATGAAACATTAGGAGAAATAACTGATATAGGTCTGGATCAGGGTTGTGTGAATAAGGTCAAGTTAATGGTTATGTAGATAGAGATGCACCTTACTGACAAATGATCTTTGTTGTGAGTTCACTTTTTATCACCTAAGGAGATAGATGAACTAGCTTACAAGTCAATGGAGTTTAAAGAGATTTGCGTCTTGTAACTCTTTTTAAATCAAAACAGGCAGACTGTAGATCACAGGAGAATTCAGTGTAAAACGAATTAGGAATTCTAGTAATTTACTCCAGATCCATTACGTTTTCATAAGTAGGAGTTGCAGACAATTAAACATACTCTGTCACGTCTTCCATCCCTGTGTAAGTGCCCTTTCTCTTTATATCTCAGACACTGTAGGATGTGTGGATCCAGAAGAGTGTGTGAGAGTGTGTGGAGCGGAGGTGGGATGCTCCAACATCGCCTTTCCCAAACTGGTCATTGAACTCATGCCAAGCGGTGAGCATACTGTTTTCAATCTATCAAATACTTTGATAACGTTTATTTTTTACCTACATGCAAGTGTTCATCTGTGTGTTGTATTGCAGGCTTGCGTGGACTTATGATAGCAGTGATGATGGCAGCTCTGATGTCATCACTGACCTCCATCTTTAACAGCAGCTCCACACTCTTCACCATGGACATCTGGAAGAAGTATCGCTCACGAGCCTCGGAGAGAGAGCTGCTACTGGTTGGAAGGTACGTCACCGACAGATGAAGGGTCAGAGGTCAGAGAAAATGTGTTATAAATCCTGGACACTGGTAGCTGACATTTGGAAGTGCCTCATACTTCAACAAATCTGAGCTAGCCCTTTAAAGTGAAAGAGCTGTGTCTATTTCAGGATTTCGACTGTGATCTTGGTGGTGGTGAGTGTGGTGTGGATCCCCATCCTTCAGTCGGCCAACAGTGGCCAACTGTACGTGTACATCCAGTCGGTGACAAGCTACCTCGCTCCGCCCGTCACTGCTGTCTTCACCCTGGCTGTCTTCTGGAAGAGGACCAACGAGCAGGTAACACGCACACACAAGTTATATAGATTAATCTTGTCTATTAAAAGGAAAACATGCCCTCCAAAAGAGCCCGCAGTCCAATGGGATGTCTTAAATAAAAATTACAAATCTTTACATTTTCAAGCTGGAAGCATTAGATGTGTGCTATTTTTTGCTTAATGACTTAAACAGCATTAACAAAATCATTTTCTGTTAGTAGACTAATCCATTAATTGACTAATCATTACAGCACTAATAACAATCAGTTACACTATTACTAATGACAATAAACAGAATACAATCTTATTCCACCAACTCTTTTGCGATTCCTTTAAAGACGTTTATTTTTCAACACTTACTCATTTTTGCAAACATAAACCAAAATGAATACAAAGTTTACTACATTTTGTACACTCAACTTCTTGTCAAAACAAGAGTTTGAGGATTTTCTGCACTGTTTGTCCTTTCTCCCACACCGTACTGGTGTTCCTATTTTTTATTGGCCTCTCATGGAATCCAGCTGCCAACATCCCTCACTGCTTGTGTGGAGCCTAAGGGTGTACTCATTCATTTTATGAAGTGTATTGTTTTGTATTTCCTATGTGGAAACCAGCATAAACGTGTTGCTTTTGCACTTGAATAAATGAAAGTGATTCTTGCTGATAACAGAATGCAAGTGAGGGAAAGTTTGATTATCACAAGATTAACAGAGTGCTATGAAAGAGATAATGCTGTCGTAAAAAAGGGGTTTCAGCCTAATAACATGTGTTTAAACATCTTTCAACTGCAAGTAAAGACCAGTTCACTGGATTGAATTCCTATTTTGATAGAGCACATCCTGGGTGTGTCTGCTCTCTGTGGACATGCTGTTTAACCACTTGAATAAAGTGGATTTTCAGGTTTTCTTAGGTTTTTTATTATAATATCCAACTCTGAATAAAGCTAGAAAGAGTCATTTTTAGTTTTCTTCTATTACAGTAATTTGCCTAACCTGGTTACGCACAAAACTAATCAAGCAATTATAGTGAGCATGGTAAACATTGTACCTGCATGTTAGCATTGTCACTGTGTGTGCATGTTAGCATGATGACATTAGCAACTAGATCAAGTAGGGGTCATTACTATGATCCCAGCGACCTCAGTTAGACTTTTGTAAGGGTATTAATTAATAACTACACATACATACATTATACATAGTTATTTAAATGTTTTGAAACAAAGCATTTAGTTAAAATAGTTGTCTAAAACAATCACGTTTCTATCAAATTTAGCACAGATTAAATGTATATGCCTAGATATAGACCTGCTTAAAACCAAATCCATGCTTACTGTAGAAGTTATAAAAAAGGAACAGTCATCATTTTCTTTTTGATGTATCATTATATATGATACCTGTGTACTAAGTTATTGATAAGGGCCAATAACAGTTGCTAACTGTTAAACAAAAGGTGTGAGTCTTTTCTTTTTCTTTACACACACGGAGCATAACGCTGTAAGAATCTTTATGGTGCTGACTCATTGGGGTCAAAGGCTTCATGCTACTGCACATGATATGACACACACTGTCTTACACTGTAAAGAAAAATACATACATATTTCAGTGGAAATAACAATTACATTTTTAAATGTTGTTTTTTCACATGCAGTACTTTCCCATCAGAAACAAAGACAACCCGATGGGGGGGAAATGGTTTTGAGTGAAGAGTGTAAGGAATGAGGGCGAACATAAAACATAATGAGAAACAAAGTGCATGTATAGATGTTTGCTTTGCTTGCCTTGACAAGGTGATTATTCTCATGTGTTAAGTCGAACCACACCTTACTGAAGGCTGAACAGAGGCAGCGACAGAGACTTAATTTAGTGAGAGGTGACACCATGCTGATAGATTATCATGCTGGGAAAGTGAGAGTGAATCAGGAAAGAACACACGCACCATAGTGAGGCTTTTAGCAGCAGGAAGTTCAGCATATTTTTCAGTAAAGCATCTGATGATAGTGAGTTTAGTTTAATTAATATGGACATCACAGTAGCATTAGAATTACTTAAGTGCACAAGGACCAGATGCACTGTGTTTGATCAAATAAATACTAAAGTACATACACAAAAACAGGGTTTATAGGTAACACATTTGAAATAAAATGATAAAACCAGGAAAGAGCATGTTCATGTAGGACAAAGAAAACTGCTTTAAAGGAATCAATTTATCATCCCATTAAAACATTACTATTCTCATACATTACATTACATTACATTGCATTTAGCTGACGCTTTTATCCAAAGCGACTTACAATAAGTGCGTTCGTCCAACAAAATACAACTTGAAGAAAACAGAATCATATAAGTACATCAGGTTTCATAGAGCAAAAACATTTCAAGTGCTACTCAACTGGCTTTAGAAAAGCCAGTCCTTTATTAGTATAAAAGTGCTTCGTTAATAGTTCAATCGCTTGAAGTGGAGTCGAAAGAGATGAGTTTTCAGTTTGCGCCGGAAGATGTGCAAGCTATCTGCCGTCCTGATGTCAATGGGGAGCTCAATCCACCATCTTGGAGCCAGGACAGCAAACCCACGTGTTTTCGCCGTTGGCCGTCATACAGTATGTCTCCATGGTGAACGAGAAATAAAACAGTCTTAATTAATTAAAGTTAATAGGTACAGTCTTAAATCAAAACCAAACTATATCAAAACATGTCACACAACTCGTGCAATATAATCTAAGTCTCATTTATCCAGTCGTATGCTCACTACTTCACGAGTGCATGCATTTTAGCTAAAACCTTAATATTTAAAACCCTCCTGCATGTCTCACGCTTTTGCAGACACGCTACTCTTCCATGCAAGTACTACTCACAAAGTCTTTTAAATAGCGAAAATGCATGTGGTAATGAATAAATGATTGAAAACAAGGCTTATAAAACTGAGTGTAAGAGTTAGTGAACAGATGTTTTGATACAGATTTGCTGTTGTCAAATGCTGCCCCAATAGGAACTCATCAACCATTTTCTACTTTTATGGATTCTTTGTTCATTGCGGTCAATGCGAGACATACTTGAAGACGGGGCGAATTGTTGATTGACTTTAGGGGAAAGTATTCCTTTTCAGTTGTAATTACCTATGAAGATTTCAAAGCTGAGAATATTAAGTTTTTTCAAGATGTGACAATGGTGGTGCCTCATTGGTTGTGTTTCTATGTGTGTTTATGTGTATCCAGGGTGCGTTCTGGGGCCTGATGGTGGGCTTGGTGGTAGGTGTGTGTAGGATGGTGTTGGAGTTTGCTTTCCCGCCTCCCAGATGTGGCGTTGTAGACTCGGCACCTGATGTTCTGCGCAGCGTCCACTACCTCCATTTTGCCATTCTGCTCTGTGGGCTCACTGCTATCGTGGTGACTGTAGTTTCCCTGCTCACCCCCCCGCCCAGCCCTGAACAGGTGTGTACATACAGATATAATGAAGATCCATTGTCCCGGAGGGATATTGGTTTTCACAGCCAGTACTAAGAAACATACAGATATACAAAGAGGCTAGCATTTCGTCTCGTCTGTATGTTGTCTCAACTGAAGGTTGAGCTTCATGTTAAAAGACAGTCAAAAAGGCCTTGCCTTTCTAAATCCAAAAGATCAACACCCTAAGAGAGAAATCCTACAGCACAGAGGAACTATTGTTGCTCTCAATAGAAAGACTATCTATAATCTAAATGCTTCATATTTCAAGTCCTGTTAATACCGCCGATCAATTTGACACATTACATTCTGGCCTGTGTGTGAACTCAAACTGCTAACAGTTGCATTACTGATGTCATTGCACATTTTAGTACTATTTAGCACAGACAACTAATCACAAGGAAAGCCAGTACTTCATATCCATTAAAAATTAAGAAAGCTATAGTTTTATATAGGTGATTTATGTTAATTATGTTGAATGAAATTGAAACCTGTATTTGTATTAGAACTGAATAATGTTATAATGACAGTTTATTCTTCAAATTGTCTTGCAAACAATAAGTGTGAAACTTAACATGGGAAACCACTGATCTACAGTAGTGTAGTATTAATCGAATACGATGGGAAATAATGTTATTTGCCTAATTGCAAAGTGTTATTAGAACACTAATTACACTAAGCATAAAGACTAAATTGTGTGGAAACAGCTAGCCCGACTATATCCAAATGTATTTAAGTCTGTCTACCAGACCACGGTCAACATTATATCTGATGCGTTATAGCTTTAGATTTCCATGGTAGACCTGAGAGCGATATTGATCTTCTCACCTATATAACTTATTTAGGAGTAAGTAAGTAACACTACAGGTGTTAACCTTTAACACACAGTTTAGACATTGTACCTGATTACAAAAGGAAGAGTGTAAATCATATTACTTTTGTTTAAATTTGTTATTCTTTTCTTGAAGGGTTTGGGTGTTATCTATTGAGCCTTATTGCGTGTAGCAATGTTACAGATGTGTATTGATGTATATTCTGTGAAATGTTGTTGACTTACGCAAAGGGACTTCATGAAGAGAGGCTTCAGCCGCAATACAGCATCTAATGGGGCTCTTACCAAACAAAGTCTCTTTAAGAAGGTTTAACTCTTCTTTTACGCCAGGATGTTGTCAATGTATATGGATTCTTTACATATAGTTTACACTGTAGGTCGTTGCTAGTAAATTCATGTTGGATTTCATTTTCTTCTCTCACAGTTGCTTAACCTGACCTGGTGGACATTGACTGAAGAGCCACAGAGAGAAATTCCTCTACAGAAAGTGTCCTCTGTCAGCCACCGTAGCTCCCAGGGTAAGGGTCTGAATCATGGTCTGAATATTCACAACACTTGGAATAAAACCAGCCATCATGTGATCAACACTCATCCACACACACACACACACACACACACACACACACACACACACACACACACACACACACACACACACACACACACACACGCACACACACACACACAAGCTGATGTTATTGTTGAGTAACTGTGTGTGTGTGTGTGTGTGTGTCTGTGTTGCAGGCTCTGAGCCAACCCGGCGGGTGACATGCGGTCAGGGCACAGGGTTGTGTATCGCAGCAGCGCGGCGATCAGAGGAGACTCCAACTCCCAGAGTTCAGAGCGTCAGAGAGAGTGTGTTCTGGTCCAGGTTCTGCGGTGTCAATGCAATCCTGGTTGTCAGCATTAACATTTTTCTCTATGCATACTTTGCCTGAGTTGAGGATCATATTTCACATCCTGTCTCACCCTGTTGCTGAACTCCTGACAAAATCAACTCCAGATCCAAGAAGGTGGGGAAACAAACTGTGGTTTCTGTACTGATTTTTACTTTAATTCAACATAAATCCTCTAGCCTCAGGTGTTCTCATTTCAAACTAAACTAAGAAACACTAAGAGAGCACCTCTAACCAAATGTATTATTTTGATTATTAAAAAAAATTGAGATTTAAAGAAAAATCTAAGTAATACTTTAATTCATAGTTTATTGTTTTGTTTATAAAACTTGTCTCTCCTATTTTGTATAACCTAGTTTCAAAGTGTTAAAAGGATATTGTACAAATTACGATGAAGCTCGTGGCTTGAAACAAGCTAACATCAATCTGCAGTTTATAAATGATGACATATTAACATAAGGGCATTACACATCATATATTTAAAGCTTACAGAAAATTAGAATACACATATTTTTGTTTTGTTGTTGTTGTGTTTAACGTGGAAATCTATTTGCTTAATTTTACTTACAATGTTATGTTTATGTTTATGTCCTAAGCAGGGTTTTGTGAATTTAAGTTACTGTTTTAGTTTTCTTTCATGCTATTTGGCTTGTTTGTGAATATATATCAGAATTTCTCAACCTTTTCTGGTCCCAAAAATTGCCCAGCTTTTAGTATTTTAAATGAAAATACACACACTTGTGTTTTGAATGAAATAGTGCATTAGAGCATCTAGATTTTATGGAGATAATGTGAAATAAAGGTTTTACAGATGGTTCAGGGTTGTTGGTTTTTTTTCAGACATTTTACAGTTTATCAGTAATACAATGTGCCTCCTGTTTTGGTTTAACAGCAGACTCCCTCAACGGACATTAAACCCAAGGTTGAGAAACTCTTTTATAACATTTATGTTAGGTGCGTTTAGATATCTTTTTTTATTTTAGTCAAGACAGAATATCATGACAACCTGTCTAACAGATGTTTTTCTCTTGTGATATCCCAAATAAATTATAAGATATGTGCATTAAAGTTACAATTGTTGGTCCAAAAATAAATGCAGGTTAGAGTATTTATAATCAGATAATAACACTCTTTATTTGGCTACTGTACAGTTGACTTACATTCACTATGAAGGAGGTTAGAGGGAAAGACATGACGGTAAACAAAGCAAACATAGAGTTACATTTCACTTTTAAATAATCATTTTAATACAAGCTATTGGTGAAAGGAGGAGATCGGGGCTCAGAGGACGAGTTGTAAAGTTTCACTCTAGAGCCGCAAAAATGATATTTCCTATCTATGAATATGAATAGTTTTTTTTATTTACTGATTAGCCAGATATTAGTAAAATATGAAACCCACTGAAGTAACATCTGTAAATTGCCTTTTGTGTAAGAAATACTGTCCAAATCCAAAGGTATTCAATCAATAGTATAAAAAAGTCAGCCCCAGTTAATGCAGTAAACTCCAGTGAACTCACTTGAGGCAATTTTACAAGATTTTGCAGAGCTCTGTGGAGCTTCAAAAGGCTTTAGAAAACGGTTTATGCAGCAGAGTCTCCCAAGACCTCTGAACAGACTTTGGTGTAAAATGCTTGCAGTTGGAAAAACTTCACCAACCTTGGAGAAAACACTGCTTTCCCCAGAGCTGACTGAGAAAAAACACTTTCAGACTATTCAATCACCACATATTTTTACTCCCAACTTGCCAAATACTGCAGCTTGGTCAGTGGTCCTAAACTTCAAACTAAAGCTGTCAACTTACCCCCTTAGCATCAGTTTAGCAAGTGTCAGTTTCAGCTTGTTACGCATACAGTGTCTATTTAACATGTGCAATGTAACTCAAACAAGTCAACATAGACTCCTGGTTTCATATGGGACACGAACACCAATCTTATGACTTATCACACTAATCTTATGACTTATCCATTCACCCAGACCCCTCTCTAACTCCCTTCTTTTCTCCCACCATAATTACAGCCATGTAGAGAGTTGTAGTTTGAAGTGTAGGCCCAAGGTCGTCCCTGGCCAACATGAGGCCCCACGCAAAGATATATGATGAGGCCCTCTGTTTCGCGAGCGTCGGTGGGCTAGTGGAGCCTCGAAAACCGTGCCGTGCCACACTAATTGCGCCGCATAAGCGCATACAGTATAGGTGCGCCGCATTTTCGGCTCAGTTGAGGCTCCCTCCGCAAGGTGAGGCCCCACGCAGTCTGCGTGATCGGCCTGTAGGAAGGGACGGCCCTGTGTAGGCCCACTAATCAAGCTGGTGTATTTGACAACTTGCTAATGAGAAAAGGCTGTCAATCAATACTGAACATTTGCGTGAATTCATTCCGTGGCTATGGGACTAATTACATATTGGACTAATTGTTTAATCACTAGTTGCATAAGAAAGGTAAGTCACTACAGCCTGACAGAGGAGTCTCAGCGACAGTTTGATATGGTGTCAGTGGTACAGCGGCCGAACGTATTCTGGCGGGAAGATTCCTACTCGGCCTCGACAGCGCCCCCTCCAGGCCAGAGAGCTCGAGCAGTCTAGCAGGTCGATGACGTCACCACGCAGGAAGTGGAGATGGGCGGTGTGAGGGGGGGTGTAGTCACAGAGGGCATGAGCCAGACGGGGTTTCTACACAAAGACAGAGCAAAGACATCAGACAAACAGGAAACTGAAGCTGATTACCAAGAGAAACAATGCTTCATGATTCGTCATCATACCCCCACAACTGGTTCGTGCAGACGCTGGGAGGGCTCTCTTTCATGGTGAGGGGGGTGAGAGTAGAGGTTAGCTGAGAGGAGGGACTCCTGAGAGGTGGTTTTATAAGGGTTGGGGTAGGGGTTACGTCCAGGATGGGGCAGCAGGTGAGGGGATGCAGCAGCGTCTCTCAGAAAGACCAGTTTCTCCGCCGCGATGCTGTGAGTTCTGTAGTAGTCCACCAGGCGGTTCAGGGAGCAGAACGTCTCGTCCCAGATACAGTACTGACCGCCCCCCTCCAGCACCCGGAAATGCTCCACCCTCTCACCATAGCTGCAAAATAAGAGTGGTGAGAGAGGTAAAGGAATTAAAGGCAAGGTAGGTATGCTTTATGCTTCAAAACCACTGTGAAGATGAGAGCTGTGTTGTTCTTCATTCCTCTACCGGCTCCTTTTGTTAAGAAATGCATGCAGAGGTGATGTGCATACCTCTGTCAGTTTGGGAAATGAGTCCACAATCATCTGGGTGTATCTCTATCTATCACAGGAGGTTTTCTCTCAGACTATAAATCTCAAATGTCAACACACACACAAGTGAATACATGTGCAACCTGAACGGAACTGTTTGAAAATCCTGCGGTAGTTTGTAAGCACTAATGAAAGAAATAGGAATAATAGATAAGAGCTGAACTGAACACTAAATTATAATTATTAAGTATTTTCATCAATTAATTGCTTGTCATTTTCAAATGTATGCTGGTTCCAGCTCCTCAAATTTGAATCTATTAATAAAAGTCCAGATATATATATATATATAGAACACAATCAATGTATCAATACAAATTATCTGCAGAAACACTTATTTTAAATGCAACCCTAATAAAGACTCCGGGGCTAGTAAAATACCCTACCAAATACATCATTGTATATCGGCTATGCTACATATTTGTATTGTATTGGTATCTCATATTGAAAGAAAAGAACACAATAGTATATTCCACAAAGAAAACTCTTTTATGTTTTCTTGTGAGTAATTGCCTTTGTGTCATTTGGTTTGTGTAGTTATTTAAAGACTGAAGTATATTAGCATTTCAACAAAACAGTGTGTACTATTGCAGTACTTCAAAGGTTTCAGTCTATTGTTCAATGCCTACATGTTTTTAAGCTTGATCCTCCCTTACACACCTGAAGATAATCATGTAATGACTCTGAAAGGAGGCGGACGCTAATACCAGGATTTGTTTGATGAGAATTGTCAGCTGAGGAAAAAAAAGGTTTTGGGGATTTTGTAGTGTTATAGTTAATATTTTACGCAGCACAGTGGTGTCCTTCCTGTACAGAGTCTGCATATTCTCCTTAGTTTCTGTCCCAGTTGCCTCCTACATTTTATAAATAGGGGTAAACTAGTTTCAGACTTTGAATTGCCCGAGGTGTGCTTCTGGAGCTATTTCAGCATGCAGTACCATTAATAATTAAATTACAATAGCTGTTATCAGCTGCTCGATCTCCTCTGTCCATAAAAGGCACACTTAGAAATGTTTCTTGCAGTATGTACACAGACTGTTTGGTAGCACTGTGACTTCCACCTGTATAATGCAACATAAACATATGAGTCATACTCTCTATTTAATGCATTATAATGTGATAGAGTTACTCTTAAATGGTCATTGTTTGTAAAGAAAATAATAATGTATGCATGAACACTCAAAACATTGTAAAATTATACTTTCGCTTTGCAAACAGTTCATTCTAAAAGTAACTTATTATAATGCATTATAACAGTGACTATTTTTGTATGACTATAACACATTATTACATTATTATAGTACATTAAACTAATGAGAATTATAGTAAATTATGATCCTTGTGATTTAAATGTATGATTCAAGTCTTTATAATTTGTTATTACTATTGTAATAATCATGAATATTTATCAAAGTGCTTGTAATTATAATTAAACAGCGCCATAAGCAGATTCTAATGCATTATAAGTATGTTTGTAATGCATTATAGTCTAACAACCTCATAGAAATCGCGACCAACTGTTTTATAACACACTATAAACTATAAACACACTTAGTTTAGAGAAAATAAATAGTTTTTAATTTGGAGATAAGATAACTGTGACCTATATGATAAAAAGAATACAAATCTGTAGAGGATGGTCAGTTCACGTAATTTGTCATGATGTCATCTAAACTCATCTAACTCTGCAGACATGAGAAAAGTGAAAGAATCCTCTTTAATCTGCTGTTTAACATTTAAAAACCTGTCTCGTGACTCTTTTGAACTCAACCTGAACTGTACCCCCCTCTGTGGATCACTCCAAGCACTACGCTCTGTGGTTGTGTTTCAGCTTGTGTGCATAAGTAAAACAAACCTCTTATCTCTCTGCCCTTGCAGTCAGGCAGATGTTGTGCCTTAAGGCAATAATATGTGCAGAGTATGTACTTTAAAACATGCTTATGGCATGTGTCAATTGCATAATGTACCTGTGTTTAATGAAAGAATGAGTGGTGTTATACAATGCCCCGATTATTGAACACATTGAATTCATCCTCAATGATTAAATGTGTCCCACGTCACTTTGCTGACCCAAATTACAGCTCCTTACACACACACACACACACACACACACACACACACACACACACACACACACACACACACACACACACACACACACACACACACACACACACACACACACACACACACACACACACACACACACACACACACACACACACACACACACACACAGTTCTATTTTTAGTGGCAATGGGTGTGCGTACTACATTTTAAATAGTCTCACTCTCCCCTCCACCAGTCCCAACACACACTCAGAGACACGTGGATCCTGTAACTTGCTAACGTGCTCAGTGTGATGGAAAACAAGCATCCAACTGCACGAATAATTTAAGACTATTGCATTTGGTGATCTAAGATGCTGCCACCTGCATGTTTTATGCAACACTCCTAAAGTATATTCCTTCAGGGAGATGTTAAAGTGTCTTTTAGAGATCAGGCCCTGAGGCTCTCTGGTGGGTTTAATGGGAAATTACAGCGGTACAGCAGATTCAACACATGCAAATATAACTGCTGCAGCACTGCACACAAACATTTTGGATCCCATTAACATCACAATGGGAACAGACAACAGAGGAACATTACGTCAGCATGACATTTGTCAGATTTGTATCTTGTGTGCGTATGTGTGTGTGTGTGGTGCATTCACTGACCTAACAGAAACAGAAAACTCTCCAGGAGCTGATTCACTCTCCCTCACCAGGAACACTCCGGTGTCCTGCCAGCGGAGACGCTTTTCGGCCTCCAGTCTTGACACCCGTCCTACAAACCACCTATACACACACACACACACACACACACACACACACACACACACACACACACACACACACACACACACACACACACAGGGGTGTTAATTATACTCTGCTCTTGGACTTTTATATAACAATGAAGTCATTATTATATTTAGACTGGAATAAGCAGTAGAATTTGAATGAACAATATACTCATATGTATATCAGTGGTTCCCAACTTCTGAAATACTTAAGACTTTCACCTCTTTTGGCCTTGAAAACGTAGTCAAATTAAGCAGTCTGAGGAGGATAAATCACTATTTGGTCAAACACAAAGGGCATAACCTGTAGTGAGGAATCACAAATGTACAGTGCAACATTTCAAGTGGTTCAAGTAGAAGAAAAGTTTGGGAACCACTGAAGATGGTATTTAAAAGATTGATTGATTGATTGATTGAAAAGTTTATTAACAGCTTGTATATTGGTCCCCCATTTCCAATTCATCATAAGATGTATAACAAAATGTTTGCAAGTACATAAAGCAAGTGTTCTACTCTAAATTGTTTCAAATATAGGGACAATGTTGTTTTTTACGGATAAGGAAGAAGGGAAATGTAGTTCTCTGGCACGTAGCCACGCTTCCCCTTGATCTCTGCTGTGACCCAGCTAGAATCATCCTCCATTTCTGTCACCTATAACACACATGCACAATTATTATTCTTACTTTATGAACTAGCAACGCTTTGGTAACTTTCAAAGACTCCGAATGCATCAAAGTAAGCATTTACACACACACACACACACACTTACCTTGATAATGTCCCCTTTCTGGAAACTGATCTCGTCTGCTTCCGAAGCTTCGAAAGAGAAAAGAGCCACCGCCTCCATCCTGAAGAGAGGAGTCGGCAACGAAAATAGTTTCACTTCATGAATGAAGAGAGAGAATACAGCTGTGCGATTAGAGCACAGCAGCACTCCAAATATAGCAAGAGATCACCAGTGTGTGTGTGTGAGTGTGTGCAGCGCTGTTCATTAGTTAATGAGGAGAGTTTTCTCTGCGCGTGTGTGCCGCTCTTCCTCCATGTGACGGAGATGGAGATGATGAACACGTGGAGGTGGAGACTGTCCTCTACATCTCCATCTCTTATGTCTTTCTTTTAAACTCTGGGGCTTTAATGAAGCATCTCCACGAGGGAAATCAGGGATAGTGGGAGGAAGACAAGAGAGTGGGGGAGGATGAAAATAACCTGAAAGAAACAGCAATGACCTCCAGTGTTTATGATTATAACAAGTCTTTGCAAAGGTTAACCGAGCGCTTCCAGCTGATTCACACATAATTTTAATTATCAGCTGACATGAGGAAAACTGAAGCCTGTGAAGTGAGAAGGGGTCAATGATGTATCAATTAGATCTGCAACAGTGGCAATAAATATACATTAAAAAAAAAAAAATACTTTTCATTGTTAGGGGGGCCACAGGTCAGTGTTAGGGGGGCACTGCCCCCCCCCCCCCTAGAACCGCCCCTGATCTGTAATGATTGCTCACATTTTTTTAATTGGTTAACCAACAGTAAAAGTAATCATCAATTGATAATAATGGAGTATACATTTAAAATAAATGTCATGCCAAAAGTGTCTTTTTTTTAACCCACTCATATTGAGATTTGCTGCTTTTCTAGGTTGTTTATACACAACTAGATATGTTAGGGCTTCCGGACTGACAAAACAAAACGTGTGAAATCACCTTTACTTTGTAAGACTGTAAGACATATTTTCTGATATTTTATATTCCAAAAACAATATATATTACATTTCATAATGATACATATAATATAACTTGATTATTAATATGGATGCCAATGTGTCAATCACTCTATAGTTGCAGCATGTGGGAGTCATTTTAGCAAGTCTATATAATGGTAGGTAGCTTAATTTTCTTTTATTTACCCGTCTGGACAAAATCTCAAACCTGAACTGCTGATCAAAATATTGTGTGAACATTCAATAAACAAATCTGTAAAATGTATAATGAGAAGAAAAAAATTTGAATATATGCTGTTTTTTATTGAATCAAAATGATATATTGGTCATTGCAATTGTTTGTGGAATTCCCAAACGTGAAAATGTTGACACATTGAAATTGCTCAGCCTCACATCACTATAGAAACAGGATACATGTAACAATACAGTAATTAAAATAAGGGAAATTACTATTTTTCTAATGAAACCAACATATCACAATATCATCACTGACAAATGTACCCTGAGTTTGAGGGGAATCTCTGGATTGGGGTTTTAGTAGGTGATGGTCGGCAAAGCAATTTACTGTTGTGGACTGGGGCAAAAGCAAAACTGATTTTAACCACCTAGAAAACGAATCAGTTGAAGTGCACGCTATGTTTGGATTAGTTTCATCCCATTACCTTGCTGCCAGACAGTTATTTCATGAGGAGACCTGAAGATGTTATCTAAGCTCTCTTCAAAGCCCCAAGACTACTTTGACACAAATGGTCATTTGACTCTGCACAACGCAGGGGATGATTAGTTAGTTTGTGTTACTGTGTGACCTGTGTGATTCCAAACCAACCTAAGTCACTGCTATTGATCTTTATAGGTGAGTAATACAATAAACAGTACCAGGGTGTGCTAATCACCATCTATCGACTGCAGATCCTAAAACCCCACCTTAAACAATCCAAACTATTGTGTAGTTCATAATTGATAACAAAACAACTTAAGGCTGTGTGTGTGTGTGTGTGTGTGTGTGTGTGTGTGTGTGTGTGTGTGTGTGTGTGTGTGTGTGTGTGTGTTAGTAGCAGTCTACTATGACCTCTTCCCCTGGTTTTGTGTGAGTGGCACTGGCCGTCAGTATGTCCTGCAGCAGAGAGAGGGGGGAGTTGTGGATGTGGTCGCTGCTTTGAGTCAGGACTTCCATCCTCTCGTCCAATCCCAGAGACCTCAATGCCTCACACACACTCACACTGTCACCTCCCTCCTCTGCTCCGTTGAGACCTCTCTGATCAGCGATGTCCTCCTCTTTGGCCTGATCGCTCTTCTTCATCTTCAGGATCTTTATAATCTCTCGCCCCCAGCCACAGCCTGGCAGTTCACAGGATACTGTTGCCATGGCAGCCGATGCATCCAGTGCCCCTAGCGATAGAGGACAGACTGTCTCTCTGAGTGTTATCAGCAGGCGACAGGCCTTCAGAGCTACAGGTCTATCGCAGTCAACCAGCCCACTCAACAGCACTGAGACGACTCCCTGCTCCACCACAACGGCCAAATCTGACTCAGAAACTACACTATAAGCGTGTGGCGAGGCATGGTGGGAGTCTGAGCCCTTTTTGTAACCTGGGTGACCTGAAAAGGCTTCGTCCAACAGAAGCTCAGCCAGCACCAGCGTGTGAACTTTGACCTCCCAGTCCAGATCGGCCCTGCCTTGTGAGAGGACGGAGCGCACACTCTGCATCAGGAGAGAGGAGGAGGAGGAGGAGGAGGAGGAAGATGGAGGAGAGTGTGAAGAGTACCATGAGATGAAGTATTGTACTACAGCCCTCCTGGGGAATCCCTCTGAGTCCTGGGAGAGGATTTCAAGCAACCGGCTCACTATTTCAGGCTGGAAGGACAGAAAAGAGTTCCAATAAAAGTCAAACTTCTTAAAACATTGTGCCTATATTTTTAGGTATAAAGATACCATGTAAATGAACCCAGTTAAGCATGGTTACGAGTGTAAATACACTTTACAGAATGCAGACAGGAATACAGACAAACCTTTTAGACCCAAGTCAAGAAAATATATGTTTTTAAGGTCTAAATGTTGTGGTGTCCACTTTGTTATCATCTATAGTTGTTCATAGTATTATCTCTGATTAAAATATTTCGTCCAGTTAAAGTAAATACTTACAAAATGATCAAGGTCTAAAAAGTCTATTGTAAATATTTGTCTCAAAAGTGGATAAAGTCCATTTATGACAGCTTCTGGCAAACAACTAAAAGACTTGCGCACACACATGAGGAATACACCACCATGACAGGCAGCCAAATGAAATGGACCATTTAAATGTATTACAATGACAGATTCCTCTAGGTTGGAAAATGATTGGATACATTTGGGATAATGTAAGCACACAACTCAACATATATCTAACATGGGTCTAGAATTAGCTGCAAATAACATTTTATACCAATCATTAGGAATCGGACCCCGCTGATAGAGGGTGTGACGAAGGTAACTTTGTCACTATGGACTGATGGCTTCAGGCCGGGTAATATTGCACTTTATTAGCGTGATTGCACAGTACAGTTGACATTACATATTTGCACATAATTTGTACTAATTATTGAGGTAGTATTTTTTAACTGATTAAACCGTATTTATTGGAATGTCGTCTGGCAGGTGCTGGTCGGGTCCTCGGCTCCGCCTGAAAAGATAGGGGAGTTTGCGAGAGCGCCGAGAGTAGTTATGCTGGTGTAAGGATGACAGCGGTTGAGAGTAATCAGGGTGCAAATAATATGTTGATGTCTGTGGCTGATGATTGTGTGCACCTGGTGTCCTGTGTTGTCTCCTCCCCCCTCACCTGTGTCTTGTTAGTATGTGTGTATTAGTGATGTGTCGGTCGCGAACGAGCCGGCTCAAAGAGCCGGCTCTTTTAAGTGAACGACGGGAGCCAGCTCGCGCCCGCGAACGAGCCGGTTTTTTTTTTTTGCGGAGGGATCTAGATCGGCATGAAGGCACATTATGCAATGTGTACATTATCCCGCTTATTACATGGCCACATTCTCAACAAATTAACGACATGACTCCCAATATTAATTAAATGCTTTTATGGATTTAGAAAATGATTTTATTGATTTATTGAGTTGTATTGATTTAAATTGACATGCATCCGCTAAGAAAAATAGTCCGTTGTTACTGTTTGAACTAACGTAGCAACGGCAGGAACTGCTTCGAGAGTGTTTTTGAGGAGCTTTTTGATTACAGATTTGAAAACATCGTTGCTTGCTTTAAAAGTAGCACAATTCATGATGTCAAACCTTGGAAAGTATCTAGATATCCCTGCCCTAATGCCAAAGTAACTGGCAACTGAATATGTGTCGCCGTTTGATGTCTATGTCTGGACCGCTGCGTAAAAAGGAGGGTTTCTGCCCCATTACTTCTCTTCTTACTTCTATAAGAATAAAACACGGAGGACGGGAGATCTCTTTTTCTCCCCCTCTTCTGACAGCCCAGCAGCTGACCTCAGAGCACGCTCCCCTCTCCTGCAGGGGGGCGTGGTCAGCTGGAGCTCACAGAATCATATATATACTTTATATAGATATGGCCCTACAATATATTGTTCAAATATAGCATGATAGGTCCACTTTAAGTAATACAAGACAGAATGATGATGATGATCTCCGCGCTACAGCTGCTCCGTGCATGCATGCAGGTGACATGTAATATCCAAGGATTAGAGACGGTTGGATGCTGCTGTTTTGAGCATTGCAATATGTTTATTTTCACTATGTTATTTATTTATGATTATCCTTAGGCTCAGCAAAGATTTGATGTCAGCTGTTGCTGTCTTTTTTTCTATAGCTAATAGTTACTGAAATAGAGCCCTGCTGTTTTGTCAGGGCCTTTTCTTTAAATATAATTTTAAAATGTCGATACAGTAGCCCCTTTTTTTAAATAGTTTGTATAGGTGTTGCTATCTGTTTTGTGTAGCGTGGTTCGACAAGCAAGTCAGTGCATTCATTGGGTGGTATCAGAGAGTTACACGGGTCTGTAAATGCAATGAAAACATTTGGCCACAGCAAATCATTTATATTAAACATGTCATTTTTACTTTTGAATACTTCAGTACAAAGGATGTATTGAATAATTTAAGTGATATATGTGTGTACACATATAAATCATTAGTCAAAACAGGGCTACATTTTATTTAATTAAAAGGTATAATATGTGGTAAACTGAAGAGCCGTTTGGGAGCCGAAAGAGCCGGCTCTTCTTGGTGAGCCGAGCCAAATTATCCGGCTCACCAAGAAGAGCCGGAATTCCCATCACTAGTGTGTATTTAGGTGCTGTTTCCTTGTAACTGGATGTGTGTGAGATCCTTGTGGCTGCAGGATGTGTGCAAGGAGAACAGCAGGATTGAGGCTGTGAACTTTGTGCACATGATTTTAATAAATGCCCACGTCGGGTTATATTTTTGGACGTTCTGCCTCTGCCTCCTTGCTTGGTCTGGGCCGCTCAACGGTCAGTCTCACAGAGGGACTTATGGTTTATTTCAACACAGAAAGTTCTTAGACTTTGTTCCAACTGTTTTTAGACTGAAGCTAAAACTATTTCTTCCTACCTCCTCCTCAGTGAGTGTCGCCCCCTGCTGCCAGCGGTGTGTAAGAGTCTTTGCCAGTGCAGAGATGGCGCTGGCCCTGACGTAACTCTCTGAGTCCTGCAGCGCCTCCCTCAGCAGGGGAGTGGTAGAGCAGCCGCCCAGCAGAGCCTCAGATGCGTCACACTCCTCTGCTGCTGCTTTAATGGAGTCACACACGCCTGCCAGGTGTCCCAGAAACTCCACCGTCGAGTCCTTCACCTCCCAACGCATGTCACACACACGCTTCTTCACTACCTCCACCAGATCTGAAAGTATCCATATATACATACATTTAATTTCAGAGACATATTATACTGCCACAGCAACAGTAGAGTGTATTCTGTGTGTGGATGCATCACACAGGAGAGTTTTTATGGTGACCTTTACCGTGTCTGAGCTGGTCTGTTATAAAGGAGAAGTCCGTGCACACACTCGTCCACTTTAATAAGGCCTGGTAGGACTTGTGGAGTACCTAAAAAACACAGACACAGTACTTGAATTGAAAGAATTTGATTGATTTTACATCAAATAGTAAAAAGGGAGGCAAAGAAATAAAAACAGTCAGTGAGTGATGGTGTCGCCTTCAAAGTCACGGCTCCCCAGTAGAAGAAGGTTGGAGACAAAATAAAATGAGTTATATTCAAGAGTGCAAATAGAAACACACAACTTACAGTGGGGTCAGAATCAGGGTTTTCCAAATATTGAATCAGAACAGTGAACACTTCGCTGATCCTCTCTTTCGCCCCTGAAATACACAGGATGGAGAATAAATGCAATTTCATCCTGAAAAACACTTTAGTTATGAAGGGACAAACATTTATCCTAATGTATTGTAGCATTTGTTTTTGTCAGTGTATGACAATATCACATTTAGTTTCAGAATATTCAATAAAGAAAGAGAGCATTGTTTCTATATAGGCAATCTCACATAAAAACAGTGTTACCTGGGCTGCTGGTGAGGCTCGTCAGAGCCTCGAGAGCACATTTCTGAACTTTGCCACTGCCGATTACATTCCTGCTAACCTCACTGCAACCAGTGGAAGAGGAGGGTGAGTTGCCACTGCAGATCTTTAACAAGGACAGAACTGCAGTGACAATTGAAACTGGAAGACAGGGTAGGACGTCAGGAGGCTGAGGTAAAGAGAAAGAGAGAAAGGGAAATAAGTCAGCTACACGTAAAAAAGACAGTCTCCTCTCCCCTGTTCTCTGTCGTCCTCACAGCCTCACCGTGAGTGTGATCTGTGGTGTGTTGCTCAGGCAGACACAGATCATAGAGATGCAGGAGGATTTGCTCTTTAGTTGTTCCACCACTGAAAACTGATGCTCGTCTGCTGCAAAAAACAAAATATAATTAGAAAGAAAGATGTATGACTGTGTAATGGCCATTGAAGGTAAAACATTTAAATTATTTCCGAGTTTAGTGAACATTTCTGAGGAAAAAAAACCTAATCCCTACAAAAATATGATAGGGTTTTTAGTCAACGAACCAAATTGCTTTTCACATTGGTTGGATCACACCAGAGACGCTACCATATGCCATGTTTTATGCCTTTGGTGAATGAAATCAAATTTAAACTTAGCCATTAGATTTAGCAATAGTCATATTTTCAAGCCCAGAATCACCAAATTATCATATCCTGACTTACAAAAAATACATTAAGGATACACTCAGTCACGATATACATAAAATAACAGATTGTGTATTTTTTCATTGTTTTTCACTGTGTATATCTGCGTGTTTTACCAGTGCTTATTGTGCCCAGTAGAGTCTGACCAGTCATAATGTCGAGGGGGAGCAGTAGTATTCTCACGGCCCGGGCTGTGTGGACAGTATCACTGGGTAAAAGAAGAAATCAGCATCCATGGGTAAATACATCCTGTTACGCATAGATTACTTGATGTCAGAAAACAAACCGAGCTTGTACGGGTGACGGTGAAGTCACATCCTATATGAGAGTGTGAGGTCGTGCTCTGAACAGATGCTTACTGGTGACCTCTGCGAAGAAAAGCAGCTGCAGCATGTATGAGGTCAGCGGGTTTGTTAATGTTTAACATGGACGATAGAAGACGGGTGATACGTTCATCAGTGCCGGAGCTGCTGGAGACACACATGAACATTGACAATTAACTCATTCATGTATTTGCTTTGCTTTTAGTCTGAAAAAAGCACTGTGTTTTCGTCCATATTATAAATCCCTTCTACCTGCATGCAGACAGAATGACGTCCATCAGAGGCAGTGTGAGCTCACTGCTGCCGGCTGTCACCAGTTCCTCCAGGGAGTCTCCGACTGTCTGCAGCAGCTTGTCCCGCAGAGGAGGTCCGGCCTGGGCCAGGAGCAGGGCCAGCAGTTTGAGGGTCTGCAGACTCTGACGGACATTTTTGCTTTCTTTGGGAACCAGAGACTCCTGGAGGTACCCAGAGATCGACTTTACAACAGCAGTATAGTCTGCGCTGCTTGGCGTCATCCCATCACCTTTTTCTTTTTTATCCACGCCTTTACATCCTGCAGGCGGGACTGGTTGAAAGAAGAGCAGTATGTGGGCGAGCATCTGATTGGCAGCTGCGGCAATAAATAGACTTGTGTCGGTCTGGAGTTGTAGAAGCGGGTCAATGAATTCTGGAGAGTGAGGAAAACAGATTTCAGTTATGAAATGGCTAAATTCTCAGTCTTTATTCCTAAATACACACACATTAGGAGACATGGGTAGGTTCGGTAATCATTCACTACCCCCTACATGCTAACCAGGGAGTTCTATGCAAAGGACTATATAGTGAGCTCTTGGGCAAAATAAAAAACACTTTTGGACACTCTGGTCTTTATCTTTGCGCTGTTAATAACGCCATTGCTGCATTAAAGCATGCTTTAAATGCTTTTAAATGCTTTTTTTTTCAAGGTTACCGGTGGAATCTCCATAATAAATACAGAGATGCATTTTGTGACAAGACACATGATTTTGTACTTTGTCCATTTTTTCCTAAACGAATGGAACAGGATAGACCTCTTTATTATTCACTCAATTGGAAACTTGTCTTCAGTTTCACAGGCATATATACACTTATAAAACTCCCTCTGCCAGGGGTTAGATTGCATGAGATAAAGAAACAGATAAATAATAATTGGGTCAATGAGTCACCTGATTGTACAAAGAAGCTGAGAGCATTCGGGTGCTGCAGCATGCTCCTCAAGCCCTGAATCCAGCCGATCCTTAAACACGGATCCTCCCAGAGTCCTGCTTCCTGCCAGTGCTGAAGGTTGAAGACCTCGTTCAGAACAGAGTGTTCCTGCAGAAGGGACATCACCAAAGTCAGACATTTTTTTGTAATAATTTAGTTAAAGTACAAGGTGTCATAAACCCTACCTGAATGGTTTTGAAGCTTTCCTCAGTGGCAGCCAATAGGCCGGTGAGTCTGAGAGCGAAGGAGAGGACACCGGGGTCTGAAGCAGCATTGTGAACCACAGTGGATATCAATTTAAGCAGACATGGGCAGGCCTCCAGCAGCGATCCCCCTTCATCGGGAGAAAAGGTAGACATTAGACAATGTACAGATCTAATATCCATCCATCCACACTTGTGCCCCCTCACTTATTGTGTCAAAAAGTCAGCTGTTCACTCAATTGTCAAAGTCAACTGACAAGACATCAATTGACAATTTCAATAGTTTTACTCACATTCTAAGCAATAATCAAAACCATTTATGATTCCAGCATCTTATATCCAGCAATGTCATAATGTGCGTATAATATGATATTATACTGAATAACTTTATGTTTTTGAGGGTTGGTAAGCAATTTGAATCTTGCTTTCAAGTCTTATGGTGGAGTATGAGTATATACTATATCATATAGTCTATATGGTGCTTTAGCGTTGCATATTCGCAAACAAGGTGGAAAGTACCACAAAAAACAACCAAGTGAGTATTTTTAGAGACGTTTGGACCCTCGGGGTTGCAGTCGCGCGTTGCCCAGCCTTATTGTGAAGTAGGGACACGTTTCTCCACTGTCTCCAATCACTAACACTTAGCTACAGACTAGAAGTAGTAAACCACGGAATGCATATTGAGAAGTCAGACCTAATACATCATGTGTCAGAGAGAGGGGAAACCAGGAAAAAAATAAGTATCATGACAGATTTCAGTACTAACCAGCCTCTGTAATCCCTGTGAACCAGTCCAGCAGTTTCTCCAGGCTGGTGTCATCGGGCAGAGAGCTCCCTGAGCCCGCCAGCACCGCACACACACCGGGCAGCAGCAACGCACACTCTCTGTCCATGGTACTAACGTGTGTGTGTGTTAACTAATGATCATTCAGGATGCACTGAAACTTTACAGCTATATACTTACAATAAAGCATACATAGCTAACGTCGATTCACTTGTCTGTAAATACAGTTAGATACAAAGTTATGTAGTGGAAGTGTAACAGCTAGCTTAACAAAATGTAGTTTTCGCTTGTAGTTCTGCTAAACGTCCATCTCGCGGGAAATAGTTTCGGATCTACCGGCGTCTCTCTTCTTCCTGAGTAAAATGTGAGCCGCACTCTTTGCTAATCTATAAACATATGGATGGATACATTACATGCGCAGGCGCCACGTTCCACCCTTCCATGTGTTTTACAGATCAGTTTCCCCACCGCACCTCGTCTTTACCCTCCGAACCAGTTCCGTTTCCGTCACATCGTCCATTTTTCGCATAACCGCACATGGTGCCGCACCGGCCGAGGACCGTCAGCCTCTTTTTTTGTGGGATTTTGCTCCGTTAAGGACGAGAAATCAGTCTCGTAGTAAGCCGATAAATGCAAGATACTGTCGATATGGTGGACGACCAGGAGTATGATGAGGAGGAGCCCTCATTCAGCGACCCGGAGGACTATGAGGAAGATATGGAAGATGAGGGTGAGCAGCGGCAGGATACGCGCCGGCTTTCCGGCCTGTTGCTAACTGTTAGCTTAGAGTCGTAGTAACGGTACTAGCTATATATGCTAATAAGATAGCTGGCATCTTACTTCGCTTTCCCGACCTTAATGTTAATTAAACAATGTGGTCCGATTACGAGGATTGAATCCTTTAAGTGTTTCTTTAAAGTATTCCTAAAATAATCTAAGGTAAATCGACGTTATCTCAGATTAAATCCACGCCTATTGAAGCCTCAACCAGACACTGGCCTTGGCATTTAGGCAATTGAAACGGGGTTAAAGCAGTCTATTGTTAAACATTTTCTTTCTGCTGTCTGAATGTGTTATTAAGGCCAAGACATGTATTGCGATGTTGAAGTATGGTTTGAATGAAGCAGCTGGTGATAAAGTGCAGTGAATCCTGACGCAGGGTGGATATGAGATATGAGCCCCTCAGGTCCACAAATGAAACATCAGCAAAATTAATAACATCACACTCAGGTGTCAGCTTCTATGGTAACATAGCTATATTGAATAACGTTTATTAAAACAGCCCTGCACGAACTTTTCCATATGTGAAGTACATAATGTTCATTTGGTATTCACACTCTTATGGAAAGGTTTTGGTAAACTTAATTTGAAATCTGTTTGTTTGGTGCTGTTGAATTGCATAGTGTTGACTTATTTAGTTTTTATTATTTTGTCGAACGCATTTATATCATGTGTGTAGATTGTTATTAGACATACTCCTCTAATGCAATACCATTTTTAAAAGCAACATCAACTAAAGCCTCACACCATAAATAAGGATTATCTTATCTCCAAAATATATGATTGAGTTGAGGTTTACTGAATACATTTGTTCTCTATATTTTTCAAGCCAAGAACCCCTTACAAGATAGAGAATTCACCAGGGACCCTCTGATGCATTTCCCTTGGAATGATTTGATCTAGCCCTTTTTTTACACTTCTATTGTTGAATAAACAACATTTTAGATGAAAAGTTATGTAAGAAAATATTATTATTTGAAATATGAAGCCCGTTGGAAAATATTTCATCCTACTTTATGTGAAATATTGTGAAAACCCTTTACCGACAATTAGCGCAATAAATATTAATATCTCAATTGTAATCTAATAAAATGTAGCCGGTGGTCTCTTTGTCAATTGAATTTGGGGCATGAAAATATATGTGATAGTCCGGTCTAACACAGACTACTAAAGTAAGTGGCTAACTGTTTCCCTCCCTTTCCTTCCCTCCTCTTCAGAGCTCATGGAGGACATCCTGAAGGAGAAGCCCCTTGAGGCTGATGGCATAGACTCGGTGGTGGTGGTGGACAACGTCCCACAGGTCGGCGCGGAGCGTTTGGAGAAACTCAAGAACGTCATTCACAAGATTTTCTCCAAGTTCGGCAAGATCGCCGCAGAGTTCTATCCAGAGGGTGATGGCTTAACCAAAGGGTAAGTGATTAGCTGTTACGGCCCGTCCACACAGCGGCGTGCGTTGAAAGCTTCGCCATTCACTTTGAATGGGGTGACCTCACTTTTCGCCGAACTGCATTGTGGGAAACGGAGCTTTGCTGGCGTGGCTCGCTGCAAAAGTTGAGCAATGTTCAACTTTTGAAGCCTCGGCAGAAGCGTCAGCCAATCTAATCGTATGCCAGTACAAGCTCTAGCCAATCAAACCGCTGCTTGTGTGTCAGGGGCGGGAGATTCATGTGATTGGTTGTTGGTCGAGTTTCAGACACGCCCGCCGGCAAGCTTCAACGCACGCCGCTGTGTGGACGGGCCGTTACTGTGGTATCGGAGTATATATTTACTTTACTGTTGAATGTAGGATATTAAACAGTCCCATGCAGGGGTAGACATTAAGGGTAAAAAGCCACTGGCCCTCCGGGCCGGTGGAATTGTATTATCACTGGCCCCACCATTGTAACCACTGGCCCGGAGCATTCATCCAAAAAAAATCGACTAATAATGAAGAAAATTAACACATTTGTTGCAATAGTAATTTATGCACTAATTACTACAACATTTGAACAATCAGTTCTTCCTCATTTTCCTCAATTGTTCATATTTGGTTTATTAAAATAATGATATTGTGGTCATTGTTAAAGAATGTCTGCTATTATTATGAGTATTATTATTTGTATAATGCACTTTCTGCCTTCCTGTCATTAGGAGTTAGAAATGTAATGGCTATAGATTAGATTAGAACCTTCATTATCCTAAACTGCTGGGACATTTCACCAATACCTTTTTATATTGTCTACTCTTCACTTACTTGTCGGCATTGATGTACAGAGCCAACAGAAGACCTTGTTTATATTGCCATCATATTGAGAGGTGCAGTGACGCGTCCTAAAACCAGGAAGTAAGCTTCTGGTTCCCTCGACAAAAAGCAATGGGATTTCTCCACAGGGTTTTGGAAAATAGCTGGAAATAAGGTCTGTGGAAAACAAACCTGTTTGATAAATGCACGTTTTGTTCAGCCGGATAATCTCCACATGTCTACCCTACTTTTAAAATCATAAATCTAATCGATAGATTCTAAAAGGGTTTTAGGACGCGTCACTGCACCACTTGAAGCCAACTCCATCGATCAAGCTGGCTGAAGCTTTCTTTCCCTCTTCTTCTCATGCTCCCTGTCACTCTCCTTTAACTCCTCCGGTGACTTTCTTTTATTTGAAGATTGTTTTTTGCACGGCGCTTGGCCGGTTACCGCCGGTATTAAAAAATGTTTGGCGAATGGTTAGGTGGCGCGATAGTCTGAAGGAGCGCGCTCGCGCTCACGGGAGCCTGCTCGAACTGCGCTCAGCAGCAAACAGCTGTTTGCTTTTCACCCAACAATGACAAGCGACTCACGAAACGCTATGTTGTAGCGTTAATAAACGAAACAATTTAACAAAATTGCTAGTCAAAATACCAATACCACAGGAAACATTTTTTTTTAAACAATATTTTTAGTGGCCCGAGCGGGCAAGTGGAAAGTACGTTATGCTGGCCCGGGGTGTCTAAATAGTGCTTCCGGGCCAGCGGGCCATTTATAATGTCGAGCCCTGCCATGTCTCCCCCAGGTACATCTTCTTGGAGTATACCGGTCCTACCCAGGCCCTCGAAGCTGTAAAGAACGCAGATGGATACAAACTCGACAAACAGCATACATTCAGGGTTAACCTCTTTACTGACTTTGACAAGTAAGTGTGCAGTGTGTGATAAGAATTGCAGAACATTTGACGGTGTGTGTGTATATACGTGTTAATTACATCGGTTTGCTTATTCCTCTAGATACATGAACATCAGTGATGAGTGGGAAACTCCTGAAAAGCAGCCTTTCAAAGACTTTGTGAGTATTTATATTATCACAGACACTTCTTCTACTCTAAAGTCATTTATTTTATAGGCTTTTTTTTGACAAATCAAAGTGAGCTTTTTCCTCAAATATGTTAGACATTATTTTTCCAGTGAATATCAATAAAATAATTTTCCAAACTGTAATTCTTCTCAGGGTAATATGCGCCATTGGACTGAGGATCCGGACTGCCGGGACCAGTACAGTGTCATCTACGAAGCTGGAGAGAGGACTGCCATTTTCAATAACGATGCTAAGGAGCCAATCGTATCTGAAGAAAGAGCAGTACGTTTTAATCCCACTTCAAAATGCAGCATTCACGGTGAACCTATTCAATTCAAATCAACAGTAGTGCTTTGCTTGGAGACTGATGATGTTTTTGTGTCTCGATGCAGCGCTGGACAGAGACGTATGTGCGCTGGTCTCCCAAAGGAACGTACCTGGCCACCTTCCACCAACGTGGCATTGCATTGTGGGGCGGCGAGAAGTTCAAGCAGATCCAGAGGTTCAGCCATCAGGGCGTGTCCCTGATCGACTTCTCACCATGTGAGAGGTAATCAATATTGCTGTTTCGCACTACTTATTGAATCATTGTTAGCGGTAGTCATTACCTGATGAAGTGCTTTTACTGTGTGTCTATAAGCGTTAGCCTCAAGTGTGAGAGAGTGATGGAAACTGATGCACCCATTAAGAATGTTGTTCTAATGAAGTTGTTTCAATGCGAATCTTAAACTAGAAAGGAACTCTGGCGGCCAACTGTCCAGTCTTCCATCATATGCAAACAAAACCACCACATTTGGAAATATTTCCAAAACTATAGAATTGTGTCAAATATGGTTAAGTTAAGGTCTTCTAAATTAGAATATCACATGTACATTGGTGAAAACAATTTGTGATGTATTATGTATCTGACAGATTGAAACAAATGTAAGAAAACAAATCATACAAGTTACTTGGTCAAAATACTGAAGGTCCTGGTTCAAGTATTAAATGAATCTGCTTAAATTATTAAGTATGATTGATGACTAATGTTAGATGGACGGCATTATTTCTGAATCGTCTGAGGCTCAATGTTTGTTGTTGTGTTTGTGTGCAGGTATGTGGTGACCTTCAGTCCTCTCATGGACACCAAGGAGGACCCGCAGGCCATCATCATCTGGGACATCCTGACCGGACAGAAGAAGAGAGGCTTCCACTGCGAGAGCTCTGCACACTGGCCCATATTCAAGTCAGTTTGGCTCTCTCATTGTCCTCATTGATTTAACCTCAATGTTGGATTCACATTTGTTTCTCGAGCAGTGTTTTCAATATGTTATAATGCTAATGTTTTTTGTTCAGATGGAGCCACGATGGAAAGTTCTTTGCCAGGATGACCCTAGACACACTGAGCATCTATGAGGCTCCAGTAAGTACATTTAATATAAAAAAATACAGTTTTAATTATTTATGTTAAGTCTGCAAGAGACATTAAAGCCATGTTTCTGCTCCTTTCAGTCTATGGGCTTGCTCGACAAGAAGAGTCTCAAGATTACCGGCATCAAGTAAGTGTCTTTGATCATGCCTTTTTATGATTTGTTTGTCCTAATTTTAAACTGACGGCTTTCTATATAGAAATGTTGATATTAATCTGTGTGTTTGTGTATCTACAGGGACTTCTCATGGTCCCCCGGTGACAACATTATAGCGTTCTGGGTCCCTGAGGACAAAGATATCCCAGCCAGGGTGACTCTGATGCAGATGCCTACCCGCCAGGAGATCCGTGTCCGCAATCTCTTCAATGTTGTCGACTGCAAACTGCACTGGCAGAGAAACGGAGACTACCTGTGTGTGAAGGTGGACAGGACTCCTAAAGGAACCCCGGTAAGTAAACAGCCGGAGAGAAGGAGGAGAAACAGCTGAGACCTCACTGGTTGGGAGAATTCTTTTTTTTATCATTTATTTCATCTTTTTCAGGGCGTGGTCACCAACTTTGAAATCTTCCGCATGAGAGAGAAGCAGGTTCCTGTTGATGTGGTGGAGATGAAGGGTAAGAGTTTAGTTATCCTACCTAATATTACTGTTGTGTTAATTGCTAATGTTGCTTTGTTTATTTATTGTATTAAAAAAAATCATCAATGTGTCCCTTAATGCTTTTGGAAAATTGTTATAGAAACGTTTAGGCCAATATAGCCTTTGAAAGTAATTCAGTTAGAATTAAAGAAGTGTTTTCTAATACATTTTTCTGTAAAACCGTGTTTAATTGTTTCTTGTGTTTCTGTCCATCCAGAGGGCATCATAGCGTTTGCATGGGAACCCAACGGCAGCAAGTTCGCTGTTCTCCACGGAGAGCCTCCCAGGATCAACGTCTCCTTCTATCATGTCAAGAACAACGGCAAGATCGAGCTCATAAGTGAGTATATAGGGCACATGCTGAATGTCCTATTGACATCATGTTTCACAGTCTCATGTGCAGTTAACCTCCACCAAATGTGACAATTAGTCCTTTTTGTCTACAGAGACGTACGACAAGCAGCAGGCCAACAGCATCTTCTGGAGCCCCCAGGGACAGTTTTTGGTGCTGGCCGGACTCAGGAGGTTAGTGAAAGTTGTGTGTTTGCATTTGTGTGATTGACAGAAACAAATAATAAATAACTGACACAGCGTATGAGAGCTAAGCTCCTGATTCTTACTCTGATCTGAGGCTCACAGTATTTTATATATGCACTTGTGACTGTCCTCCTGTGTAACTGTGTGTATAATCTTTTATTTGTTCCTGTGTCTGCGCGCGCAGTATGAATGGAGCTCTGACCTTCGTGGACACGTCAGACTGCACCATGATGAACATAGCAGAGCACTACATGGCCTCCGACGTAGAGTGGGACCCCACCGGGCGCTATGTCGTCACCTCCGTCTCCTGGTGGAGCCACAAGGTACGTGCCGCTCTGTGGATGCTTGATGCTCCTTTCCTTCCAGACCTGAATTCACTGTTGATGGGTGTGAATTAATAATGAGCCTTTATTCATATATTGTTTCGTGTGTGTCTAGGTGGACAATGCATACTGGCTGTGGACGTTCCAGGGCCGTCTTCTTCAGAAGAACAGCAAGGACCGCTTCTGCCAGCTGCTCTGGAGATCCAGACCTACTACTCTGCTCGGTGTGGAACAGGCCAAGGTACCATTTAAAATTAATATATATATATGTATAGACTGTGTTTGTGTAGCCAGTGATGACAGACTAAAATACTTTTCTGACACCTCGTATGAGAGCTGCACTGCGGCTCCTGATTCCAACTCTGATCTGAGGCTCACAACATCCTGTGTACCAGTGCAACACAAACTCCATTTTATGTTTGTCGTATGTTTTTATTTGTGACTGGAAGCTTCTTGTAAAATGGATGTCCCTCTTTCTCTTGTAGACCATCAAGAAGGATCTGAAGAAATACTCCAAGATCTTTGAGCAGAAGGATCGTCTGAGTCAGTCCAAGGCTTCTAAGGTTCGACTAGTTCCTTTATTTAACTGTTTCACTCTGTTCACATCAATATCCTACCCTTTTTTTTATTCACTATGTGGGCCATTTCAGTATTTTCTCCTTTGCTTTATTAACCACTTTGTTAACAAATATTATAATGAAATTGTGGGATTTAAAATGTTTCCATCATGAAGAGATTTGAATGCTCTCAAAATCACCATGTAGTCAAATGTAAGTTTTCATACTAGAGCCATCAAGGCAGGGCAACATTATTCATATAGCACATTTCGTAAATCAAAGTGGTTTACACAATAATAAAAATGCAGGTAAGATAGAAGATTAACAAGAGACGACAAAGCTGTTTTATGAAACTGAATGTTTAATGTGTTTGAGTAGGAGCTGGTGGACAAGCGCAGGTCCATGATGGAGGACTACCGTCGCTTCAGAGAGACAGCGCAGCAGACCTATCTGGATCAGAAGGAGGCCCGGCTCGAGCTCAGAGGAGGTGGGACCCTTTTCTCACATGTTGTTCCCTCCCTTCACAGTTTTTAACTTGGATTAAGAAAACTAATGACTAATTCCTGTGTTACAGGAGTGGAAACTGATGAGCTGGACAGCAATGTGGAAGACTGGGAGGAGGAGACCATTGAGTTTTTTATCAACGAAGAAATCATTCCCTTTGGAGATCTGTAGTCCCCTACGCAGGTAACCATCAAAGTTGGATATTGCCAGCAAACAGTTCACATTTATTCAAACATTTCCAAAGTGTGTAATTGTATAGCTTCCAGTGAGTGGTTTGTCTTGTCCACATGTTTAATAACTGTTAAATGGTCATATTACGTCAATTAGAAAAAATATATATTTTCATTTACCTGTGTTCAAGAATGTGATACTTAAAACTGTGAAAAGCTGCTTCAAAACTTAACAACAAAAATGTTGTAAAAACGCCCACTTAATTTTGTGTAACCAAAAGTATGCGCCTTCAACAGCTTCTAAATCTCATTCTTGAATGAAAAAAGGCTGGTTTCTGTTATCTGCCAACTCATTTAGTCTTTGTCTAGTTTCTGAATTAATATTACGAAAGTTGCTCTTGTTCTCTGTACCCGAAGAATAAGGGCAACTTTTATTCATCAAGTTCCTGCTGAATTCCTGCGTCACAAAGATGAGCGAGTCGGAACACAACAGCAACAAAGTGCAGCCGGTTTCCATTGAATAGATGGACTATGAAAACTGTGGAGAGCATGTTCTCTGGATCAGTGATGGGGACTGTTTCACTGAGAGCCATTGTTGTTGAGATTTACAGCAGCATTTGCTGTGTTTTTAGCAGCACAACCTAGAATACAGTCATCTCCATTGTATTAGGAAGTAGCAGAAATATTCAACATTTGCACAATGAGTTCAGCCTTTTAACGGTGTTCATGCGAAACCCGGGGATCGTGTATTTTGAAATGTGTTATTTCCATGCCTGAAAAGATACTTGGAACAAAACTGAAAATGTCACAAAGTCATGGATTATTTTGTTGTTGTCACCAATGTTTTTATTTATTTATAACGTTTCATTATATCCCAAATTGGAACACAGAAATAAAGTCGAAGTTCAGTACACATAGTTATTTCCCCATAAACCTAAATATTAGTCATATTGTCCATTTGTGATGCCAGCTCTCTCGAATAACCATGCTATGAAGACCGTGAACATATTTGCTCATCAAAATTCAGGGGGAAAGTCATGAAATACATTGACTCAAATGTGTAAGAACCATGCTTTGAGAGCAACAACTACCTACTATTCTCTCCATCAGTTTTATGTAAACAACTAATGCACCCTGATTTATCTTGTCTTTCTCTCAGTTCCGATTTTGTGTGGAAGAAGGAGAGGAACTGGGTCATTGATTGGAGAAGGACGAGGACCACGCTGTGAATAATTGGGGTTCACGAGCCTCAACGTTCATCTTTAGTGACATCATCAAAGCACGTCACATCGAGGGACAAGAGAGGATAATTTGTATTTCAAAATGTTCCCATTGACTCTCACCATCATCCATCCACTTTTTGTCGCTCTGTGGACCCTGAAATTTAGTAAAACTGCCTGCTTCTTTTTCTATTCATTAATTGGAATCACCTGCCCTCTATTCTCAGCCCCTCTCTTATTGGACCGTCTTTTTCCAGGGGTTGTTTTAGGAACTAGCTTCACCATGCTAGTGTGTTATCACAGGGCAGCACAGAGTGGCATAACAGTGGGGGGGGAAGGTGTTGTGACAAAACAAGTAGCCTTCTTTATAAACGTGCTGATGTGGCGCTATAGTGGCCTGTATCCTCCTCCTTTCAGACTACGCTTTCACACAGGGAGGTGGTGCGAAGTGGGAATAACTTTAAATAAACATTCAAACAGAAGATACCTGAATTTGTCTAAGTGTTTGTTTTTTTATTTGTAAAGGGGAGCATCTGAATCTAGTACTGTTCAGACCAGCCGGAGCAACAGGACAGAAAACTATCAACATATTTAATAATCAATTTATCATTCTAGTAATTATCTAGAGCTCCAACAACTAGTTGATAGATGCAACAATTATTTTAAAATGGCAGCATCTCAACTATGGGGATTTCCTGCTTTGCTATGGTTTATATCCCATTTATCTGAACTGAAACAAAATGATGTTTACAGCTATGAGATACTTGGATGGCCATTTTCTTCAGTTTTCTCACATTTTATTCACCAAACATTTAATCTAATAAAGAATCTACGGATTAATTGATTATAAATAGTGTTTATTTGTAGCCTTAGATTATTTTTGAGTTGGAATACATTCAATATAAGAGCTATATTAAAAAGAAAAAACGTTTTCTTGGTAGAAGTCAAGCTGTAGCTGCTGGCATAATTTCTGTCGTCTATACACAACCATTGGTAAATGCATAATACAATGCTTATTACAAAAACGACTGCTGTAGCCTTTAAATCTCCTTTTAAAGCTTTTGTTCTGTCATTCACTTGTCTTCAGTTCGTAAAATGAGATGAGTATAAACCTTATTGTTTGTAAGAAAAATCTCATTTCATAAACGGATAAGTCTTCTCAGAATCTGCTGTTTTTAAAGCGCATCCTAAAACTGAGTTGCCTCCAGAGGTCACTGCGTCAGAGGTTTAAATAAACCATTGACTGATCCCTTAAGCTGTCACTGAAATGTACTTCAGATGATATAAATATGTCTATCTCTCACTATAGTTAAAAAATATTTGTAAGTCAAAGTCACACAATGCTTCACATTGAATGCATTTTGTGGTCCTGGAAGATACAGCAGAGATCATAGGTTGTCTATTCTTCTGGACAGCTGGCCTCTCATTAAGCTGAAAGTGTTCCTCGTGCATTTATGAAGCCATCCCTACCATGACTGACGAGTCATTTAATCTGCTATGGGAAGGTAAAATAAGTATAGTTTATTTTGTGAGGTAAATACACTGTTCTGAGATTGTGCAGGTTAACTGTTGCTTGTCAAATGGCTTAATTTGTGTCACTGTTCTGAAGACAAACCAATCCTGCAGCATACAGACAGCAGTTGGTTCTCCATGTGCCAACAGCTTTACGGTTCATTACTCATCCACAGGTCTAATGTTTGGTTCCACTTTAAGTATTGACTCTATAGCTGCAGGGATCTTTCACCTCATTAACCTAACAGCTTAATGCATACAGATGTTCACAGATGTTTGTCGAAGTGAACAGAACAGCCGACTTGAAGAACTAGTAGTAACGATGTGGAGTAACGCCCACAAATGTACCTTACCATCTGTTACATGTTACTTGAACCATGTCCTAAAATGTTGCAATCTTTTTATTTAACTTAAAAAAAACATTTGAATTAAGTTATTTGCTATATTTTGGATTGCACAAGCTGTGGAAGAAGTACTCAGATCCTTGGCTTAATCTAATTCAAAGCAGTGGTGGACATTAACTAAGTAGGCTATTACTATGCATGTCATCTTTCGCTCTGACGCAGATGCCCAGCCCTGGGCAGCCGCTATCTCCCATAAGGAGGGGCTGCCCTAGCATTTTGTTGTTGTTACCAGTTTATGACCGGGCAACTCTCGGTTAGAGATAGTTATTGTTATGGGACACCTGGCTGGAACACATCCTTCTCGGGGTGTAGATGACCCCGAGCTAAGCGACCGACAACAAATGTGATTCAGTGTCCCTCAGCTGTTTAGTCTATCTATTGAAGAATGTTGATTATTACACTCTGAACTATTTAAAACGTCGAACTACAGAAGGGGTCTTCAGAATTGATTTGGCATCTCTACCGTGTCCGTGTGGTCAGACCGTGGCCCTACTTGTCTAGTGAATTCTCCGGCCGAAGCACCAAATAAACCGTCAGTGTTTGCCATCAAAGCTCCAGCTCTCCTCGTGCCTCTCTGAGTCCTGTTTCCAATTGCTTCAGAAGTTTCCCCCACACTTACTATAGGCCTACTTCAGTTAAATTATAAGGTCCCTGTACTTTGGTATTTTCTTTTCCTGCTTCTTATAGGCTACTACTTCTCCACTACAATTCATAGATCAATATTGTACTTTTAATTCCACAATATTAACTTACTTTGCATAAACAAGCAGTCTAAAAAGTACTTAAATTAGGCCATTGTTTACCATACAACAAACATAAATGCACCAATAATTACAATATTTTTGTATATATTATTCTGAAATTGGCCGCTCTGCTTGATGAGTAGCTACTTTTAATTTGTTGTACTCCAAAAATATATTTTAATGCTTATACTTTTGTAATTTTACTTGAATGCAGGATAGTAGAGTTATTCTGTTATATGCTGTAAGAAAACCTTTTGTTTAATGTAGAATGTCACTTTAGGAGACAAACAATTATAGTGAAGTAAACAGGACAATATTTCTTCTGGGAACAAACTGTAAATCTGAGAAGGTTGTGGCACCATCCAAGATATTTTACTTTCTGGGGGAAATGCCATCTCTGACTTTTTTAGTAACGGGATCTGTGTGTTCTTAACTTTCAGTCGACAGCCGCCTCGTGCTTCTGATGTGGAGACAGCAGCCAACCCATAATTTCCCCTTCAGCTCACAGATGTTATAAATATAGAGACATCTCTTCATTTAATCATGGGTTATTCCATGTTTAGGCTTTTATGACTTGCAAATTAAGTCCAGAAAAGTAGAGAGCATTTACACATATCTTCCAGGTAAATAGATATGTTCAATGTGATGAAAGTCAGTATCTCTGGAATAGCCTAAATATCCCATTATGTTCTAATTTTGCTTATTGGTTATTTTGTGCTTTGATACAACTTTATTTATTCAGATCTGATGAAGAGCAGTTGTGATTGAAACATCATATTGGAGCCCTGCAGTATGTAAGCCATTTACTCTTTGTCCATTGTCTGCTCACCTTCTGCTTTTCACCTGTCCCATTAGAGTTGAACATACGTGCACACTCCTTGTTGTAAGATGATATCAACTGAGTACCTGAAGTTCACAACAATTACAAATAAGTAGACTGTTGCAAATGAAAATCCTGGATCTATAGGCTCCCCCCAACGATGCTCATTAAATGTGTATTTTTTTAAATAAAAATAAAAATGAATCAAAAAAAGCCAAAGGAACTATAGCATAAAATAGAGCTAAAATACATAAATAATATACAAGAAAATTGATATGAGCTACATTTGTGGTAGTCGGGTAGACAATATTAATGAATTAATAGAGTGTAGGAATATAGTAAATATTTATGCAAAACAAGAAGTATTTTACTGAGGCATATGTAAATAGTAAGTCTTGATTTAGTCTATAATTGGCACATTCGGATTTAGTAGGCTATCTTTTGCAATTGTGACATTTATATGATAAAAACGTCTCATTATTTGACAAACCATGAGAAGGCTATTAAATAATACTCTTTTTTGTATTTTTTTGGCGCCTTTATGAGGCCTCCCGAGGGTCCCAGGACCTTACTTTGACTGCCATAGGCGTAGGCGGGTTTATGGTTTCATAGCCTAAATCCGGACAGCATGTGTTTTGAACTGGAGTGTGTGGCTGGATGTTCTTCAAATAACGCGAGATTTGGCTTCGGTCTGTGTAGAGAGCAGACCGCCACAGTCCTGTCTGTGGAGCCCACCCGGTCTCATCCACCGGACAGACGGACATAGAGAGGGACACCTAGCAGCGACAAAGGGCTGACCGACCATGGAGCTCATCTGCCGGGTAAGAAAACACCCTGTTCAGGTCACTTGCAGTATTTATTCTCAGACAGATTAATGTGCAGACTCGTTTAATTGTCGCCGTGATGCTCCCGGTGTGAAGGGCATAAAGGGAACAGAACCAACCGGGCTGTTCGTGCACCTCAAAGGCGGCGTGATGAGGCTGTTTGTGTTGGGAGGAAGCGGAGGAGACTGTGGAGGAAAAACAAATTCATATCCTAGGCTGTTGCATGTGGACTAACAGGAAAATGTGCGTGTGCATGAGAGAGGTACAGTGTCCGCAACGGCCGGTGAAAGGGCACATTGTAACATGTGTACTGTATAAATTAGGTTTTTTTCCGAACGAGGTCTAGGAGGAGGTGATGGTGGTTCCTATGCGAAATAGAAAAATATTAACTCAATTAAAGCAGTGTCTGCCTTCCTTCATGAATAGCACACGTAAAAAACAGCACAAGTATAGTATCCGAGTAGTGTTATAACTTGTGTAGTGCATACTTGGCTCTGAGGTCAACCGACACTGGAGTCCACATACATTGTTGTTCCTTTTTTATTTTGCGTGTGTTTGTTCGCACGTGTGTTTAAAAAAACAGCGCGTGCCAAGCCACGAGTGTTTGTAGATGTTGATTTCTGAAAATAGGCCCCTCCAGTCAACGTGGAGTTTAAATGGAAAACTAAGTGGAAATAAAAACCGCAAAAAAAACTATAATTTTCAAAATATATGAGCCTTTCTCTATGATCTCCCCCTCTCTGGGTGGTATGCTGCTTTTATTAGGACCCTCGTTTTTTCACTGTTTTCCCTGACAGCAGATGTTTTTATGGGACAATAAGGGGAGTAAATCCTCCACAGGCACTGGACTGAAGAGCCTCCACCCCCACACGGTTGTTCACATCTCCGTGACAGCTGAGCGCCCCGGGCGGAGCCTGAGGTTCCCACGGCCCCTGGGCAAATTCACACCGGTCAAAAAAATTGTTTTTGTGACACATACTTGAAAAATATTCGCTTAAAGATTATACCCAAAGGCCATCACACTTTGATGTTAGACTGTAGACTACGTTCAACTTTTTACATGGTTTAGATAATTTGAAATAACTCTAATGTAACTATATTTACAATAGTTTATATATGATTTATCTCTGAAGTTAAGTTGTAGTATAGAGTAGCATACTACACATTAAGTACTTGCTAAATGTACTTGGTTGTATTTCACCACGAGTCCCCAGTATGTGTTTCGTGTTGTGTTTCATTTTCTAAGAATAAATCAGTTGTCATTCCATTTTACCTCATTAGGGCTGTAAAAGCAGAAAAGGGGTCTCAGTTACATTTCCTGTCTCTTTTTTAGTTGCAGCTGGCAAGCAGGAAGTGCGTCCTTCCGCGATAGGCCGCCACCATGGAGCTGAGATAACCTCTTCCTCTTTTCTGCACCAATCACTGCACCCGATCAAATATAACCATGGGAACATGGCGTGGACTACGAGTGGCGTTTATCCTGGGGTCTTTGTTTATGATCCTGCTGATAATCGTGTACTGGGACGACGTCGGGGGCTTCAACCTCTACCCCCTACAGGAGCCCAAACACGAGTCACTGCACCCTCGGGCGACTGCTGGGTCCCCGCACTCTACGTCCAGACCCCAGAACAGTTCTTCCTCCCCCGTCCCCACTACTGCTCGCAGCACAACACTGGTGTCTGAGGAAACAGGAGGAGCAGCTGAGGAGCTTACAGAGGAGGAGGGGAAGGAAAAACAAGAACAGAGACAGCAGGAAACAAGGGAGGATGAGGAGAAGGAAAGGAGTCGTACTACTGCGGACAATAGGGAGCAGGAGGACAGGAAGCAGAGGATCATGGGTGTGTGTTCTGGGAAAGACGCTGTTGAATTCCCCGGAAGTACCCGGCCGTTTGAGCAGATCCCAAACAGGGAGCTGGATCACCTGATAGTGGATGACACCCACCAGATTATCTACTGCTATGTTCCCAAGGTACAGCTGCCTTGTTTATGTGTGTCTATTTGTAGAAACATGTAGGTTGTGAACACATGTGGGCGGTGATTTAACCGTGAGTGGATGTAAGTGTAAAATAAATAACAAGAAGACAAGAACATTTAAATCATAGTGAATGTTTACTGAAGCATTTTTCCACTGGTCAAAAGACACATTCACACAAGTTTACAGCTCCTCTTAGTCTTTCTTAACACTTTTTATTTTCTCCATCTTTATTCTGCGTTTAGGTGGCGTGCACCAACTGGAAGAGAGTGATGGTGGTCCTGTCTCAGTCTCTTATCTCGCCCTCCTCAGGAAAACCTTACACCGACCCGGAGGCTGTTCCTCCTGACCTCGTACACAACTCCTCTATCCACCTCACTTTTGCCAAGTATGACACACACACACACACACACACACAAAATATGTACACAAAGACAATTTCATAAAAGGTATTTTTATGTTATCCGTTAAATACATTTTATTTGTATAGGGATTAGCAAAGGCCACAGTCAGGAATATGGTAATATATCCAAATCCCTCTAATGCCACCTGCACAAAAAGAATATATTTGTAATCCCTCCGTAGCCTAAATTGTGTTTTTGAAATGTTTCTGCACATTGCACAGCCATAATTCTGAGTGGAGAATTACTTAATCTTCATTACTTGCTTTTATTAAATACATTTAATCTAAAAACAGAAGTAAGCCTCCATCTTAAAAACCTGCCATGTGGGATTTATGTGATTGCAGAATGACCTTGTTGACCTCAATGGTACCAATCATACCTACTTTTAAAACTAATCTCCTATTAGAAACTGTTGCATTATAATAATATCATTATTGTTTATCAATTACAATCGAAAGACACCATAATCATTTATTCCATGAATGAGCTGCAGACCAGGTAAAACTCATGTGTTGCTTAGCTTTCATCAACATTTAAGCAAAGAAAGGGAAGGGGCACTTTAGTTTGAGGTGATGGCCTGCAGTATTAAAGAAGCATCAAGTGTTTGCAATAAATATAAACATGGGCGTAGGAAGCATCCTCAATGTGGGTGGGACAATTTGACAGGGGGTGGGCAGGTGGTTGACCTCACCTCCTCTAGGGGGTTCCGGGGGCATGCTCCCCCGGGAAGATTTTTTTTTTTTAAATGTTGAAGTTAAATGCATCAATCTGCTGCACTTTGAGAGCAAAATTAGGGACTAAATCTATGGATACATCTCTCAACACCCATGTGAAACAGAACTGTAAGCAGATTTACTTTTTCTTTATGCATATTTTACAAATCACACATTTTTGTGTTACTGTCATATAGTATGAGTTGGAATTATTTCATACCTGTTATTCTCTTGTTTTTTATAACCATAATGATCATATAAAGTTGTGCCTTGGAAATACTTGTTTGCATAAATGATTACCAAACCGTTTGAGAACCACACTTAGACTAAAGTTAACTATCTAAACACTCAGAGAGTCCATTACCTCACTGAGCTGTAGTTATCAGCCTCTCAGTTTGACAGGAGAGGACTCTCCCTCCACCTCTTTAATAACAGCGCCTTATATCCGGGTGCTAGTGGAGCACGTTCAACCCAGTCTCACGGCATTTCGTGTTCACCAACACGATTTTTAATCTATTGATTCGTGTTCACCAACACGATTTTCCCCTTTTTTTCGTGTTGCACAGCACGATTTTAAAAGCAATGTATTTCTATTGGTAGTATGTTTCAACCCAGTCTCACGGCATTACGTGTTATAGGAAGACCGGAAGCTGTGTGGTTCATAAAAACATGTTCTTACTCAATATCAAGCCACGATTATTGCTTTTATTTAAAATCGTATCATTTCTGACTTTTGTTGCCGTCTGTGAGGGAAAAAAATGAGGCTCAGAGCCTCAGGATACTGAAATCTGTATTTTTAAAATCTTTTTTTCCTTCTAATTTGTTATTGTTTCCAAAATAACACACTGTTATTTAGTCAACAATAACACACAATTATCCTTGTTTTTATTTATTTGTTTAATTCTATAATCTCTGGCTTTTTTTGAGTCTTTCAGGAACTGAATTTAACATGTTTTTATGAACCACACAGCTTCCGGTCTTCCTATAACACGTAATGCCGTGAGACTGGGTTGAAACCTGAAACATACTACCAATAGAAATACATTGCTTTTAAAATCGTGCTGTGCAACACGAAAAAAAGGGGAAAATCTTGTTGGTGAACACGAATCAACAGATAAAAAATTGTGTTGGTGAACACGAAATGCCGTGAGACTGGGTTGCAACGTTCGTGAACTGTTAGCGCCGGAGCCTCGCAGCGGGGAAATTGTGGTGCGCATAATTTTACAACTAAAGACACAGCTACACAAAAAACGCAGCATGTGTACGGCTCATGTGTACGGCTCATGTGTACGGCTCTGAGAATCTGCCTTGGTACAAAGTAGCAGTGAAAACATGGTATGAATTTCATTGATTTAGGAATTCTCACAATAAGCAAGTGGAATGGATTTGATAATGAAGCACTGACACAGCGCTCTACAAAGAGCGGAGAGTGGATAGACCGATTCACGGACTTTCCACATAGTAAAAGTGGGGGGGTCTAAACTAATCATTTTAAAAGGTTGGGGGGACTTGTCCCACCCTCATATAATGGCTGCGACGCTCATGAATATAAACAGTAACTTCTGTCATTAAGATCATAACTTTAAGGTGTATTTATTATATTTGAGCAAAGATGTTTGGCTATACCACACAAGGAATAATTCTACACAGAAACTTGTTGAATATTATACTGCACGACCAAGCAATGAATTTGGATAAAAGACATGTTTTAAAGAAAACATTTAGCCCACACCAACAAAATCCCTACAAAAGAAACCAAGCCTGCACAATAATTTAACAACTCAGTAAAGGAATCTCTTCCACAAGTCAATAAAATGTGTCTTGACAAGAACTAAATGCCAGACAAACCACACACCTTAATGACAAACAGTAAAATAAACCATTTAATCTGGTTGTCAAACCAGAACGTTTACTGTATGATTTCTCACCTTGGTATTTTTTTCTCCACTTCCTTTTTAAAGCTGTGTTTTTCTCTGTGCACTGATATAAAAAACTAATCTTTTACCCTCAAGGGCTCCTGTTATGGAATCATAGGATTTGCATAATAAAAAATCAGTAAAATAATGAGAAAGAATATGAAAAAAAGGCACATTAAATAGAATAATCTATGTATCTATTGCATAAAACGAAAGCATTAAAATCACAACTCAACAAGGACGCCACTGAAGATCTGCTCTCGTGTTCCTCTTTGTGTCTTTTTCCAGGTTTTGGAGGCATTATGGTTCTTTGTCCCGCCACCTGATGGCACTCAAGCTCCAGCACTACACCAAGTTTCTGTTTGTGCGCGACCCTTTTGTTCGTCTTATCTCGGCTTTCAGGAACAAGTTTGGAAAGTGAGTGTCTAAAACTGGATGGTTAGACAGAGTGGGTGTGTTACTGTGTAAGTGTTTGCGTTGTGGGTGAGGCTGAGGAATGGGCTTCACTCTTGATTAAACAGCAGTCGTATCTTTGTTGAATTGTGAAAAGTGTGTGTATTTGTGTGTGTGTTTTCAGGCCTAACGAGGACTTCTATAAGCAGTTTGGTTCTGTCATGCTGCGTCGTTATGCTAATGTGTCGGGCAGTTTGCCAGAGACAGCGGCGGAGGCGTTTGCAGCAGGAATCAAACCGACGTTTCAGCAGTTTATCACATACCTGCTGGATCCAGAGACAGAGAGAGAGAGTATCTTCAACGAACACTGGCGGCAGGTATTTATCTCACAGAGCAGTGTAAAGCCGCACTTAATGCAGCATGGTATTATCCATGAGTTGATGTACAATTCCCCTTTGGATGATCATATCTATGCTGTTTGGGATTTCTTTCAGCATACACATTTTAGTACGAGGCCTACTTTATTTTCTTCATAACATATGCCTCAGCTCGGTTAATGTAATTATTTACACAAAAAAAAACGTTCAATTCAAATCACACTAACATCAACAGAAGAGGTCAAGAGCAAAACACAGATTAAGCAATGTGGCAAAAACACTCTGCCAACATTTGTTTAAAACTGACCAGAAAGATGTGGAAGTCGAGTTTAAGTCTACCGTACTGGTAATTCCAAGACCAAGGGGCCGCTAGATTTATTTTCCAGTCTCAGTCACATGTGGCAATTTAAACCTCACCAGGGGTATTGGTACTAACAAAGTCACTAACAGACCCAGAAATGAATGTCGTTTTCAAATTGTATGCCTGATTTTTGTGTGTTTCAGGTGTACCGTCTGTGCCATCCATGCCAAGTGAAGTATGACTTCATTGGACGACTAGAATCCTTAGAAACGGACGCGGAGCACCTGCTGAAGCTTCTGGAGGTGGATCATCTACTACACTTCCCTTCAGGGGCTCGAAACCGAACTGCAGCCAGCTGGGAAAGAGACTGGTTTGCACAGATTCCCATCGCAATGAGGAGAGAACTGTACAAGCTGTATGAACCTGACTTTGAGCTGTTTGGCTATCCGAAACCTGACAGCACGCTCCACCAGTAGACAGCACCGAGAATCAACCACCTGCGCACAGCCAGCAAATGCCTTTAAAAATCAGTCTATGATGCTGTTCTTTTGTTTTTTTCATACCTCAAATGACAGAAGTGCCTGCCAGTATTATTTTATTTTTGTCATCATTACATATCTGAAGCACACCTGTTTACAAGCTGCGTTATCACAGTCTGGTTTCTCCATGTAAAGGCACTTTGAATAGTATTTTGTGAATAGAATTTTGGTAAGTCATTGGAAAAGACTGGTGTCAACTATTGGCTTTCATCTCTCTGAAGGGAAATATGATGCAGAGAAATAAAGTTTTTTGCAACCGTTTGACATTCTCTTTTTAGATTTACGGTGTATGTGAAAGACGTATTCAGATCATTGACTTCAAGGGGTAGTTTGGGTTTTGTACAAAAGGGTTGTATGAGGTACTTATCCATAGTTATATTACTTATATCAGATGGATGATAGAGCAAACTAAGCGATGGAAGCCGTGGTAGACCAGTGGAACTGGAACTTTGTTCTGCAAAGTAAAATAGTTTTTTTTTTTCTAAATAATTTTTTTATGGCGCCTGGCCCCATCAGAATAGGCTGACTGACGGCAAGGTTAATCATGTAGAGATATTGTTTTAGGTGGCCAAAAATACATTTGCTGATGCCCTTGTCAACAGCAGCACATTGTTTTGATTCTGTGCTGTCGGCTTCTCTTGGAAGATGCCACGCGTTAATTATGGTAGATAATACACTGACTACGGATAGGTACCTTATACAACTCCACCTCCAAACTATCCCTTTTACTAAGGTACATACAGCAATTTACAATGTTAAAAACAATATTTTGCAGGAAAATCTTCTCTACTCAAGTTTTTATTAAAGCTCAAACTCAAAAGATCTTACAGTTTAAAAATGTTGTTTTTATATTTTTTTGTATCACATTTCATTCACCAGTGTTCTTTATGTTCTCCCTCTGCTATTAATATAGCTATTGAGGAAGGCAATATAGCCAAACATATTTGGGGTACAAGCAGGTGTGACCTGATTTGTGTGTATGCATGTATATATCTATTATAGGCCTGTTTAATACAGTGTATTGGGCATGGGCAGATGTCACATAAATAGTACTGTTACTTATTTTGGGTCTTTCATAACAAGTTTACCCACTGATTGGGTCATTCTGCATCTTTAGCTCTAACAAAAATGTAGTGGAGTAAAAAGAAGGCCTAAAATATTTGCCCATGAAGTAATCTAAGCGCTTTTTCAGGTGCTCAAAGACACTTTACAGTGGTGATAAAAAGGAAATAAAATAAAATATAAAAAGTTGAATTGGATGGAAGTAGCAAATGGAAATAAAGAAATTGAGCCACAAGTACCTCAAATGTAAACAAGTTCACTTCTTGAGTAAATGTTCTTAGTAACAGCCCACAGGTGCTGTAGGGAGTGTATAGAGTGAACAAACAATACCGCCTCCACTACTTTCTATTGCACAAAAAGCCGTTCTTGTTGCGTTGCAACCGTTGCAACTGTCCTGCTGTCCGTTTCCACGTGTTCCAGTCGTTTCTCAGGCCCCGCCCCTTATGTACCAAACCTCTCCCCTCATTGGCTGGGACTCATGCCACTTCGTGCAGGAGACACGATTGACCCGCCTCCTCTCAGCTTGACAGTACGCTCAAGACGTCACTGGTTCCGTCCCAACACGGAAATATGGAAAAGTGACAAGTGAAGATTGTTATTATGGATTCAAAGCGGTGCTTCTAGCTCAGCTTTCACCGTTTGGACTACCAGAGCGATGTCAAAAGGCCGGTGTCGGTGCTAACTAATGTTGTGAGAGATGGACGCCTGCCGCGCTGGAAATGTAGAGAGAGTTCGACCTCTGTTGTTAGTTGAATAGCGTTTAGTCCTCGGTTTGTTCAGAGCCATGAAACAAAGTGTTGCGGGGGTCATGGGGGCTCTGGGACGACTGCTGCTGTCTCTCCTCCTGCTGTCCTGGGATGGCAAGCTATTTCAGGTATAAAGTTTCTACTGTGTATGGGTGTCACTTTTGTTGTTGTTGATGTTGTTGTTTTCTTGTTAAATACTGTTCGGGCAGAAGAGACTGCAACTGCCAACCCACTGTGTCTATTTCAGGCTCGAGTAGAGTTGCCAGGATATGATGATTAAGCGTTAAGTCCAAATTGCTTGAAGAAAGTTAATACTGTGTGTGTCTGTCTGTGTGTGTGTGTGTGTGTGTGTGTGTGTGTGTGTGTGTGTGTGTGTGTGTGTGTGTGTGTGTGTGTGTGTGTGTGTGTGTGTGCGCGCGCGCATGTGCGTGAGTGTGTATGTGTGTCTGAAGTTGTTCATTATCATATGCACAGACATTTCAATGTTTGCTATTGAAAACCTTGGTTGGACCCTCCAACAATGGTCATTAAATATGTATGTGACATAAAATATAGTTTGATATATTTGTGGCAGAAAGTTATTATATATATATGATATACTGTATACATACAGAGATATTTTTTGGTAAAAATCATTAGTGACCTGGATATCAACATCTAATTGAGGCTTACTGTGTAATAATTTCACACGCTGAGTTGAGTACAATATTTGAATTCAGTGTTTGCAATTGTTTGCTTGTGTGTGCTGCTCCTTTTTTTTTGTCGCCGGTTGCCATCCGTTGGTGGGTAAATATGGGAGTGGTGAACACACACGGTATAACATAGTTCCCAGTATAGGATATAGTGTTGGAAGGAGGAGGGGTTATCAGGATATCCTGCTTAATGAGAAACACAGTATGACTGTAATAGAGCACACACTTACTGCAGGGCAGGAGTGCCAACCCCTGGCTGAGATGACACACTCAAACACACACAGACACATGCTGTAGTCAAGCTGTGCTGGAATATCAGATATAGGACACGGTGACTGTCGGACCACTAGCTTACATTTTCTCTCTCTCTTCTCTTCCTGGCGGCCCATCAGGTTGGAGGGGTCAGATCAGTCACTCTCCCAGAATCCCTCCTGTTTGTCTCCACTCTGGACGGCAGTCTGCATGCTGTCTCCAAACAGTCCGGAGACATCAAGTGGACCCTCAGAGAAGGTTCATACACAAAAACATCAATACTGATCATAGACATTTGTTTCTATTTTAAAATAAGGCTCATGAAATTGTCTTTTAATTTCTTTCAGACCCTATTATTCAAGTACCCGTCTACCTCACAGAGTGAGTAACACACATGTAAAGATGCCACCAATTCCTAGGAGCATTGAAGTCCATTTTCCCATTATTTTGTTCAGGCTTAAACAGCTGTTTCTTTAAGATAAACATATTGATTGAGACAAAGGTCATGTAAAAGTATCCTGCTGAAAGAGGCAAGAGTAATGAAATATTTGAAATAATCAAAAGGCTGTATGAATGTTGTTTTTGTAGGCCCGGTTTTCTCCCAGACCCCAACGATGGCAGTTTGTATATCCTGGGTGGCAAACACAAGGAAGGCCTGATGGTAAACCATATAGCATATTTATTTGTATGTTAGTCTGTATTTGTGTACCATTTTATGACCCCTTTGTTTGGATGTACCTGCAGAAACTGCCTTTTACCATACCAGAACTGGTTCAGTCAGCTCCCTGCAGGAGCTCTGATGGTATCCTCTACACAGGTGAGATTGTGTGAGACAGTTGTCAGAGATGAGGAATGATAGGCACATAAATATCTTTGAATACTTCAATGCTATTCGATAATGTGTGTGTGTGTGTGTGCACTTGAAGGTAAAAAGCAGGATGTTTGGTTTGTGGTGGATCCTGAGACAGGCGAGAAGCAAACCAGTTTAACCACCTCCACCTCTGAATCCATCTGCCCCAACACTCCTCTGCTCTACATTGGACGCACAGGTATGTCTTGCACGAGAAATGCACACACACACAGCACAATTACGTCTGAGGTAATTTCATGCTCTCCTGCACTTTGTTTTTCTTCTCCAGAATACATGATAACCATGTTTGACACCAAGACACAGGAGCTGCGATGGAACGCTACGTACAATGATTACTCTGCTCCGCCTTACGATGAAAAACAGGACTACAGTACGTCTATCACACACACATTCAGTCATGCAGGGTTTAATAAACAGTATAATTGTTCTGTGTCAATATGATGACAACCCTGCAGAACCTGCTTGTAGTGTTTAACAGCAATATAAAACATGTAAACATATCTAGAACAAGTGCATTTGAGAGGAAGTACAGTGATATAGGTAATAACTGCACCTATTTGTGTTATGTTTGAGGAATATATTTAGTGGCAATGCTTAAGATTTAAATCCTGGTTGATTTGGGTTAACTAGAGCTGCACAATTAATCAACATTGTATCAAAATCGCAATATGGACTAGTGAATATTCAAACTGCAGTAAACGCAATATTTGGTAGATTTATGAAAACATTCTGAATGAAGCAAGTAACATCCTACAATTGGTATTGAAAAAAACCTTGTTGTGTATAGATTGTACTAAAAATCACACCTTCATCATTTTATTTATATCACAATTACAGTATCTATAGTTAAAATAATCACAACTCGTTTTTTTGCCAGAATATGCAGCCCTCTTGTTGAAAGCAAATGCCGTTTCATACTACAGTTCATAAAGTATATGAGAGTGTATGTAGTTAGTAGGCCGGCTGAGTATATACCTGCAGCTCTTCATCTCTCACCTCATTGTTCTATTACTCCCACACACATATTTAAAACTCAAAAAAGCAGAAAATGTCTAGTACAAATAAGAAATGTTGCTGCACTTTCTTCAGTAGGCGATAGCCCCAATCAAATGAAAGAGTTTAAGGATTATGCTGCCTTAGTGGATGTATTTGTTCTGTGTGTGCTTTCTCTTTTAATATTTATATTTAAAAGTAAACTACGTTCAAGATTGATTGAGGAGTTTCTTCAGCTTCTCTAATACTAACTTATCCTACCTGTTTGACTCCTAGAGATGGCCCATCTTGTGTCGAGCGGTGATGGTCTCGTTGTGACAGTTGACAGAGAAACAGGTAGGGGGAGGTGTGTGGTTTTTACTAAGTGAACATTTGATCATCTTCTATATGTGGGAGAGGTTGATGTGTTCCTCTATCTTCATCTCTACCTTCTCTCAAGTGTGTTTTGCTGTGTTTCAGGTGACGTCTTGTGGAGTCAGAATTACGGGTCTCCTGTAGTGGGGGTCTATCTGTACTCTGGTGACTCACTAAGACACGCCCCCCACCTGTCCCTCGCAATGGAAACGCTGCGCTTCCTCACCTTTTCCTCTGCAAACGACCAGGCAGACGCACACTCGACTCTGAAGTGGAGCTATCAGTTTGTGAAGGAGCAAGCCACGGCTCAAGCACAACTTGTGTAAGAGAAATGTTGTTATACATGACAGTGAGAGAGCTTTCAGCAGCAATGTATCTGTCGGATCACATTATTTATTGAAGTGGTAACTAGAAAAACTCTCAGACTGCTCAAAGCCTTGCCAACACTTTTCCAATTTGCCTCTACAACAAAAGGTATTATTCTAGTCACTCAAGTAAGTGATGATTCACTGACACATACATTAAATAGACAAGGCAGAGCAAGAACTGCTGAGTCTGTTATTTCCTCTTGGGTTATATTATAATCCACACTTCCCATCTATTTAGTACAGAGAAAGGGAAATAACTGTTAAAAGCTTGCCTTTATTCAGTTTATCCCTTGGTTAGGTCTGCTCTGCCACTAGTAATGCAGCATGGAGTACTAGTAGTGCGGTTTAATCTCCAGTAACTGCTGCTCTGATTTACAGCAGCAGTCAAACTGTCAGCTGGAGCTGTTGGAGGTGTCTGGTTATATCTTTTTAGGAACTCCTGCCAGCCAATCAGAAGCAACCGTTTTCTTTGGCTATATTGTAATGAAACATTTGGACTTCAAACTAATCTGTGTGGCGTTTTTGTTTCATTTATTTTTTATAGGTGGAAAAATAGTATAACAAAAGAACAGGAAATCGGTTGGTGTTAGATCAGAAAAACGTTATGACAAGTACACTTAAGTTAAACAGTTTATTTTTGAACAAGGAGGTTGAGATTGGTTGTTGTTTGGGACATGACAAGTATGATGAGGCAAGGTATAAGAGTTTTTTTTAATTTTTTCCTTTTTTCAGTTTAATCTCTCCGCTCGAATAACCAAGCCTTTGTCCGTATTATTTAATTTAATCATTTCCGCCTCTGGGCTAGGAAGGCAACATTTATTTCTTGTCGAGAATCCTATCAATATATACCATTTGATAAAAATCCGTAAATTTTCTAGGTTTTTCTAATATATAATTAATCGTTTGAGAGAATAACATGACCCTTTTTTCTCTTTAAGACCCACTCTTTATGTAGGAAAATTGGACTCCCACCTCTACGCCTCCACTTCCCTTGTTCACCATGGAGTCTCATTAGTGGTGAGTTTAGATATATAATATTTTTTTATGATATACCTGCATTCACACACCTAGTTTAATTTTTCTATTCAAGTGCCACGTCGAGCATCTTTGGTGATTCTCCCTTTTAACAACATTTTAAGTTGTTTCAGCGTATCAGATCAAGTCTGTCGGATAGTTATGAACTATTAAGGATAGAGGCAATACAAATATAGTTGTCATGTGACCAGTTTGTGCTTCTTGTTGTCATGGCAGCCTCGGGGACTGACCTTGGGTCGAATTGAAGGTCCGTTGACGGCAGGAGTGACGGTCAGAGAGGGAGGGGAGTGTGAGATCACACCGTTCACTGATGTGCGCTACCCACCGGGGAGCACCAACAGCCATAAGAACCAATGGCTGTTAATAGGTACACATACACACACACACACACACACACACACACACACACACACACACACACACACACACACACACACACACACACACACATTTAAAATGACAACAAGGTATTAATTATTCTTTTACTTAATCATATGATTCTGTAGTTGATACTGTTTGTTTGTTTTACGTGTTTAAATGTTTGTGTGTATGTTATTGGTTCAATCTTGGCACGGGTCCCTTATAAAAGAGATTTAATAATCTCAATGGGATCTATGGGTTTATTTTTATTTTTAACAATATGAGTAATAAAACAAGAGGAACTGTAAATCTACTTATCTAGGAAAAGTGAATCTGTCCTGGAACTGAATTATTTGTAAAATCGTGTGGAAACAAAGTCTCTAAATCAAACAGTTTACATTAGCCTGGTTTTTGGAAAGTAAGACTTCTGGCTCAAAATATTCTCACAACTGAAACATCTCTTTTATTTATTGACCAGACAAGAAAGTGACCCCAGCCCTGACATAAACACAGAGCCAGCTCACAATGTGTTATATCTGTGCTTCAGGTCACCATGAGCTGCCTCCAGTGGCTCACACCACCATGCTGAGGGATTTCCCTGTTGGCCTGCAGCGTTCGGGGGAGGCAGTCATCCCCCCCCGAACCTCTGCCTCCCCCGCCTCATACTACCATCAGCGCTACGTGAGTCTCAGCTCCAAATACCTCTGTATCACTACTGCTGTCTACACCTGAGTCAGTAAATCACAGGAATGGTATCGAACAATAATCCTATTTTATCTGGTTTTTAATGTCTATTATTGCGCACTTTAAGCTGCCTCAGAGATCCGGACATTAATGTGATAAACTTCTAACTGCATGCCAGAAACAGAAAGTCCTTTCCCCAGCAGGTACATTTACTGCGTTACAATCGCAAAGATCTGTGCAGACGTAAGGCAAAAATGAAAAGACTAGACCGGGATATTAAATAAAGAGGCAAACACACATTAATAACAAATAACAAATAAGTACCATGGTAAAAAGCTGTATTTAAGTAAGTAAACATAAAACTGTATTTTAGGAACCAGTAACATTAACAAATTGTAAATAAGTTGTCAAAATAAAGTGTAAATTGCACACATTACACAACAGATGTTAACACCCACTTACACTGAACAAAAATATAAACGCAACACTTTTGTTTTTGCTCCCATTTTTCATGAGATGAACTCAAAGATCTAAAACATTTTCTATATACACAAAATAACCATTTCTCTCAAATATTGTTCACAAATCTGAAAAAATCTGTGATAGTGAGCACTTCTCCTTTGCCGAGATAATCCATCCCACCTCACAGGTGTGGCATATCAAGATGCTGATTAGACAGCATGATTATTGCACAGGTGTGCCTTAGGCTGGCCACAATAAAAGGCCACTCTGAAACGTGCATTTTTGCTTTATTGGGGGGGGTCTGGGGGGGGGTCCGAAAACCAGTCAGTATTTGGTGTGAGGGTTAGGGTTAGGGTTAGGGTAATGTTGTGAATCGAGTGGCCCATGGTGGTGGTGGGGTTATGGTATGGGCAGGCGTATGTTATGGACGACGAACACAGGCCATTCGATTCACAACATTACCCTAACCCTACCCCTACCCCTCACACCAGATACTGACTGGTTTTCGGACCCCCCCAGACCCCCCCAATAAAGCAAAAATGCACGTTTCAGAGTGGCCTTTTATTGTGGCCAGCCTAAGGCACACCTGTGCAATAATCATGCTGTCTAATCAGCATCTTGATATGCCACACCTGTGAGGTGGGATGGATTATCTCGGCAAAGGAGAAGTGCTCACTATCACGTTCTAACCCTAAGCGTCCTTGGGTTTCGTGAAAGGCGCTATATAAATTGAAATTATTATTATTATCACAGATTTTTTCAGATTTGTGAACAATATTTGAGAGAAATGGTTATTTTGTGTATATAGAAAATGTTTTAGATCTTTGAGTTCATCTCATGAAAAATGGGAGCAAAAACAAAAGTGTTGCGTTTATATTTTTGTTCAGTGTAGGTTGCAAATAATAAGTGAAACCTCCTCACGTTTCCACTGTTTCCCATCCTTGTTGTCTTATTGTGTCCTTCAGTTCGATGCAGTTGCTGATAGCCATGGTGACACCCATGCTAACAGAGGAGGGGTTGATGGGAAGATGTCGGGACAGGCCCAGAGGCCGGCCGCTGTGCTGCCCTTCTCCATGACCCAGGACCGCCTGACTCTGGCTGTCATCACGCTGCTGCTGGGAGGGTGGCTGGCCTTCGTCTTCACGTACCCCCTTGTGAGTTTGTGTGTCTGCAGTTTTTCAGGTTTTATTCTCAAAAATAATTGTTTGGAATTTGGTGCCAAAATATGAATAATAATAAAGTTTCAATTGAAGAATGTGTGAAGCTTAATTGCTCACAAATGCTTTGGTCCTAAGATAGACCATGAAACAATGAAAGGACAATAATGCAACATAGAAAAATTCCTAGATTCATGTCTCAATAAGTGTATCTAACAAAGCACTTCGTTACTAAGATAGTGATTATATGCAGTGACGTGTGGTGACGTTCATGGCTGGTGAGGCACTGACTCTTTCAGAGTCAGATTTACAAATATTATATTTTGACCTTAATCGAAATGTTCGTTTATTTTCAAAAGCTTTTTTAGTCTGATGCTTCGATTCATTTTAAACAGACTGTTCAACAAAAGGATACCCCAAATCTAAATATTGGATTGTTCTTTCTTAGTAAGATCCCATGTTCATTACAATTGGGGTCTTACCTTGACTTGAAGATGAAGTCCATGCTTTCCTTCTGGACAACAATCTCCATTACATTTTTGTAAAAGTCCTCCTTATCTCCCTCTAGTTTCAAAACAAAAGTCTAGTTTGTTGTTTGCGTCTACCGTCTCCACGTAGAATAACAGTAGCAACAAGAATATGTGGGCTCACGTGCGCCCCCTTCAGTGCGGCAGAGGTTATGGCTGCCTCTCCAGGTGCTTTTTTCATTGCCGTTGTATGATGAGACCAGCGGGCCTAAATATCATATATACGTGAAATAAGTTCTTTAGAGACTATGGATGGCGAGGATAAATGTAATAAAGGGATCTACAAACATTACATTGGTGACAGGCATGCGCTTAGGGCCCGCTTTCCAGCCAGTTTCTGTGGGGTGACGCATTCTGAGGTGAGGCAGAGCTCATCTGTGCCTCACCTCACCCCACAGTAACTGGCTTGAGCGCGCTCACAAAATAAGTGCCCGCGCTACATTAGTGCCCGCGCTCCAGCCAGTTACTGTGGGCTTACGAGAGGCAGAGCTCGTCCCTGCCTCACTTCTTATCGCTACCCGTAGTTGTAGCGGAGCTCGGCCAATTTGCTGATTTTGACTATAAAAAGCGATTGGAATCATACAGAAATCACACTTACAACACAGCTCAGTGGAGACATTTTATTATTATTACTATTTAGTTTTTCTTTAGTTGTTTTTCCGTTACAAAACAACGTTTTCTCTTTTTTTTATCAGTGTTTTACCTTATTTTTAAAACATTTGTGCTGATAAGCGGTTTCTGTGATTTGTATTGACACTGTTGCAAAGGACAGTGATATGGTCTTATAATCTCTCTCAAGAAACGCTCCGGTTATCATCCTTTTTTATGACTGATGTCTCAAACTCCATCTTATTACAGAGTTTTTCAATCTGTATGTGATTCTCCAGCGTGCAGCTCATCAGCTGAAAGCTCAGAGGCAGATGGAGGAGGCGTTTGAGTCTCGTCTCCAGCGCATGCAGACCAACATGCAGACCAACATGCAGACAATGAGCTCCGTTTCTTCAGATACAACGCTTTCTACTGACACAAACCTCTCCAGTGGTAAGTCACCTATAACAACAAGTTCCATACTATTCTCTTTTTCCTATATTTATACCTTGGGAACAGGGTCGATGCTTTAACATGTTTCTTTCAATTTCACTTGAGAACTGAAGCATTAATAGAACATATTAAGTAGTGTTGAAGCAGCATATTTGACTGACTTCTACACTGTATGTTCACTTTCCTTTATTCAGACTCTCAGCCTGCCTCAGCTGACCCTCCACCAAGTCCTCACACTCACAGCAGCAGCACCTCAGATGTCGATTTAAATGTCACGTCTGCGTACAACCTTACAGCAGGTAACACAACAGACTGTGTATTGTTTCCTTTTGCCGCTCATCATTACATTACATTGCATTTAGCTGACGCTTTTATCCAAAGCGACTTACAATAAGTACGTTCGACCAACAAAATACAAACTTGAAGAAAACAGAATCATATAAGTACATCTGGTTTCATAGAGCAAAAACATTTCAAGTGCTACTCAACTGGCTTTAGATAAGCCAGTCCTTTATTAGTATATAAGTGCTTTGTTAATAGTTCTATTGCTCGAAGTGGAGTCGAAAGAGATGAGTTTTCAGTCTGCGCCGGAAGGTGTGTAAGCTATCTGCTGTCCTGATGTCAATGGGGAGCTCATTCTACCATTTTGGAGCCAGGATAGCAAACCCACGTGTTTTTGCTGATGGCAACTTGGGTCCCCTTCGCAGTGAGGGTGCAGCCAGCCGTTTGGCTGATGCAGAGCGTAGTGCACGCGCTGGGGTGTACGGTTTAACCATGTCCTGGATGTAGGAAGGGCCAGATCCATTCGCAGCATGGTACGCAAGTACCATTGTCTTGAAGTGGATTCTAGCAGTTACCGGAAGCCAGTGGAGGGAGCGGAGGAGCGGCGTGGTGTGGGAGAATTTAGGAAGGTTGAAGACCAGACGAGCCGCTGCATTCTGGATGAGCTGCAGAGGTCGGATGGCACATGCAGGTAGACCAGCCAGGAGGGAGTTGCAGTAGTCTAGGCGTGAGATGACGAGAGCCTGGACCAGAACCTGCGTGGCTTTCTGGGTCAGCTGGGGACATATCCTCCTGATGTTGTAAAGCGTGTATCTGCAGCAGCGGGTTGTAGCAGCGATGTTTGCAGTGAAGGACAGTTTGTTATCTAGGGTCACACCCAGATTCCTTGCAGTCTGAGTCGGGGAAACAACAGAGGTGCCGATGTTGATTGTTAGGTCAAGAGTGGGACAATCTTTTCCCGGAAGGAAAAGCAGTTCAGTCTTGTCAAGGTTGAGCTTGAGGTGATGATCAGACATCCACTGAGAGATGTCAGCTAGACAAGCAGAGATGCGTGCGACGACCTGGGTCTCGGAGCGGGGAAAGGACAGGATTAATTGGGTGTCGTCAGCGTAGCAGTGGTATGAAAAACCATGCGGGCTAATGACAGATCCGAGCGAGTTTGTGTACAAGGAGAAGAAGAGGGGACCAAGAACAGAGCCCTGAGGGACCCCTGTAGTTAATTGACAAGGGTCGGACTCCGACCCTCTCCAAGTAACCCTGTAGGTGCGGTCTTTGAGGTATGAGGTGATGAGGGAAAGTGCAGAGCCTGAAACTCCAAGTTCTTGGAGAGTGCGAAGGAGGATCTGATGATTCACCGTGTCGAATGCAGCAGACAGGTCCAAAAGGATGATGACAGAGGAGAGGGAGGCTGATTTAGCAGTGTGCAGTTCCTCAGTGACAGCAAGGAGGGCAGTTTCTGTGGAGTGACCTGCCTTGAAACCAGACTGGTGCGGATCCAGAAGGTTGTTCTGATTGAGATAACAGGAGAGTTGTTTAAAGACAGCGCGTTCAAGTGTTTTAGACAGGAACGGGAGGAGAGAGACAGGCCTGTAGTTTATAACATCTGACGGGTTGAGAGTGGGTTTCTTTAGGAGAGGGTTTACTCTTGCCTCCTTGAGACTGTTTGGAAAGTGACCAGAAGTTAGAGAAGTGTTGATGAAATGGGTGAGAAATGGTAGAATATCAGGAGCCATAGTCTGAAGGAGGAGTCATTAACAGGAGATTTATTTATTTCTGCTTCCTTCTTGCCTTTCGCAGAAGGAAACAGTGAGGAGGTGCATGTTGGGAAAATCTCCTTCACTCCATCTGAGGTGCTTGGACACGGCACTGCAGGAACTTTTGTCTTCAGGTACTGTATGTGTATTTAACACAGCACTATTTCACATTTCAGGATACTTAATCAGCCAACTATATTTGTGTATTTGCACGTTTTAGATGGTGCAAGGCAATGACCTAATGACAGCTACATTTAAATCAGCCATAACAACCAAACCAAAAACCAAATAGATTTGTACCTTTACCTTTCCATAAGAGATATAAAAACATCTCTCCAGTGAAAATGACCTAGTTTTCCTACCACATTGAAAAATAAAACCGATATCTATTTGACAGTAGGCTTTGAAAAATTGCCAAAGCTCATAAAACAGCTTTGAGTTCTGGGTTGACGATTCAAAACCTGAACATGTTTAATAACTCTGAGATAAACTCTATTGTTCCGTGGCACATGCAGTACTAGGCATAATATGTTATGGTTCTCTGTTTTTGGGACCTCAGGGGTAATTTTGATGGACGGCAGGTAGCGGTGAAGCGAATACTGCCGGAGTGTTTCGAGGTAGCAGAACGTGAGGTGCAGCTGCTCCGAGAGTCTGACACTCATCCGAATGTCATCCGATATTTCTGCACAGAGAGAGACCGCCTCTTCACCTACATCGCCATCGAGCTGTGCACCGCCACCCTGCAGCAGGTCCGCACTGAAGGGCCCTTTGTTACTCAAAGCTAGAGTTATTAAGCCTGTGTTACATCGAATTCTTTAACAGAACCTTTTTTAATGCCTCAACTGTGAACAAATGAAATCAAAAACTGAGCAAATTCTCCAATAATTAAAAAGAAAATGCTGTTAAAGGTGGGATAGGTAATTTTGGAGAAACCAGCTCGAGTGCGCTAGAATTTGAAAATACACAGCCGGAAAAAATCTGCCACTTCCTTACAGAGCCCCTCTTCCAACACACACGAACGCGCACATGACCAATGAGGGCACGAGATACGTTTGTGCCCCGATGGGAGGCTGACAGGCAGGTAGGCCATCCAGTTATTTTAGCCGGGCCGGCTCAGATGATTGGTCGTGCTTTTTACAGTACTACGGCTTCCACAGATGACATTTGTTATTTTATTATTTTGTCAAACACTTAAGATATTCATTGCTATCGGGATGTTAAGAGCATTCCATGGAATATAACAAAAAGTGTATCTCGAGCCGGTTTCTCAAACTTACCTACCCCACCTTTAAGCAAGAGCAAAAACATTTTTTAAATCTGTTTTTAGTTTGATATTCTACTCAGGGAGAGAGAGAAGGGAGTAACAGCAAATGTGTGTTGAATACTAAGGTAAAAGTGAAAATGTTTATGAAGTAATGAGTGTATGGTTAATAAGACTAGGATTATTACTGCACGAGTTCTATGAGAGTTTGTAAACTGAATTTGTTTTTGGTATGGTTAACTGTTGTTAAACTTGGCCCATAACCAACTTTACTTCATCAAGAGTTTTTTCTCACATGTTAGCTAGTAAAGGGTGAGTCATTTTAGGGGTGAAGTGTGATTTCGTAACAAAACTAACGTGTTTTTTGTGTGTCTTTGTTCCCTGCAGTATGTGGAGGATCCGTCTGGTTTTCCTCAGCTGAATCCGATAACTCTGCTGGGGCAGACCATGTGTGGCCTCTCACACCTCCACTCCCTCAACATAGGTAACACATAGATAAATACAAGCATATAAGTACACACATTATGTTTCTATTGTATTACCCACAGAGACAGAAGGCACTGCAGTGCTGCAATCTTACTTTTCATGAATATTTCTTCATATATTTGGTTATTACATTTTATTAATTTATTTTAATATTGACTATTTATTGTTTTTCTCTTATGGAGCCAGCTAAAGTAATTCACTAAATTGTACTTTTAACAATGAATATATTGAAACTTAAATCTTGCATATCTTAAACAGCTAAGCATTGTTCCTTCATTTCTTCTTGGCTCTCCATCGTCTCTCCCTGTAGTCCACCGTGACCTGAAGCCCAGAAACATCCTCCTGTCTGGTCCCAGTGCGCTGGGGCAGGTCAGAGCGCTCATCTCTGACTTTGGACTCTGTAAGAAGATCCCAGAGGGCCGGTGCAGCTTCTCTTTGAGGTCAGGAATCCCGGGAACTGAAGGGTGGATCGCTCCTGAAGTACTGCGGGATACTCCGGGAAACAAACCGGTACGATGCACACACAGATCTGACATACTCCAGAATGTATTTCTTTGATGCTCAGTCAACTTGATAATTAAAATAGACACAGTTGGAAAAAAAAACATATGATAATTCAGGTTTAAATGTAGATTAAGGAGTTTATTATTACGATTTTTTTTAAAGCAACTACAAATCACTTTTATTTTGTGTTGAATTGGCCGGCCCTCGTGGAAAAAAGTGCTCATGTTACCCATGACAACCATCAATCGCCTCATGTCCTAAAGATCTCCATCTGGCATAGAGTAGGTTAGCCTTTAGCCTTTAAGCTCAGATTGAGACCTAAAAACAGTTCTCAAAATGCATTTCATAAATAAAATAGACATTTAGTTTGACTCTTATTTCCATTCTGCGCTCTATCAATATCCCTCTTAAGTTTTCTGTTTTTTGCTTAATTTGTTTCTTTTTCTCTTTGCTATTTTTACCCCAGTAGTTATATTTACTTTTTAAAATTAAATACAGTTTTTTTCGTCCCAAAAATACATATAAAAGCAAAAGATGATAAACACTGACGTAGAAGAATTTGTAGGTGCTCAGTGTTCCTCCTCTCCCCTGTACAGACGGCAGCGGTGGACGTCTTCTCGGCAGGCTGCGTGTTTTACTACGTGGTCAGCAGGGGGCAGCACCCCTTCGGTGATAAGTTAAGACGGCAGGTGAACATCCTGTCAGGAGAATACTCACTCTCGCATTTTATGGAGGATATACCTGGTGAGAAAAGTAAATGTCTATGGGTCCTTCTCAGGTCGATTATTTTCATTTCCTCGCTCCTCTGTATCACCGGAAGTTGATTTGTCTGCGCCATCTTGAGTACCGTCCCATGGCGCTTATTTCTGCCAGAGGATCGAGGATCGAGGAATCACCAGACCATCCTCCGATGAAATCCACAGATACTCGCCCCGCCCCCTTACTGTGTATCGCTCGCTGATTGGACGATGATCTGATGCTTCTTGACATGAAAGCTGTTTCCCAGCGGAGTGAAGAAAATACATGAAACTCACGAGAGTCACTCCTCAGTTTATACTGTGTTTTGTTTCAATTCATGTATCATTTAGTTACAAATATGTGATATATCTGAACAAAAAAGTGGTCAAAAAATGTTTTATTCATTTATTGGAAACATTTTCATGATGGCGTTTATCATTTTTGAGAATGAGTTCTTATTTTATTTAATGTATTTGGGTCTACAACAGATGATACAAATGTTTGTGTCAGTAAATGTGTGGCGGGGGTGTTTGTGAAAATAACGGGGACAGAGCTGCTGTCAGACGATCAGCTGTGCGGCGTCATCACAAACGGACGTCGCTTCACGTGATCATCCGGAAAAAAGGACGTCCCATTGCTCTTAAAACTCATTTCCCTGCTTCTCGTGGTTTCCTTGCGTCTCTCCATGCTTCCCTGGTGGGAGGGACTAGTCGCAGGGAAACGACGCAAGTGAGGGAAGCAACGATTCCATTTAATCGACCTGAGAAGGACCCTATGTGTCTTGTTTCATGCATAAGCTTGCATTTGTTTTATTCCAGATTTAAAGCTAGTTTAGTCAATTCCTACACAAAATCTCTACATAACATTCTCAAATAAAGAGATTTTAATTTACTAATACTTGCCTGTCCTGCATTTGAAAAAAGAGTTCTAAAACATCATGGTTAGTCACTCTTCAACAAGCTAACCATCCTGCAAATAGGCTCAGGGCTCCAGAGATTTAACTTGAGCTTCTTCAGTAGAACTGTCTCTCAAGATGAGTCACTTGAATATAACCACCGTTTATTTCAGGGTTTACATGTATTATATGTTGCAGGCAGTATTGTAGACAGTATAAATCACAAAGATCAGCTGATGTCCCAAGCACTGAAAACACATAAAACCTGAACATGCTTCTCATGAATTACAGACGACGTCATAGCACATGATCTGATCGAGCGGATGATCTGTGCCGAGGCGGGGTCCCGGCCCTCCACCGCCTGCGTCCTCAAACATCCGTTCTTCTGGAGCCCTGAGAAGCAGCTGCTGTTTTTCCAGGTAAGGTCCTTCAGTTGGTCATAGACACACAAAGGAACAGCTGGCTCCCTCGTGATACAATGACTCCTGTTTGTATTACTACAAGTTATTTCTTCCTGCTTAAAAAAAGCGGATTTTCATTTTCACTGAACCGGAAATGTTCAAGAGTTTTGGGGTTTTCCAGAAAGGTTTAGTTTTGATATCAAGCTTTAGTTTTACACTAGTTTTAGACTATAACTAAAACTATTATGAATTAGTCATTAGTGTTTATCAGTTATTTATTTAGGTTATATCATTTCTGTTTAGTTTTGATTTCCTAAAGAATATTGACGATTAAACCATTTTTTACTGCTTTTTACAGTTTTTTGTTTACAATAATTACCCTAGGTAGTGTAGTGTTGTTACCTGTTTGCTATTTGCTAAGCTGTGTGTGTGTGTGTGTGTGTGTGTGTGTGTGTGTGTGTGTGTGTGTGTGTGTGTGTGTGTGTGTGTGTGTGTGTGTGTGTGTGTGTGTGGTGTGTGTGTGTGTGTGTGTGTGTGTGTGTGTGTGTGTGTGTGTGTGTGTGTGTGTGTGTGTGTGTGTGTGTGTGTGTGTGTGTGTGTGTGTGTGTGTGTGTGTGTGTGTGTGTGTGTGTGTGTGTGTGTGTGTGGGTGTGTGTGTGTGGTGTGTGTGTGTGTGTGTGTGTGTGTGTGTGTGTGTGTGTGTGTGTGTGTGTGTGTGTGTGTGTGTGTGTGTGTGTGTGTGTGTGTGTGTGTGTGTGTGTGTGTGTGTAGGACGTGAGTGACCGCATCGAGAAGGAGCCCGCCGACAGTCCAATCGTGGTCAGACTGGAGACAGCAGGACGAGCCGTGGTTCGGACCAACTGGAGGATGCACATCTCAGTGCCTCTGCAGACAGGTAACCACACAGCATCCATTACTGCTCTGTTTACACCTGTGCAGGATGACAAAGCCTTCAATGGTCTGTAACCTTCCTGTTTCAGACTTGAGGCGGTTCAGGACGTATAAAGGAAACTCAGTCAGAGATCTGCTGAGAGCCATGAGGAATAAGGTCAGCGTTTACTTTTCTTTGGGATGTACCAAATAGACTGAAGCTTCATACACAATGTTGACCTTTTGATTCAATCGTGAATTCTTTTTTTTCATTCTGTTAAACTCTGTATTGCATAGTTGCAGATAAAGAATATGCTACACTGATATTATTAATGTTATATTATTTATTGATCTCGATTGACGTGGTAGAATTGTTTCCGGCACGTGTTATTCCAACCTCTCCAATAATGGTCCAAAAGTGAAAGTATATTGAAGTCATCATATCAAATAATCACAACAGCATGTTTTGTTTAACACAAACTTCTGCTTTAATCCATATTGGTTGGTGTTAGCGTTTAGCCTTTTAAAACCTTTACTGTTGTCAAAAAACGGTTTGACTTTTCTCAAAGGGAGGCATGCACCGTAGTAAGGGCTGTTATATATATATATATATATATATATATTACTTATATATAACCACAATAATATTATAGTAAATTAATTATTAGACTAAAGAAGTTTACAAAATAATATAATGCTTTTCTGCATTCGCTTGGTTCTCCATCAAGAGGTCATCTCTTGACTGATGTTGACCAACCTGTTACAGAAAGTTGGTAATTTATTGAATCTCTTTATTGATTGTTCTGACGTCCTAAAATAAGACATTAGAAGATCATTTCTACCTCAATAGGAGCTTCAATGTAAACATCCAGTACAGCCCTACACTTTAATTTATTTGTTACAACCATCCTAACTTTAACGCCTGTATGTGTTCATCCCCCCCTGCAGAAGCATCACTACCACGAGCTGCCTCCGGAGGTGCAGGAGACGCTCGGAGAGCTGCCCGAAGGCTTCATCAGCTACTTCACATCACGGTTTCCACGGTTACTGATGCACACACACGCAGCTCTGCACATCTGCTCACATGAGAGACTGTTTCACCCCTACTATCTGCACCCCAACACCAAATAGTAATGACATGGCTCTGCACTCTATACTCACACACACACACACACACACACACACACACACACACACACACACACACACACACACACACACACACACACACACACACACACACTATTGTGCAATTTTGTGAGCAAGAGAAATCGCTGACAGTGCCCCGTTATTGCTTTTGTAAAGCCCTTACCGTTTTTGAGGGGGAAGATACAGTGCTGTGAAAAAGGTTTTATATGGCTTGAGTTGCTTTTATAGATTTATCCTGTTGTTATGCAGCTGTTGAAGAAAGTATTGTAGGATTTAATTAGAAGGCACTCAAAATGCATCTCTCCACAAAAGCTACATACATTTTTTATTTGAATAATATACAACGTTTTTAAACTACATCTTTGTTTTCAATTAAATGAATATTTCAGCAACATTTTACTTAAAAGTCCCAAACATGTTCAAAACACGAGGGATATTTTAGTTTTAATGAAGTGTCGTCTGATTTTGTATGAGAGGTACTAAACATGGTTAAGGGAATAGATTTTTTATAAATAGCAGCAACAAATATAGTGTCCTCGGTTATGGCCCTGGTCAGAGCATTAATTACATTAAATGACATGACATTACATGTCACTTGTTAGCAGTGGCGAACCGTGTCTATCACAACTGGACCTTCTGTAGACACAAGGATTAAAAAACACACCTGTTTGACAACATATATTATCTCAGAGGCGTTTTTGTTTATTTATTATTTTGCATATTTAAGAACGAGATTAACTGGAAACAAAAGGGGGGGGGGGTTTGTGTCTCACCGACTACTACCAACTATTTTTGAAATTGGTCCAGTATTGAGCGAAGGAGCTGCAAACGGCAGCCGCTTAACAGCATGTTGTTTAATCAAATACATTTTTCAGTAGAGATGGAATTCAATAGATAAAAATATCGTTGGCACATTTTTAAACTGTTTAGAAAGGACCATACAGATAAAAAAACAAATGTTTCTGTCATTGTGTCTAACCAAGACTTGCTCAGGGAGAACTCTTGTTCTGATATCTCCCGTTGCATCCACACTGTTGAAATCAGCATAATAATAAGCCATGACTTTGTAAATTATTTAGATAACACCGAGCTCACTCCTCTCCTGTCTTCTGGAAACAAGTCACACGGCACATTAATAAACATCCCTAAATGTATAAAAACACTTTTAGACCTCTTCGGGGTTATCCCTCATGTTGAAAGACACTTTTAATAACAATCTGAGCCTGCATTTCGCAAAAAACACATTTTCTGTGGACTTCAATTGACTGCCATCTGTAGCTCTCTCACTCAATACTGTTCCAATTAAAAAAGTGTCTTTCCTATTAGTCACTTAGACACAAAGAAATGAAAAATATGGTCTAGGTTGAAGGAATACCAACTTCTCCCCTTAAATAGCACCACTTGTGAGATGCACACAGTGTGTCACAGCACTCGGCATCTCAGACACTGGACAACAGGTTTGATGGATGATTCAACTTGTGCTGCTGTTACACGATTTTTTTGTCATAGGATGAATCCCGGTTTCTTCGATGCTGCTGTGCTTTTTCAGCTCCTCTACCAAAGACTCAACAATATTTACCTTGCCATTTGTTTTCATGTTTTTGTTATGTGTGTCTGGATGTAGCTACACTGACTGAAGAATGTGCTGAGCCTTTCAGTACATGAAGCGTAAAATAATATGATTGACACTGTAAAAATGTGGGCAATCTGCAAGTGTGCAGGCAACATTGTAACATGCTACATTTGCCCATTTCATTTTTATTTAAAGATATTTTACATTTCCCTTCAACAGATATGTTTCTCTTGAATCTCAGCATTGCTTGAACTTTTTGATCCTAAAAATATGCACCTAAATGCTCCCAGATATATGTGAAATATCTTTCAGTAACTACTGGATGAAGGTTTTTTGCATTGGTCTGCAGTAGAATGAATGATGAAGAATCACACTTTTGTACTTTTTTGAGTGAATTAAACTGATGCTTTGGGTGTGCCAAAGATGAGTAAATCAAATCTTGTCGTCAGTTTGTAAACAGAGGAAGAGAAACTGTAAGATACATATTGGTCTTTACTTGACCAGTTCAATAAGAAAGGGTTTGAAAAAAGAAAGTGACAATTATTTTTGATGATTCTTTTTTATACTTATTTGAGAAAAGTGAGATTGAAAATATTCAATACACAAAATGTAACACAAGGCTTATTTGATACATCAGAGCAAAGACACAATCAGTTTAAAGGACATATTGTTGTCTTTTCTCTTGATAAATTAAAGCTGAAGTCACAATTCCAATGAGTTGATTGGAGGTCATTCGGATCAGCTGTTGACTGTGTGGAGACTGGCTCCTAATGAAGAAGTGAGAGCACCTTGAGGCAATTTTCCTCTCGGCCAATCAGATTGTGCCTAGGCCCTCATGTCACTGGCTTAATAGAGTAAGGGACTCAAACAGCCAGTCTGGTCCTTCCTGAGCTGAATGCACACCTCACTGTTTCCAGAAACTCTCGTTTTCTTTTTGAGAATTCTTTGATGTCTCACTTACTTTTCTAATGGGGGGGAATTTGATCATTCTCAAAACTAGCTGGAGTGATTATTAAAAAACTTTAAGGCTTCCTGCACCATGCCAAAGATACTATAAGTGAAAGAGGTTATCCATAACTATAATCAACTATTATCAAAGTTGAATTTGTTTTTATTGAAACAACACCCTTTTATACAATGCTACAATTGGGCAGTGACGGAGGAGCTTTTTTTGTGTTTTAAGCGACTGTTAAGTGATTTAAGTAGCTTCCATTGTTTAATATTATGGTTGTCTTGTGAACAGCATGACAAACAGTAGTCGGGATGAGTGGAAATCGTAGTATGAGAAATGTCCCAGTTTATGAAAACAGGAATTTCCAAGATTAAACGGGACACTTCTGAAAGTTTTGGACTGATGTAGAGCATTCATTCCCAAACTGTGGTACATGTACCACTGGTGATGCTTCTAGTAGAGTTGCACTCTAACTACCCAAGCCCCCAACTTAAAAACCTTTTTTTATAGAAGCCAACATCTATTTATAAGATATTCACAATGCATTGCATGATTAAGAGTCCCTTTAAAAAAACAAAACGTATTTGTTCCTAAGGCCATAAAATGCCACCTTCACAAAAACTGCTATAAAAATATGATATATTAATATTTATTTCCACTTTCAAAGAGTCAGTCTTTTAAAACTACTCCAGCCTGACATACACATATGAAAAATGAATTATATTTTGGGGATTTTAACCCTTTAAATGCCAGTTTGTTGAAAAAACTCCACAGTTTTTTTATTGAAAAAAACTAAAAAATAGAATAATTTTCAAAAAATAAATTTCAAGGAATATTTGATTATTGTTATTATTAGGTCCCTATATTGGTCAAGGATTGGCAGCAAAATAAATTTGAATGCATTGTTATTTTTTTTGCAGTGTCAGATTTAAACAAAAACTCACACTCGTGTTCCTGAGGCCTGAAAATGCCACCTTCACAAAAACTGTTATAAAAATATGATATATTCATATTGTTTCCCACTTTTAAAGAGTCAGTCTTTTAAAACTACTCCAGCCTGACATACACATATGAAATATGAATTATATTTTGGGGATTTTAACCCTTTAAATGGCAGTTTGTTGAAAAAACTCCACAGTTTTTTTTATTGAAAAGAACAAAAAACTAGAATAATTTTCAAAAAATAAATTTCAAGGAATATTAGATCATTGTTATTATTAGGTCCCTATATTGATCAATGATTGGCAGCAAAATAAATTTGAATGCATTGTTATTTTTTTTGCAGTGTTAGATTTAAACAAAAACTCACACTCGTGTTCCTAAGGCCAGAAAATGCCACCTTCACAAAAGTTGCTATAAAAATATGATATATTCATATTTGTTCCCACTTTCAAAGAGTCAGTCTTTTAAAACTACTCCAGCCTGACTAAAATGAATAATACAAGATCATTTTGAACCAGAAAAACATTTATTTTACAAAGATGAACATTGAATGAACACTGTGAGAGTCCAGCTCAGGTGGAGCAGGGGCTGCAAATGGACAGACTGTGGTCCTTACCATGGGCGTCGCCTGGGGTAGGCATCCGGGGCTTTAGCCCCGGATGTTTTTTCTTTAGCCCCGGACAAATTCTCCCTCAATAATATAATACATTAACCGTACTTTACCTAGAGGATGGCAGAATTGTAATTTCCCGTGTTCAGTGAATGCAACAGAGGCAACCACCAGACCAATCCGAGAGTTGCATGGAAATAAACGTGTTTTATTGGCTGACCTCTCCTCTGTGACAATGTTTAAACTTTAAACTTTCAGCCGCGGACGCGGAGTTTCTGAAGATGGACATTAGACATTTTTTAAATAAAAAAGACAGCAATTCTCAAGTGGTGGCTCACACAACAACCCCAGAGCCACCACCTGAGCCAGGTGAACAAGGTATGTAAATGTCAGTAAACTTACAAGTTATGTCAACATGTAAGCAAAGCATAAATTATAGCTACGTTGACGTTACTTTGAATCGCGGGGGTAAGCTAAACCGTTAGCAAGTAGCTATAGCTAGCCAGATATATTAAATAAACACTTTGTCATCAAATCTAAATGTTGTGTTTTTTAGCGTTACCTGGTGATTTCAAAGAAAGCTCTCTGGGAAATGTTGACTTACTGTCAGTGTTCGACATGAAGCTAGAAGCTACCTTACATTACACAGTTGATCCGGAGTCCTGTCAGTTAAAGTGTTTAATAGTTAGCTTAGCTAAGCATCAACCTAGCACTGAAATATATATGGATGTTATGTGACAGTAATTCTGAGAAAAAGTCAGCTGAAACGGTGGCATAGTTGCCACTGCTTTACGTGTCAACAGCATGTTTGAACGTATTTGCAGCAGTAAATGTGGCTGTTTGGCCACTGACGTTGCCATAACAACACCTGAATTTAAATGTGCAACCTCTTTTTGTGACAGATTTTTGCATGAAATTATAATTCTTCTGATTGATATTCCTATTGACAGCTAGTTTCTATGTGTACATTATGAGATGGACAGCCAGCTAACAAGCTTTCAGATCAAAGCTAATCAAGTGGGGCTCCTGAAAGGGGGCAAGGGACACTATGCTCCCAAATATTAAGCCTTGACCCCCATCTTAAAATGGATATGATCACAAAATGATCTGCATTGTCGGAGGCCTTTTTTCCTCATTATCATGTCAAATTGTACAGCTTTCCTTAGTGTTGAATGCAGAAAGATGACTATATTAGAGTATCAAGTGAAAATGAATATATTAAAGTATGAAGTGAATATATTAAGTGAATTACTCAAACTGCATTTGTATAGGAATGATTATGTCCTATTGGCAGATAACTACTCTAACAGTGATATCTACAAGAGATGTACATTTAACTATTTTCAATTGGTTAGTATTACATTGTGTGACAGTGTGGTGACACTCATTTTAATGAAGACACATTTGTGTATCTTGAAATTCATTTATTTGACAGAGCTGGAAACTGATTGACTTACATACTTGTTTGTGTTTACCCACAGTCATCACAGATGAGCCAAACAGAGTAGAGGATGAAGAAAGGAGAACAGGAGAAAGGGACACACAAGAAGGAGATACAACAGATAAGAACGACAATGGAGACGACAATGAACAGGAACACCAGAACAGACAAGAGTCAATGAGTAACATGACTGATTTAGGGACTGCAGATACAGGGCCAAGGCAAGTGAGACATCACGGCTTTCCATCCAGCATGTTTGGCCAGCAAAAGAGATCATTTCAACCGCAAACAGCAAGTGATGAGGGATTATTATTTCCTCCTTCCATCCCTTTTTTCTGTTTAATCTGATTACTAACAACTTCTAATCATTTGACATAGTTTATGATTTAATTGGAAAATAAAGTGTTTTTAAATAATAAACCCGTTTCTGATTCTGATTCTTTGATTTTTGTTGACATATGGGTGTCGAGAGATGTATCCATATCTCTTAATGTTGCTCTCAAAGTGCACAAGATTGATGCTTTTAACTTCAACATTTAAAAAAATTCTTCCCCCTGGACTCCAGAGGAGGTGAGTTCCCTCAAAATAGCACTTTATCTCTGCTTATGTAACTCCGGTGTAGTGTCTCCTCGGCAACAGATCACTCAGAGCTGGTGATTACTTTCCTGCATTTCAATGGACAGCATAAAAGGACACGTGAGCTGGGTTCTGGTGCTCAGATTAGCTATTGATGATCACGTTGATAAATCATATAAAACCAATCACACAACATGTTGCTGTGACTGTGAGCATTAAACAATTAACATTAAACTAAACAAACACAACAGTACGTTATTGTCCTTATAAAATAAAAACATACATTTTGTCCCCCGAGATAATACAGGCACCTTACCCTCAAGAGATCCTCACGTGCTATGAGAATCTCCCACAGTCCATTGCCGTAACAAAGCTAATGCAGACACACGTTTGTGACACCAGATGGCGCAATTGTGTATGTGCAGTAGAAAATTCGACTGTAGCGCCGCCACTGTGGGCTAAGCCCCGAATGTTTCCAGGTCCAGGCAACGCCCCTGGTCCTTACATATGAATTTCCCACATTTGCAGCAGGTGCTGCAAACTCTTCTGTCCATGCAAAAGTGGCACTGCCTCCCGCTCTTCCGTTCACTGATGAGAGAGGGGCCTGCAGCAGCACCCTGCAGATCTGACACCATTGTTGCAGCGGCTGATGAGCGGGGAAGGCGCCCTCTCTTCTTGATGTGTGGGGTCACCAGCATTTCTCCCACCTCTTCAATGAAGAGCCTCCTCCTGTATGGTTTCTGCTGCTGCCAGGATGGCTCGATTGATGTCCACAGGACGTAGGCGTTGTAATGGGAAATGTCAACCAGGTTGTGGAAGAGGGCAAGTGGCCAGCGATTTGTTCTCCTCCTGCAGGAGTAGGTGGCAACAACCTAACAAAAACAATTTGAATAAATGATTCCAAGCATTTTCTCTCATGATGCAAATATTAATTATTTTATAGGAAAATGCTCATTTGAAAAAAACCTACATATATTTCAGACAAGAATATAAGAGTAAGAATACATGTGTGCCTACCTTATCAAGGTTGTCGACACCTCCTTTGCATCGGTTGTAGTCTTTGATTATGACTGGCTTTCTCTTCATTTCGTCGCTTACGTCTGGACTGCGGTGTTTCGTGCTTAGAAGCAGCACATTCCTGCCACGTCGAGGGATGTAAGAGACCAGTGTGTGGGTCTTCGTAAAGGCAAAGGTGGAGGAGAGGATCGCCTGGGGGAAGCTCAGGCTTGTTTCGGCGAATTGTGCAAACCAGGGCCAGTTTTCTCCTGAGCAGCTCCTCAGCCAGTGTGAAGGACGTGAACAAATTGTCACAGGTAATGATGTGTCCCTGGAGCCCCTCTGTCATCTCCAGGACCACCCTCATCCCCTGGTTGACTTCAGAAGGACTGCCAGCTGCTTTGCCTGTATACACCTGCAGTCTCCAGGCGTATGATGATTTTACATCACAGTTTGCCCAAATCTTTATACCGTATTTGGCCGGCTTTTTTGGCATATACTGCTTGAAGCTGCACCTGCCTCTGAATGGGACGAGCTGTTCATCCACGCAGACGTCGCTGAATGGGCTGAACAGCATCGGCAGGCGGTGCGTCCACATATCCCAGACTTTGCGGAAAGCAGCCAGCTTGTCATCACGGCGCCGCAATCGGGATAGCTTGTCGTCGAACCGCAGTGTTCGGCTGATTTGGTGAAACCTCCTGTGGGACATCGTGGCTCGGAAAATGCTCCGTCCCGATTTCTCACTCCAGAGGCTGAGGGTCGATTCATTTTTTGATCTGTAAACACCGGCCAAAATGAGCAGCCCCACGTAAGCCTGCAGTTCCTCTGTGTCCATATCTCGCCACTCTGCAATTGACCGTCTCCCATGCAGGTTTGTCATGGACACAGGGCCGCCCCTCCCTACAGGCCAATCACGCAGGCTGCATGGGGCCCCGCCTTGCGCAGGGGGCCCCGCCCAGAGGGCCTCAGCTGCTGTGCGCAGTTCTCCGCTCAGTTCTCCGCGCACCCCCCGCGAGAGTCAGAGTGCGGCACACGTCGCTGTGTGGACGGGCCGTGAGAGGTGACAAGAGGAGCACGTTTGTAACCCGACACCGTTGCAATGAATCGACATCTGACCAATCACGGCTTTGATACGGCCACTAGTGCAGGTGAAGAGATGTCGGTGAAAAGACAGTTTCAGTCCGGCGCAAAAAACAAAACATGAAGAAACTAGCGCATCACTCGAAGGTGGGTTATTGTATGAGTCAAATGTACAACTTACGAATGTTGTATAAGTCAAATTGCCAATTGCCATCTTAAAACATCAGCTGCAATTCACGACATGAAGAAGGCAGTCTCTGCAGAGCATATAGGCTAATGGAGATGCAGTTATTTCCAGCATTCTTTATTTAACATTCATTCATTATGTTATGCCTTTTATCTGCAAATGTACAGGAGGAAGAGTGATACACTGTCTGTCTAGTTGGCTTACATAACAGTTAAAGTTTACAGCCTAAAAAACATGGAGCATTTTTCCCCCTTTTATTCATTTTTATGTCAATTTGCACATTTCATGGTGATGCTCAGCCTCTCCCCTTAACTCCTAACAGTCATCATCATGTCAACCACAACACAGATAAATACTGATAGAAATGTGTGTGTAGTTGTTGATACATTGCTGACAGAGGGAACTAGAATACAGATTTAAGAAATATCAGTTTTTGAGCATGTCATAAGCATGTTTTGTCTTGACTATACAACTATATTATAATAAAACAATATAGTATTTGTATTATTGAATTGATTATGATTATCATTATTAGTAGAAGTAGTTTATTTGCATTAATTATGTTTTTATCTTTTTGAGGCTAGTATTTGGCAGGAAATGCAAAATTCACCTGTAAACCCATACTGAACGACATACATGCACATTTACCATTTACCTCACTGTATAAAAAAGTAACCGTTGATAATAATAATAAACAGGAATTATATTTGCAAAGTAGCCTACTTTGTTTCCAAAAAAAAAAGTTCACTCCTGTCGGTTGGGGGGGGGGGGGCCTCATCTCACAATGTCGCTTGGGGCCCCAAGTTGGCCAGGGGCGGCCCTGCATGGACACAATATGCTGCAGGATGTCATCTGTCATCAGCAGTGCAAAGCTGGATGCCGGGTCACTGATTCGGGCGACAGCATAGTGTGTTGGTCCCGGGGTCAAACTTCTGGCTGCTGGGACGTAGCGGAGCGTCTCAGTGTTTGTGGGAGACCAAAACACTTTACCATTTTTTGAAGTCCATCCCGCAGCTGCTTCCTCCATCTCCCCTCCGCTCTCAGTTTCAAATGAGTCTGAGTTGGACTCTAGCTGGTCTGTTCCCACCTCTGAGGCGTCCTCCATGGACTCTGAGGCCTCTTCTGTGTCAGCCTCAGAGTCCACGGAGGAGGATGAGGAGCCATCCTCGCAATCAGAGTGCATGATGATGTCCAGAGCTTCCTGTGTGCTGTAATGCCTTGCCATCTCCAAAAAGACTACTCCTGCACTGATAGTAATACTTATAACCATGGCTGCAGTGCACCTGCATAAACAACCTGAGCGAGAACCAAAACGTTGTTGTTTTTATTATTGAATTAGATTATTACGCAGTGTGGCCTTCTAAGAGAAAAGTCTTTTGAAGTTGGACACGCACACACACACGCACACACACACACACACCATTATCCAACACTAAAAGTGACACACACATATCATTTCAGTAGCAAGTGACCCTTGCAGAAAACAGTAAAAAGTGTGACATTTTGCTGCAGGCTTCAAAGGGTTAAAATTATCGCCATCTTGTAGACAAATGTAAAAATTGAAAATTGAAAGCTAGAAGTTCAAAATGAAATCTTAACATAAAGGAAATCAAGAGTTTATGATAAGATAAATGTGGGGTCAAAAAAAGCATTTTCAATGGTTTTCAATGAGGCATTTTTTGCCGCTAGGAACTAATGTGTCGGTTTTTGTGTAGCTTAGCCATTTTAGGCTAATTTAAAAAACTGATACGACAATTCAATATACAACTAAAAAAGAATATCCTCTGGCAAGTTTGAGCAATATTCATTCAACACAGCCAAAATGGCATGAACATGAAAACCTGAATGGCTGAAAAATGGCCCCAGGGACTCTTAAGGGTTAAGTGTTACATATCAAGAATAACTAATGTTCCCCCAAACAACATTTTTACTTAGATGTTTGCTTATGTAGTCAAGAATATTTAATATTTAAATATTACACCCTGGAGTTTTGGATTCAGTAGGTTGTTCATCTTGGCCAGGCATCTTCTGAAAAAATTATATTTCTGTCCTCTTGAGTAATTTCACTCAAAAAGATATATAAAATACTGCAGCTATGACAGAAGAAAGAATATGTCTTGGGCCTTTTCGAAGTGGATATGCTGCAGGCTTGACATAATGTGATAAAACAATACAAAATGAAACAGGAGATAAATTGAAAAACAGAATAGTTTATTGCAGAGACGTGTAGTATAGTTGTGTCTCCTAATTGCAGCTGGTAGTTTAAATAAGTGTTGATGGATGGCTGAAAGAATAATGGTGTTTTCATGTAATTTAAAGAGTAAATTATGTATGAGTAATTATCCAGGCTGAGGCAGTAATTACCTGAGACATGACATTTTAAATCCAATATTTTTTTCTCCACAACGTGAAACGACAGCTTTAACACAATCACAGTGTACTGACAGTGACATCTGGAAATTAATGAACAATTATCCAGATGACAAAGACTGGAACAGCAGGTATTATGCATGCATTCACTCAAAACACTTTAATTCGTGCTGAACAATGGAAACCTAATGACCAGGATTAGGCTTTTCAGTTTTATCATGAAAGTCTGACATTCACTGACGGGATAAAAAGAAAAGTGTGTTATATTGATGTTTTTGAATGTGTCACATGTGAGTGTGAGTGTAGCCATGCTGGGTCAAAAGCTCCCATAACATCTGGCTAAAGTGTAACATTTTCAAAGCTATATTTCTACAGAAAACACTTTAAAAAAGTGATTTTGTCCAAGGAAAGTTTTGAGTTCCTTCAAAATGACAGAAATCACAATTTCATTAGCAGAAATCTATAAGAGGGGATTGGTCATTTTAAAAGGGTTTCTTTCCTCGATTTGGTTTCACAACTGTGAAATGTAACATGTAAGTTGTGAGAGGGTTAATTAAACAATCTGTTAATTGTGTGCATGTGTAAAGGTTAACAAAATGACTCACTTTTCTGGCAATGCGACGTAAAAAATATCCCGTCTGTCATCACAGCAAAATGCAATGACTCGGATAGGCCTTAGTTAAAAATATTGAGAACATTTCTCAATATTTGGCGATTTATTTTGGTCCGTTTGATACATTTCAGGATCTTTTGGGTATTTTTCTGTTTGGCTTCCTTAAATTCTATCACTGCCTGAAGTACTTTGGACAAATATTTTTGAGTTAAAAGATAAAAATGGAGAGCCTAATCAGACAGTAGGGTTTATTAAAATGTTGCATAATTGCTTTTAAACCAAAAGAGGGAGACATCTACCCTTTTTGTGTAACATTAAAATATGGAGGGGGAGATGAACAAACATTAAATTGTTTACTTAAATTCATTAAACTTTAGCCTGAGGCACAGTGTAAAAGTTTTAGTATTATGTAAGCATGCCTGTGCAGTTTAGTTTGTCATCTATCTGGCTTGCTCATCTCCCCTTATTAACAAACACGCTGCCCTGAAGGCTTTACACCCAGAGAGAGAGCACTTCCTGCCGATAAGATGCCAGGCATCACAACGTTAATTCCACTGTCAGTGTGAACTAAAACAGAAGTGGTTTAATGACGCGACAGCCAGCGGTCCAGCGATGTGTCATGAACAAATCATCAGCTAATGAACCACAAGTTGTTTATATTTCAGTGTGTGATTCATGTGTGTGTGTGTGTGTATATATATATGTGTGTGTGTGTGTGTGTGTGTGTGTGTGTGTGTGTGTGTGTGTGTGTGTGTGTGTGTGTGTGTGTGTGTGTGTGTGTGTGTGTGTGTGTGTGTGTGTGTGTGTGTGTGTGTGTGTGTGTGTGTGTGTGTGTGTGTGTGTGTCAGAGTCAGAGACAGAGACAGAGCGAGTACTTGGCTCATTATTAAATATCAGAGTTCAGCTGTAGGTCCAATCAAAACAGCCTTAGGGCAACATCAGCTTAACCAGAGTCATGAGACCAGATTCACATGCACACACTCAACCCCTCCAAACACACACAACACACACACACACACACACACACACACACACACACACACACACACACACACACACACACACACACACACACACACACACCACACACACCATGTATACATCACTTCAGGGGACATTACATTGACTTACATGCATTTCCTGGAGACTTATCCTAACCTTAACCATAACCAACACATGCCTAACCCTTACCCTTACCCTAACCAAGTCTTCACCCTAAAATTAATGATTCCCCTCATGGGGACCTCCATTTTGTCCCCATAAGGGAGGCGAGTCCCCACATGTGACTGTGTAAACAGATTTAGGTGTTTTTCGCTTTTGCCATAACAACACCTGAATGGAAACGCTGAAACATATTCATCACATTGGAAAAAAGTTTTGACCCTATGAATAATATGAAAAGTTGCTGTTTTATTTTAAACTTAACAAACTAACATATTTGTTTAAGGTTTAACTGGTGCTTTCTTATCTACATTCTCCTGTTGGGCCCTCTTCTTCTGCAATGGCACCAACTCACTCTATATCTTGATGAATCGACAGCATTTCCTTTCCTGATCTTTCTCAATATTTGGTCACGATTAGCAACACATTGATACACACCTGACTATAGGTTGCCACATGACTGCTGAGGTGTTCACTTGGTTGTCGTCCAGTGTCTGGTGGTAGAGTCCATTGAGTGTTGGTGCTGGGTCATTTATATGGTCTTTGGGGTGATGCAGGTGTGTTATATCTAGGTAAATGGGTCTTGGTTAATTATTTATGTGTATCACTATGTGGTTACTGTGACTATAGAGAGATGAAGTCCCTTCCTTGTGGACAACCAGAGGACCCCCATTGTAAAAAATATAAATGGGAATCAATGGTGAGGTACTTTTTTCTTCTATAAAATTATTTTTAGACATTTCTGATTTATTTTGTGAGACAGGAAAGGCAAACACTTGCCAAACTGCAAAGAGTGTAGGTCACATGACTGCATGGAACATCATAAAATAAATCGATTGAGTGAAATATAAAATGGAGAATATAGTGGCAAATTAGCTTTTTAGATTGTCCCATTGTTTTTAAACATCTGTGAAAAGGGAGAATAAGATATATCACACAGACAGTGTCCCAGTTGATCAACCAAACATTTTTTTATTAGAAGTATTTATTTAAAAAGATTTAGGTTTGAATATGCAAATGAGGCATTCTCTTATGCTGACCCTTGTTGAATGCAAGATACATCTATGGATGCAAATAATACAGAATGTAACAAAAAACACCTAAATGTGTAGTTTTGAATTTTTCTTTCCAGCAGTCTGAGAGAAGACATGTTACACAACCAGAATTGCTCAAACGCAGAATTGAAAAGTGCATGAAAAACAATTTTTTGACAAAAAAGGAAAAAAAGCTGACTCCAGTCAAATGTGGTCACATTTAAATGTTGCAATAACCCCTAATATATTAAATAATAATATCACTTCAGGAATAAAAAACAAATATTTAAATCAAAATCAATGTGTGTCAGTCAAGAGCTCTGAATTATCCCTCCGACGCTGATGTTCTGTTAAAGAGTTTTGCATAACACACACACACACACACACACACACACACACACACACACACACACACACACACACACACACACACACACACACACACACCACACACACACACACACACACACACACACACACACACACACACACACACACACAGGAAAAGGCCACACATGACACACATGGTCCGGTGCAATCTGAGGACAAAATGTCCTGCTCCCCTCCGCCTCAATAAACGAAGCTTCCTTATGTTTCAGAGACCACTGGGGATATATTTTTCTGCTCCCTGCTCCTTCCTCTCATCTCCTTTGTAGGGTACCGCAGGAGCTGGTTTGGGTTTCTCTGATGTGTGTGTGTGTGTGTGTGTGTGTGTGTGTGTGTGTGTGTGTGTGTGTGTGTGTGTGTGTGTGTGTGCGTGTGTGTGTGTGTGTGTGTGTGTGTGTGTGTGTGTGTGTGTGTGTGTGTGTGTGTGTGTGTGTGTGTGTGTGTGTGTGTGTGTGTGTGTGTAGCAGGGAGGGGGAGACTGAAGCAGGCAGGGGGATGTCGTTCTTACAGTCTCTCCATTTTGGGATCAGGACAGGAAGTGGGCTCAACAGAGGAAACATGACCTGTCTCTCCCTCTTCCCTCCCTCTATCCTCTTACTTTTCTCTTGTATGCTCTCTTCCGCCCTTTGTCTGTCCCTCCCCCAGTCTCTGCCTCCCCATTCACATGCTCCGTTCTGGCTTTTTTTTGGGTTGCACAGATCCCGTTTACTCACATGTGTTAGTGCGGTGGGTGTAGATCTTGAATTACGTTCTACACTCTTGCTGTGTAAATAAATGTTAACCGGTGATTTCTGAAACACTGAAACTCTGCTCTAGTTGTTTCTGCGCTCCCTCCCTCTCTCTGGAGACCAGCAGTCTGTTATGTATCAGAGCTCCTCTGATTAAAAGCCAAAGCAAAGGTCAGACTCTGCTGGTAACGGAGATATCGCCCGACTTCAGCTTCACTGTTATGCCCAGCGGTCTGATAGGAGCCTCATATTACATTACGTGCAATGAAACCTCCAGGATATACATGAGTATTACATTACTACTTATCAACTCAGTGCTTTTTGGATTTGCAAGAGGGATTCTCGTGTTCATGAATCAGCCCCAGGACATTAGGAAAACATACTGGAATGTTTTTTCTCTTTATAAACTTAAATCAATTGATTTCAATCCCGCTCCCTTAAAGTCCCCCTCTATCTTCTCATCTTTCCATCACTTTTCACTTTCCAACACAGAAGGTCTTGACCTCTTGCTTTGCTGCACACACACTCAAACGAACACAGACACACACTGAGAGAATAAAGAAACAGCATGTGAGCAAACGGCAGTGTATTTCACCACAGAGCACAGAGCCAAGGCACTGGGAAACAACAACAAAACACAAAAGCAGAAGACCTCCCTCTCCTCTTCCTGCTCGCCTTTTAAAAGTTTGCCGTCTGTTTATTTGTTCCATTTTCCCAGACGTTTTCCTTTCTGGTTGTTTTCTCTAGGACACATCCAGTGCAATGACGACGCTTAAAAAAACTTGTGTGAGGGGAAAGGTTAGTTAACGACAAATGTTACAGCAACGTTACAGTTACAGTGATACTGTTAGACAGAGTGGTTTGTATTGAAAGGTGACCACGATACACAGTGCCAAATACTAACAGTATTCTATGTACAAAATGTATGAACATGCATCAAAAAGGGCCTTAAGTCACTATGCAAACACATGACACAGTTTAATACAGTATTATAATAAGGCTTGTGGAAGTGCTCATGATTCCCGTCATTCCCCTTGAAGCTGTTTGGACTTTATACCCGGGGGGGGGGGGGGGGGGGGGGGGGGGGCGGGGCACCCCAGCTGTGTCCTGCTGCTGCGTACCAAACCAGGCCAATGTTGGGAGTCAGATCAACATTCCCATTTTATAGATTCTCCACTTTAAAACATGTTTTGATTCTAATAAGTTTGTGGTTTGCTGGCAGGTAACCATTTAAAGCACATTACAGGACATCTGAGACCAAGTCTGGTCAACAGTTTTACCACCATCATAAATCAGTGCGCTTGGTATATTAAACTGCAAATAACCATCGTAACAGTACTTTTCTTTATGCTACATTACCTGTCACTGGTATAAACCAGGAAGCAACTAGTGATTATTAACCCCATTGTTTTTTAGTTAGTTTTGTTTGCCTGGTAAACCACAGGATAACTGAAAAACTACAGTTCATGAAGCTTGGAGGATGGACGAAGAATGGGCCAAAGATGACCCATTACATTCTGTAAGGATACACACATTATTTCTCACTAATAGAAATGGCCTTGGAGGACGTCTGCGTGCTCTGAGTGACCTTGTAGTTTTCATTAGTGATTCATCTAGTGGTTTTAGATTAAATGATTTATAATTTGGTCTTTAAATCTGCAGTGTTGGCCACCTTGGGGCATAGCAACAAGCTGTAAACACAACATTTAACACTCACTCAATGGCCAGGTTATTAGATACCTGCTTTTATACTGGAGTAATGTCATTTGCGCCTACAACAGCCTAAATTAAACCAGGTTTCATGTGGAAATGTTTAAGGTTTGACGTGTGAAAGCGTTAAGAGATGCTGCTCCTTATCAGTTTGAACCAGTCTGTCTATTCTCATCTTACCTCTCTCATTTAAGCCTTGTTTATACTATGAACACACTAAAAGGCGTGAATGCTCAGCGTGTTGTCCAAAACCCGACAGAATGTACAAACAGAATATTATTTAAGTTCACCGGCTAAATGCTCATTGTGTCTGCTGTTTGGTGATGGACTGGTCGTTTAAACTGGGTGAATCAGAGGGTTTTCTCGCTGAAAACAGCTGCCTATTTATTTGGTCTGGTTTGTCTCACTCGTTTCGTGCCAGTTCTTTAGATAGACTTCCTTCCCAGACAGAGCTACAGAAGTCCAAAATGGCCGCAGCATGGGAATAAGGTCAGTTACAGTTCACCCTCTGCTGTTCCCGTCACGTTCTCAGGACAAAGGAACGAGCAGTGTAACCGTACACCAACACTGTCTTGTAAATGGCATACTTATTTTACACCTCAAGTTACATCTAGGCTATTATGGTATATCTAATGCGATGTTGGTTGGAAACAGAAGAAAGTTGGAATAGAGATGAACCATAATTCATGATATGGAGCTGTGTGTGTGTGAGAAGAGTCTCTCATTTAAACGTCTACTGTTTCTGCTGCAGAGGGGGGGAAGAACAATCTGTGTATTGTGCAGAGGAGAGGAGAGTTATGGGTTAGGAGGGATAAGACTTGTTATCTGCAGCTGTTCATGCCTTGTATGATGGCGCGTGGGGGGTTAATAAACACAAGCAGGGAAGGAGAGGTAAAGATAGATAGCACAGGAGAGAGCAGGAAGCATGATAGAGAATTATCTCTTTCCTCTGTTTAAGGTCAATGACAGAAACACTTGTGCAACCTTATCACATAACACAGCATATGACCAGTCTGACCCCAAACCCTCACCCTCCTCCGCGTCACGTGCACATCAGGACAAGGCATCCTTCAGCTCGCTCTAAACTTTCCTAAATCTGTCTGTCTCTCCTCTCTCTTCCCTCCGGCTTCTCGCTCACACAGCTTCATCCAGATACAACCGGCAGCAGTCTGACTTTTAGGTTTAGTGACAGGGCTGTCATTATATATACACAAATATATACATCTAAGAAAAAATAACACTTTCAGTGCTCATGGCATGTAGTTGGTGTAGTCCATATTTTTCTCTTTTTTTAAACATGTTGGCAACACTTTCCTGACACCCATGTCTTTAAATCAAAATCTGCTTATAGCTTTTTATAATTATAGTTTTAAGCACTCAAACATATTCATAATGCTTTATATCAATACGCATAGACCATAAGTTCATTATAATATTTCATATTTTCCGTTTACTGACCTTTCATTGCAAGGAGCAACGTTTATTATAATTAACCTAGTTGAAATATATTTATAATGCATTTTAATCACTGTGATAATGAATTATAATACAATAAGTAACTTTTAGTGGTCATTGCTTGCTTTAAATTATACTTGACATCATGGTTTATTATATTTCCTTATTCTGTGATATTGTTAAAAAGCATTCTGCATATTTATGAGTGTTTATAAGTATGATCATATCAGATTATTATTCATTACAGTATATATTTATAACGCAATATAAACATGGGCTTTATAGAAAGTGCTACCAACATCTTCTAAGCTGTGTATAAAGGCGGGAACACTTGAGAGCTACAACAGGTCGGCTGCCTTTCCGGCATACATACATTTATACAGGTTAAATGCAGGGTCTTGTCCCCTACGACCCTCACAGTTTCCACAGGGAAGGCCAAGAGGTCCAGAGTCACCTCGGGGCTCCACAGGTTCAGAGTTCAGTTCGATCCACAGACTGCTCCACAGGTCAGTGTTAATCAGCACCTAGGGGCCAGGGGGGTCCTCCAGGCCTGGATGCATGGCTGGTTTCACAGTTTACAGTCAGTGTGAAGGTCACTGCAGCATTATATCTTTGAGGTTTTCCTGCAGGATGGTGTCCTTGACAGCGTGAAAGACAAAGCGGATATTTTCTGTGTCTATCGCAGTGGTGAAGTGATGGAAGAGCGGCTTCCCCCGGTTCCTCCTCTTACGGCTGAACGACTGCACCAGGAACGCCTGGAAGGAGCAGAGCAGGGAAAACATATTAACAAGTTTCAGTGTACCTTTTACTGTAGGCTTTTCTTAGACATTGTGCATATGAAAAACCTGTTACTGCATAAGACACAACTGGTTTCCACAGTTGGTTTGGGGAAGTCAATCTCTTGGCTGAGTAAACTGTATTCTAATCATGCTTTTTACATGTATGCAGACAAAGACTAATAATCAATGTGGGGTGGCAGATGAAAGAAAAGATTATTAAAAGTAGCTATAAAACCTTCAGAATATTTCCATTCAATTAAATTACAATATCCAAGTTTCCAGAGCTTAAGGTCAATCCAGGCCATGACCTGATTCAACACAGGTGTACAGCGGACCAGGGGCCTCAATTTAAAAACATCAGAGAGAATACACACTGAAGGAATTCTCAGGGAAGGGCGTGTGGCGCAGTGGGGTAATGCGCTGATCTTCGAATCAGAGAATAGCAAGTTCGAGTCCCACTACAGTCAGCATGTCGTCGTGTCCCTGGGCAAGACACTTCACCCCAAATTGCCCCTGTGGGGACTATCCACAGTATTGAGTATGTAAGTCGATTTGGATAAAAGCATCTAACAAGTAGGGATGGGTATCGATTCCGATTCCGGTTCTGCTTATTGATTCCGGTTCTTTTCGATTCCAAAATTGTAAAAGAAAGAGGTCAAACGTTTAGATAACAAAAATATCTTTATTCTTTTAAGCTTTAACTGACATTTTTACAAATAAAAAATATACATGCAATACAAATGTATTGCACAATAGCTGTGCTTTATTTTAACTGAGCTATGCCTGTGGCAAGCTATTAACAGGCATTGCACTGTGCCTTGTCTTTTTATTTTTTAGTGTAGTGGAGCCTCACTTCAGAGCGTTTACCACAATCCATCTTTGGTGTTATGAAGTGACTGAGCTCGTGAACTGTCTACGGGAGGGCGGGGGGAGCCTCGCTGCGGGGCAACTGTGGACCTCTGTCGCCTGTCAGCGCAACTTACATGATGCCGTTATTAAGGGCGGTGCCGGACGTCAGCGTACCGAGCCGGCCGTCAACGGCGCGCTGACGACCGGCCGTTCTGTGATTCTCCAGGTCCGCCCTGTATTCCACCGGGTCACCGCGGTGCAGACGGACCCGCTGGAATACAGGGTCTACCGCGTTTAGGAACCGTTAAGCAGAACCAAAATTGTGTATTTTGTATACCCGGCATTTTCTTATCGGTTCTCATCTGGAACCGAGTTTCGGTTCCCAACCCTACTAACAAGTAACATGTAATGTAAAAATGACTGCGTATGTTCAAATGAGGAAAGAAGGAAAAAAATGTACGCCCAAATAATTCAGATTTATAAAAATGTGTTTACCCCTTCCATTGTACAATACCCTTCCTCATATCAAATAATCTATCATGTGCCATCGCTGTCCTTACTGACATTATTAGCTATTATTTTGTTTTTCAATGCATGTCAAAATTGAGTATTTGTTGTGGCAAATTGTCTTTATTTGTTGACAGAACAAGCAAAAGGCTGCAGTGGTCCGCCACTTGATTGGCAAGTGTGCATGCTCATTTGAATTGATGTGTATTCGTGCATTAAGCATTGGTTTATTAACAGAAGGAGGAAGGTAAGGAGCCACAATGACAAAACGTAGTTTGGATCCTCATACTGCATTACTAAAAGCCTCTGTGATGTCAGTGTGTTTGTGTACCTGAACGTCCTCTAGCCTCCGCGTGTCTCCCCTGTAGTCGGGGAAATGCTTGCGGATATCCACCTTGCGAATCTTTTCCACCAGCAGGTCTGTTTTGTTGAGGAAGAGGATGATGGACACGTTGAGGAAAAGCTTGTTGTTGACAATTGTCTCAAAGATATTCATGCTCTCGACCAGACGGTTTGTCCTTCGATCCTCCATCAAGACCTGCAGACACACACACACACACACACACACACACACACACACACACACACACACACACACACACACACACACACACACACACACACACACACACACACACACACACACACACACACACACACACACACACACACACACACACACACACACACACAGTGTTATCCTTTGTTTTTTTCAGGTTTTATCTGAGCACCAATTAAGGATTCAGCCGTCATCATATGACTGCTGATTTGAACGGGAGCCACGACTGAGGGAACAATCAAGTTACATCAGCCAACCACAAAGAGAGCTTTGTGCATGTCTCAAATGTCCTCTCTGATGGTTCTTGCACATGTTGTCATTCTAAAAGTCAAGCGAGTATGGATCACACTGTGTAACTCTCCTCGTTTCAACATGGTTACATGATCAGACGTGCATTAATGTTACCTGATCGTACTCTGACGATGACACCATGAAGAGTATGGATGTGATCCCGTCGAAACACTGAAACCACTTCTGCCTCTGGGACCTCTGCCCTCCGACGTCCACCATCTTGAAAGGAATCTTTTTTATGATAAAGTCATGCTCCACAATTCCTTTTGTCGCTTTTCGCGCAAACAAAATGTCCTGCTTGCTGGGGATATATTTCTGAAAAAAACCAACACATTTTATTAGAAGATGAAAGCGGGGAAGAAATAAGTAGTGCGCTTAAAATGTAACAAGTCACCCTGACTCACCATTTGACCAATACGATCCAAGTTATCCAGGAAGTATTTCACTGACTCGCTCTGCAGATACAAAGAAAAATGTTTTTCAGTCATCTAATAAGGCTGAGTCAACCCAACTTAAAAATCCCAAATCATCAAAGTAAAGCACTAAATCTCACGAATAAAAAATGTCATTTCTTGTATTTCCTTATTATTTGAATCACATTACATGGAAGCTGTCGTACTGTGGTTATTTATTTAGTAATACATCAATCGATGAATTCTGCCCAGTAAGCTACAAAGGACAGAAACCATGTGAGCAACAATAATCATATCAGTCTCATTATAATATTTGGAGCATGCTCTGGTACCACGAAGCAGAGCTGGTTTCACAGAAAACAACATGACTTAATATGTTCTTCAAGGACGTTGGTTTCCAGGACTAAGACAAGACATAACAGACATCATTAATCATTTAGTTTGACTGCGATGAGAAAAAAACCAGTCCAAAATAAAGTTCACAGAAATAAAACTCTACTGAAATGTCTCGTTTACAAAAAGAGAACAACTATTATAGACTGTTCTCTTTTCCGTTGCCTGCATGAGGACAACACCAGCAGCACACAATGAGCACAGTCAGGACAGTCTGAAGTTAAAATAAAAAATGACAATAACAGGGCTTTGGAGAAAGATACCAGGTGAAACGCTGGCAAGCTTGAAAAAAATCGGACTAAAACTACTAAAGTAGGCTTCTTTGAGATAAATCTTGAATGTCCAGACTTTAGGTGAACTAAAACTCAACTTGGTTGACTAAATGTGATATGATGTAACAAGGAAATTCGACTAGGATTAGGATTTCATTTAAAACATATGTGACAAAAGGAACAGTATTGTTAAGCTGCCTTAAAGCGAAGGATTTACCCACAGCGCAGTGAACTAAAGTGACTCAGTGACTGGATCCTTGTGTGACCCCTGATGCTATCCGTGCGTTGTCTCATAATCACATTTAGTGTGTTTGTTGCATTTCCCCACAGAAACTGCCAGGACTCTGTAGTTCCTCTCAGATCTACACAGCCTTCTCTGTCTTTTATGCCTTATTTAGTTGTTCTGGCCAAATAACTCCCCTCTCATCAAGCGTGTTATCTCTTCCAACAAGATATGTTTTCATCTCTGCTTTTGAGAAAGACGCTCTAAAACTGATCAGATTTGACACAAGAGGAATAGCATGAACTATTGAAGAACTCATTTTTATTTTGAAGCAGATCCTAAACACAGGGCGAATACAAATCATGCTTCACTTTTGTTATGTGTCAGACCAATCTAAAATAAATCTAAAAGGATAATTCATGTTAAAGTCAGAACAAGAAATGTTTCTGTTATTTAACTGGAGTCTGAGGAGCATTGGCCTTGGCGGAGGTCTGCGCTCTTATAGTGTCATTAAAAGTTTTATTGAAAAAGCTCTGATTAACCCGCTGTGCCCTACGTATCCGGCACTAAATAGCATGCAGTCAGAGTTAGCTCCTAGCTGGGGAACAAAGTGAAGCATTGGGCACCTAAAGACAGATGTGAGAAGTAAAAGAAAAACTAATTTGACAACAATTCCTTGATTGAGCAATAGTGTGGTTTAACTGCAGTTTTTCTGTAATGGTTTGCACAACTGGAGAACATTTTGAAGAGGCTGCTAATTGATTTCCACACCGTCCAGAAATCAATGGTAACCAGTGGGCGTCTGAAACAGCAGCAGAGGTTTGTCTAAAGCACAGCGCAATAATTATAAAATGGTTTTCAGGGAAGTTAAGTAATTTGCTGTAAATGGGCTGAAACTGAAACATTTGTTTTGTGATTGTTCTTTATACTTGTGATTTCTGACAACACTTTAAAGCTGAATCTCCCTCTCTCTTGCGTTTAGACACATCCAGCAGGAAACAGCTGTGTGTGTGAAAACAGTGGAGAGAGACATGGGGGAGGGAGGGATTAGCGAGTCAGACAGGACCTAGTTACAAAGTCACACACACACACACACATACACATACTTGGGCCTAACTACAATACAGCATTATTCCTCTATGAACCTCAAACCTTGCAGATTTTCGTCACACTGATCCAACTCAGTTAAATTAATCTCTGTCGGTCTGACATGATGCGTAACAACCAGGAAACGTGACCCCTGTATGAGTGAGATGTGACCCCCTGACCTCGCGCCGCTGACCTACAGTGTCACAGCAATAAGAAACACAAAGCCGGCCGCTCTGATTGGTTCAGCTGGACATGAACAGGAGGAGGGGCTTGATGTTGGGAAAAGCAGGGAGAGGGGAATTCCCAGAGATGAAGGGATACGCAAACAGAGAGAGAGAGACAGAGAATCACACGTGAGCAGACACACAAACACACACACGAACACGCAAACACAGCTCATTTCCACAGATGCTTTGCCATCAGCAGAAATGAAACAGCCGATGAATAAATCTAAATAATAAAGCTAAATATCAAAATGAATAAATGTTATGAGGCTACAGATGAGTTTTAGGTCCTTGTAATGCATATCTACGACTTGTAAAACTAAAATATAGCTCTCTCCCTGTGTTAGTGTGTGTGTGTGTGTTTTGTTCTAGATTTGTGTGTGAGTGTGTGTGGTTGAGTAAGGCAAGAGGAATGTCTCCATTCATGGCGTGTATGGGCAGATTAGGGGCTTTATTACAGCAAAGACCTGAATAAGCTCACATTCTGCAGTGTGTGTGTGTGTGTGTGTGTGTGTGTGTGTGTGTGTGTGTGTGTGTGTGTGTGTGTGTATGTTCACAGGTATATGTTTGCCACTTCTATGTGACTGGGTTGCCACATTTGTTTTACTACTTCAGCTTATCACTACAAACCGCAATTATATATGTACTGCCTAAGTATAGACAATTATCATCTTGGGCTGTAACTAATGATTGTTTTTATTATCATCAATGAATCTGCACATTAGGAATAAAAGTCAAAGACGACATTAATTGCGTTTAAATTCCTTTGTCAGGATAACCAAAAGTCCTAACCTATAACCTTCCAATATATTGAAGTTATTAACGGATTATCTCATCCAAAACGTACAACACCACGTATATGTCTACTGTTTCAGCCAATATCTAACAGTTTATAGACCAACGATTAATCAATAAGTCTGGAAAATTATCGGCAAATGAATCGATAATGAAAATAATCGTTGCAGTCCTGCATGTGATATACATGTTTGGCTATCCTGCACATAAGCAAACACTCACATGAGTATGCTTGAAAAGAGGAACAGCAAAAAGGGAAACACAACACCCAGAGACACTTAAAAAAAGTATTTCCTTTCTGTAAACACGTAGATTAAGTTACATACGTCAATGTTAACCTATAAAGTACAGCAGCAGAGACTGCCAGGTTGAAATGTTATATAGTGGACAATGTGTGTGTGTGTGTGTGCCCAGCATGTGTGTGTGTGTGTGTGTGTGTGTGTGTGTGTGTGTGTGTGCCCAGCATGTGTGTGTGTGTGTGCCCAACATGTGTTTATGCATTTATGGCCTCTTTACATCTTAGCAGGGCTTCACCGTCTAAACTCTTTATTCAGGATGTGTGCGCTGCCGAAGAGAACAGCAACAGTTTACCGTCACAGCGTGATATACAGCCTTGTTGTTGTCACGCAGAAGAGGTTTTTGGTGTTTATGTCCTATATCAAACTGCGTGTTATCTGGGTCTGGTGGGAACACAGAACAAGTAAACAAAATCCTTGCTCTGAGTTTGTTTTTCTCTTCCACTATCTCCACTTCTCCCTAACTGCTCTTCTCTACTTTCCACTCCCTCTCTTCAGGCTCCCTGGGAAAAGCTGACTGTGGTATCCCAGGAAAACCTCAGAGAGTGGAGAGAGAAGGGGGGCGGGGGTGGTGAGCGTCTAACTCAGCACATTTACTCCACAGAAGACATTTTGGTTTTCTTACTTTGAAAATAGTTAAGGCTGATGTTATTATGTATTTCTCCTATAAGCAAAAAATACCATTATAACAACAAGAGACCAACATCTCAATGTCTTTACTGTGACACTCAGCCCCCGAGCACATTTTCTTCTGGAGTTGTACATCTTTCAACTTGACTGTGGGGAATCAATGAGCCTCATTCACCAACTAATCCTAAGAAGAAATGTCTACTTAAAACTCAATTATCAGCATCAAAGGGCACGTGCTTTAGATCTACGAGTACAATGGGATACTCATAGATACACAGGTACGAACAGTTCTCAAGTTTAAGTCGTGAGTCTCATAAAAGCTGTTCTTAAGACTTTTCTCTTGAACACATTAAAAGAAAAAACGTAGCCCATTGCATATCAAGGCAAACTTTCAATTGCTTTCAAAATAAAGCTAATGTTATATAAATGAAATAAAAAAGGTAAACACAGAAAGTAGCCCCTGGGTTAGCCATCATGTCTGTAAGTGCATAACGATGTCTGGTAAGTGCATAACGATGTGTTCAGGGACAATTTGCCATCTGATCCAACAGCTGCCTGTTCATCCGCACATGCCGCTGCGTGTACATGCTGTGGATTTAGTTGATGTGCATTCTGGAGAAGTAGTGGTTCATGACAGAAGGTTTTTTATCATTATTATGTGCACTAGCTAGTTAAAGCGAGGCTTGTGCCACTAGCTGTAGTCCCGTTGCCTGAATTTAAACAAAAAAGGATAGCATTTCCGACTTGTTTCAGTTCAGTTTCTTGTTGGTTTTAGTCATAGAAATAGAATAGAGTAGAATAAATGTCCCCATTTAAATCAACATAACAGGATGGGCAGAGCTGCGGCTATTTTGTTGTGTAGTGTTGCTATTGCAAAGAATCATCAGGTCTGATCTCCCCCCTAAGCCCTGACCCTCCTGGTCTCAACCGACGTCACCTAAAAAGTGGCTGACTGTGAAAGGCCAAAGGGCTCAAATGATATAAATAGCAACGGCACAGCACTTTGCAGCAACATCTCACTCTACCTTGACGACAAAACATGTAGTAAACAATTGCAGAAGTTGCAGAATAAACCAGGTGTCTCATATACAGTAGCCTTTGCTTTTTCATGTGTTTATTAATGCACTCTTAAATCCTTATGTAAATCTAGTGCTTCTGAGGACATGTTTACATGCCAGTTTGAACAACAACATGCCATCTTCTTTGTTTACCTTTATTCAAGTGGTTTAAATGTCAAAAGTAATGTGTTTTGGGGGATTTCCCAAGGCAATGTGGGCAGAACTGAGGACTTACGGGAAGAGTTCAGAAATAGCTCAAACATGGACAGTCGCACAGCCCTGAGCCCTCATGGGTTTTCAGATAACACGCCTCAAAGTCCGTAAGTGGGAAGATTGGGATCGGCCCTGTTTGTTGTAGCGGGCTAAATTATAAACCGATTTGCGCCAGGCAGGATTCACTGAGGTGGGATTTAACGACCAAACAAGAAGTAGTACAATGACGGGGAGATTTCAGTAGAGATTTGAGCGTTGGCTAATACACAAGAAACAATACATGTCTATGATAATAAAAAAAGAGATGTACTTTATTGGAAACACACTTGGATTTTCTTTTGTAAGGAATCGGATCAAAGGCCCAGGCTACACGATGACGACAAAGCGCTAAATGCATCACTGTGTGGAAAGCAGGTGGAAAACAAAGTTCTTCATAGTGAGTGTGACTTTCAGGCCCTACTAAGGTGACTTAAATACAACAACAATCGCCATTTTCTTATTGAACTCGACAAATTACAACAGTTTAATTTCTGTTCTACTCTTCGTCTCTTCCTGCTGTTTGAGTGTTTTCATGGAATTTGTTGACAATACCAAAGTACAGAATATCAACATCCTTATCGCCAAGCCAGTGCGATGTCTGCAAGTCTGAGCAGCCCAACAGGCTTTATCACACAGCGACTCCACCGAGGCAGTCTGACCCAAAGCTGTGCACTGACATCTCACACACACTTACAGTATGTTAAGTGAGAGCGAGACGGAAGTGGCTTCTGTCTGACTCCAGATAGTTGTATCACTGATAAATGTGTAACAAGGCTAAAGGTCAAATATACAGCTCTAAACAGAGAGGAGAGGCGCTCTGTCACTTCCAATAAAGAGCAGAATAAACTCGCCAATACAAACCGCAGCGGCAACAGAGCAGCTGGTAGCGCCGGCGCTGTGAGACATTCGCCGTGTTGACAATGCGGTTAATGATCGTTCAAGTGTCATTAAAAGTCTGTCTGGCCCTTCACGGCATGTTTGTAGACACTTATAGAGTTCCTTGTAAAACAGAGGAGTTCTCCAGCTGTTCTGTTGTTCACAAATGATCTTTAAATTACAGTAAGTGGTTTACTGCTTTAAACAAGTCTCAGTTTCTCTGGTTCGCAGCAGAGAAAGAAACGAGCGTATACATTTGACAAGAGACGATCCCATGTTACACTTTCTAGACATGGACATTTTTACATGTTATTATTCAGCCTTTCCATATTCCTTTAATCCAACATTGCTTGGTTTTTGGCCTTTACATAATCACATGGAGTCCTTTTTCTGGCACTCTTCTATTCCCTTTACTTTTTTTGTTTCAACCAACTCCTGAGAGAAATATCCAACTTTTAATTGTTGTTTGCTACACCATGTTCAGTTGTTGTCTGTCTGTTGTTTGTTTGGTGCTTGGCAAGCTGTGTACAGCCAGGGTTTAGAGCCTTGTGCTCAAAGTGAACCCAAAAAAACCTAATATTACAAGCTGTAAAACCAGACGAATGAGCTAAAAGAGTCGAACCACAGATACGGTGATAATTCTTTGTGGGTTTTTCTCTTCAAGCAACCCCATTCATGTACACATAGTAGGTCAATCCATTGTTAATACAAAATATGGATTGCCACAGCTTTGAGGCTACACTGACTCAATATTAAAAACACTTGTCTTACTGGTCTAAATGCCATTCTATCAAATCCTGTTTTAAAAGATACTTTTCCTTGTACTGCTTTATTTTCCCATCTATTCAACATGACTAGTTATACAATAAAAGGAAGGTCAGTGATGTGTACAGCCTACTGGTTTTGATCCGCATGTGTTTAATAAATTAGAGTTAAAAGGGAACAAGTATTTCACTGTAATTTACGAGCCGATTAAGGTTGTGTTTGGTGCAATGTGGCGTGGCAGATGTAACTCCACAGGGCTCCACTTCACCGGCTCCATTTCCAGTCAAGAGAAAAATGATTACATATTTGGAAAGTCACCAAACACAAAGAACATGAGCAAGGGGAAGTTAGACAGAAAACAATAAATATTCCCACAGGCTTCGCTCTGTGCACTGCTTTTTCACTGACTTCTTTCTTTAGTTGACAGGTAAAAACATTTCAGATAATATCCAGTTACTTCCTGAAGCTATGAGCATGTCAGTAGGTATTAGCCATAGACTGTATATGGTATTAGCTTTGTGACTCCTGGCTGTAGTAAATCAGTGACTGTGCAGATATCTGCGCCTCTAGACTGCTGACGTCCCTGAAGTGAAATATTTATGGAACTGAGAGTAAGAACTGGTAAACATACACAGTGCAAGGTTTTTATTAAAGGTTATTTTTTAGGCACTTTTTCTCAATTTGACAGCTCACCACATTGTAAGGAAGAATGGAGAAAAAAGGATTGGTGAGAACGATCCCATATTCTGTTACAGGATGTTATGTGTGGGAGGAAGATTCAATGTGAAGAATCAGATCAGCCAGTGAGTAACCAATGACTGATCATTGCTCCAACTCAGTGTGTGAACTGGAGACAGTCATGGGAGCTTTTAAATAAATAAATACATGCATTTTTGGCCTGCTATGAAGAGTGATTGAATCCTTTAGACTGCTGCATGAGTACTTTAAGGACTTCATAATGTTTAAGGATAGTTTATTTTTGGTTACATTTGTATTGTTAGCACAGGCAGATGATCTACCTCAAGGTATCAGCAAATGCTTCAACCTTTGTAATGGAGTGTCAATACAAGATTTGTCATTTATGGATATGTAATAATTAATAATTAATAATTAATAATTAATAATTCCTTACATTTATTATAGCGCTTTATCAATGACTCAAAGCGCTTTACATATACACACATTACACATATATGATACATGCAATGGTCAAATACTGTGGACAATACCCACAGGAGCAAGTGACTGAATCATAAAATAAAATATCAGTTTCGAGGGAAATATATCTTTAAAGTGCCAGAGGTATTCATCCTTAACAAGCAGCTTATTGAGTGCTGCCAAAACTTTATTATAAAATCTACTGTAGGATTCTGAAATTTGAAATGTGTAAAATCTAAGCGAATCTAAAATGTTTCCATTAGATGAAATGTTGCAGCAGTACCAGCCTTTGGTTTAAATTCCACTTAGTGTAAACATCAACAAAGACTTGATACAAACTATATAAACAACCTTGAAGCTACATCAGAGGAAATGAAAGAGGAAACGGTTTGTTACAGGATTAATCTACTCACCAGTTGGAACTCAGAGCGCCGTGCGTAGGCCTCCTGTATGCCGGTGTCCGTCCAGAGTGCGTTCAGTGCCATCACGTAAAGCTGAAACTCACTTGACTCGACCCCCGAGCCGCCCACTCGTCCCTCCCACGACATCACCAGCATGCCCTGCTTCTCGTTCTCGCAGCTCTGCCAGCCGATGCCCAGCTTGTCCCGGGCGTCTACCAGCACGCGCATGCCCTGCAGAAACACAGCGTGAACATGAGCCTGAATGCGGTCAAGTGGAGTAACAGCTGCTTTTTTCTAATGTCAGCAATATTGTACAAATATTTCCTGACCACACAGAGGAAATAAAAAACCATACTGCATGAGCTGCTTCCAGGGGAAACATGTCAACACAGAGTCTAGTGTTTCTGGTAAACATGGAGTAACTTTAACAGGGCAGCACATATGTCAAACACACACACACACACACACACACACACACACACACACTCTCAAACATATGCGTGTGTGGCTGCTGGTGGTTTTCTGAATAGAGCCATGTGGACTGATCTGTGTGGGAGGTCTAACCATCACACAGAGACAGATATTCCGTTTTTTGTATCTGTGTCTCCATTTATCTCTTTATAGTTTTATTAGACTCTCTTTGAATCCATTACTTTGAAATGTTCCAATTCAGCATGTATTTATCTGACAGCAGACTTTTATTTTGTGGTACTATTTGTGTTACTCACTACATCTTGTCTTTTTATTTCATCCATTGTGTTCCTTATCTTTTACCTTCTTACATTTCTAAGACTTAACAATTGACTCCATGTGAAGCATTTTTCTGAGCATCTCAAAGTCCAGAATCTGCCTTGTTATTGAAGCATGATTGCTTCATTTATTGATTGAAACAACAGAACATTATCAGTGAGGTATGAAGCGTTTCAAAGGTCACAGTAGGTTAAGGGATTTGTGTGTGTGTGTGTGTGTGGATGACTCATGACTGCCTGCCCTTTGTGCAATACTCAAGTCTAGTCAAGTTTGTTTGAACAGCTTAATATTGCATTCTTGAGGCTTAACAGGCCCACAACATGAACACAGCTGGAAAATTAGCTCCAACCTTGTTTATACAAAGTTCAAAGGGAGATTTCCCCCTAAACGTGTAAGAAAAAATAAAAGGAAGATGTGACACTTTATAGATGTAATCACTCATGCAGCTACTATGTGTGGGTGCAGTCTGACTGGGGTGCTCCTTTGTGACTGACTAGTGCATTTTCAACTCTGTCCCTCATTTCAAACTTCTCTTTTAAGAATTGGGGGTTTTGTTATTACAGGAGTGAGTAAGACTGACACACTGACTAGTCTTCAACATAAAGACACACATGTAATCTGACACGACATTCGGATCGAACAGCAGCATGTTCTGCAGTAAAATCACTAACGGAGTCACTGTGAGTGGGTTTTGAGTCACATCCTGTATCTGTCTGGGAGCCAACCTGAGATTTATCAAATTACTAATCTGGGTTTATGTTGCATAAATCCTCTAAAGAGTTGTTGTGTCCTTTCCTGTATATCCGCATGTTTGTCTGTGTTCCTGCTGCTTAGCCAACCTGTCCATCCACATCGTGGTCTCTAGTTATTCAGTAACTGTGTCCACATTCAGCATGTCAAATACCAGTGATGGAAAGTAACCAATTGCATCTAGTTGACTGAACTTTATAGACATTTTGGGTTAGTTGTATTTTACATTTTATGTGTATTTCCATGTTATGCTTTTTTCTTCTTCTACTCTACTACATTTTGGAAGCAACTTTTGTTCTTTTTACTGCACTCCTGGCAAAACAACACATTTAAAGAGATGACCTTGACCTCTTCGAGAAACTGGGATGGACATTCTTCACTATTTTGGGACATTTTATAGACCAAACATTTCCTAATCCTGAACTTTAGTATTGCTAATTTTACCCAAGTAAAATATCAGAATACTTCTTCCAACACTGCCAAATGGATCACAAATATAACAAGTAAAATAGGGGATTCAATTCTAGTGTTTGGACCTTTATCGCATTATTTTCCCTCCACCCTCAAAAAGAAGCCTCCAAATTGTTTGCAAGAAGTGACAGCCTTATTTTGATAACATTTGGAAGTGAATAAAGTAAGCACCTTTCTATGCAGAAATGTGAGCTGGTCATTCTTTTAATTGTTTCGGTGATCCTAGTCTATTTAGTCGGAAAAGTATCACATTGCCAATTCAATAACCAAACTCCTATTGTAAAATTAAGGATGATTTACCTTGAACCTAGATAACCTTTCATACCGAAACTACGTTGGTGATGACGAGGACTTACTGGTGATAAACATGAAAAAGTTTGACATTTTAACAAGCTGATAAGGACCATGCTAATGCCCCATTAGTTTGTGAGGCTGTAGGTTATCTCTAAAGGACACACCCACTGGACTGAGTCCTTTGAAGGATGAAACCTCTGTCTGCAGTGTTACAGATCAAATGTGAACCAAATGTAAAAAAAAGTGTTTCAACTTAAAGGGCCACATTCAAAGGTGGAGTGGACAGCAGGCCTCAATGGAGTGGGCAGACATTTTTATAGTGCACATTATTATTCACATGAAAAGCGACAGAAACAGTTGTGGCCAGATGAATAAGATAGCTAGACAGACAACAGACCAGCTCTTGGTATTTGTGTGTAACTGGCCCTCAACAGTATCTCCCACATGGGGCAAAAGAAACATAAAAATATGATGTCTGAACTGAAGACATGACATGGTCAATGGCACTATTGGCCGGCAGCTAGATGGGTCTAAAAATAACTCTGTTCCGGTAACCAGCGGCCCTTTCCCCTGCATTGTAACAAGAAAGCATTAGAAGTTATTTAGCTTTACAATTCATAACAAAACATTTAACATTCTAATTGTGACCCCAACGTTTTTGAAGATGCCAAATATGCTGAATTTCGGGCTTCAATTATCTAAGTTAATAAAGCATTTCCCTCATGTGACACTGATGATAATTGACCAACCTTGAAGCTAGAAAAACACTTGGTTTAGAAGTAATGATAGGGAAACAAGGACAATCACAGAAATAGAAAAAAGGATAAAACCTGTTTATGGAAAAATGTCAAACCATTGTGTGCCTTATTTAGAAATGGATTAATTAATAACACCAACAATTGTCTATTTTGAGTGTTTATGTTATGTTCTACCAAAACGTACAGCTTGTAAATCATTAGATATCCAGACTGTTCATCAAACCTACACTTGATGTACCAGGCTTGACAGAGGTACCCTAGCAGCAGTTTTTAGTTTCACTTTAACTTGTGAGAATATCCAGTTTGAGTATTCAAGGATTAGATGAGACTTAACCATTATTGGAGGTATAATTAACAAGAAGGAAGTGGCGGGACCACACATGAACTCAGCCGCTATGTTATTTATTCATTTGTATCTAATTGTGCAACACACCTGTGTATTTTCTTTCAGCTTTGTCCCTCCTTAACCGTCTGCTTTGTTCACTACCTATCACTATCATTAGGTTCCCATGCAGAGAGAGGTCCTCTACACCCTGTAGGTGAGGCTGATCCTGATACTATTGTTCAGGACAGGTAACATCCCACCTAATATACAATGCTCAGATTTACCAATGGAAACATGTCCAATATATGGTGTCATAGTATAGGATGATGCACCAATGATTAATGCAGTATGTCTAAGCCATTTTTACATCCAATAAAATCTACTGTGTATTCTCAATGCGATTTACTACAACTAATTCCTGTATCTCCTCCTTGAGACCTGTCCTAAAGTTGTTGTTGATTTTATCTCTTTTTGCAACATCCCATCATAGTTGACTGAAAGTAATACAAGATGAACTCGGAAGTTAATAGAATAATTGTTAATGAAAATAAATGTTACTTGCAAGCTTCTAATATTGTGTCATTTGTAAAAGATGGGAGGACCAATAAACAGTGTCGTGGTGGGTCAAAAATACCAGGCATGTAGTATCATGTTGCATTTGAGATCATGCCTTTGTCAAAACTACAGCATTTCCAATCATGTGATTTCTTACAATATTTGCCTGCTCGTCATCATGCATTGTGTTTTTCAGGAAGTTGAGTGTTGGTGAATTTTGTTTTTGTTTGGAGGAGGGTTGGGGGGGGTGCTGTTCATGATTTGGCCCGAGACAGCACCACCACTGTATGCTGGTATTCAGGGAAGGGTATGGAGTACTGCCTCTGCTGTGTAGAATGTTCTTATCATCCCTGTCTAGGCTGTGTGGCAATCAGGGCGGATGTGCTCATCCCTCAGGAATAGTCTGGTATTGTTAGCTGGTCAAGGAGGCCCAGCTATGACAGCAAACAAAGGGAGAGAGCGCACACACACACACACTTCAGGATACAAAATATGTACTCTGTCAACAAACCTCTGTATGTTTGAGTGAGTACATGTGTGTGAGCCTCAACGTTTGGGTGAAAACGTCAATATCAGGACTGCAAATAATGATTATTTCCAATACTGGTTAAACTGCTGACTATTCTCTAATTTGGTTTGGAGAATCTTGGCAATGTTTCCTTGACAAACTACCTAAATAATGAAATGATCAATGAATTGACTAACAGTTGAGTTCCAGTCAATATACCTCCAAAGACTAATTGAATAGCCTAATCTGTTCTGGTCTCCAACATGTCAGTTCCTCATACATCCTTTACTTTAACTTACTTATCAAATAGATTGTTATACTCGAAGAGAGCAGAAACAAACACGATATAAACTTAAAATCAAAAAGACAAAAGCAGGAGTTGACTACACATGTGTGTGTTTAAACTTTGGACTTGGGCTGTAAAGTTTCCCTGAAGGCCCCAAGCTATTTATTTCCCATTAAACCTTGATCTTACCTTCAGTATATTCTCATAGATAGTGTCCCGGAAATCCAGAAGTGCTTTTTTATCAAACTCTTGCCCGTTAATGATGCGCATCTGTTTAAGGAATGTGGACTTTCCGCTCTCTCCGGCCCCGAGCAGGAGGATCTTCACCAGCCGGCGGACGGCTCTCCTCTCCCGGGCCAGCATCGCGTCTATCTCCCGGCTCCTGCGCCTCGCCTCCCGCTCCTGCGCCGCGTCCCTCTCCCGGCTCCCCTCCTTGCTGCTGCCCGGGTCCCGGCTGGCCTCGGCCGGGAGCAGGCAGCGGCTCAGGGTCCGGACAACTCCCGACATGGCGAGTCGTGGGAAAAGTTCACCGAAACTTCAGTGGGAAAATGTTCATTATAGGATGTGACCCCTGGGGAGGAAATGACCCAATCTGGCTACATCCAGTTGATAAATAATACGTTTACAGCGGATAATTAAATAAAGTCTAGCCTACATTTAATTTTAAAGGGCGAAGCCGTTATCTAGTCTCCAACCTGCAGACAACCAGTGTCCATCTTGGTAACACCGCGCCATAAACAAAAATCTATCCGGGTAGGAGACAAAGCCGGCAAATCTTCCAAAAACTTTGAATGTTTGAGTAAGTCCCGTTCTCAAAAAGATTGAAAGCTGATGAGAAGTTGGTCCGTTTATCCGAAGCAAAACAATAGTAGGAAGACACAAACACACGGGGACAGCCTCTGCACACTCTCTCACAGCCAGTGGTTTGTGAACTTGAGCAGCAGAGCATAGCAGCTCCTCGGTGGGACGGTCTGGGGAGGGGGGCCGGGGCTCTGCCGGGGACCACCGTCAGGGGGCGGCCGAGGACACAACCGGGAGGGAGAGACACTCTGAAGCAACTGCTGACACCACCTCAGCAAGGGCCAGCAGCAAAGGGAGATATAATGTTCAGTGGTGGAAGAAGAATTAAGATATAGCCATACTGTACCATAATGTAAAAATACTTTTTACAAGTCCTGCATTCACAATCATACTTAGATAGAGAAACAAACTGAACAAATTAAACCGCAAAGGAACAGTTCTCTATTATTCAGCATATCCCATTTAAGAATAATTTGTATACTATCTGGCTGTTAACATAGTGAATCATTAATGGGATTGTGTAGCTACTTCATTTTAATGCTACAGCCAGAAAAGGTGGGGTTAATCTAAAAACTAATGGCAGAAAATGAGGGCAAAACCAACAACATAAAGTGCCAAACAAGCACATACACATGACATATATTATCAGTATCTCTACTTACCTATCAGTAAAAGGTCAAAGTTCAAGTAAAAGATTTGGATTTTACATCAGAATTTTCAATGAACACTGACTAAATGTGTGCTCTTTAAAAGAAAGGTGAATCAGACTCTGAATATGTTTTTCATCAGTAGTTTGATTTGCCACATTTTTTGCCATCTTGGAGACAAATTTGTATTCAAAAACTTACTTCATTTTTTAAAGAAATCTGACCCAACCTTAGATAAAACACTCTGCATTCTTGGTGCTCTGGCCAGGTGCCTGCAGAAGTTTTCCTTTACAAAATCCAAATAAAGTTTTTTTAATTCAGCTCATATGAAGACTGACAGAAGTTGTGAATTTAACTCTCTGTGATAGAGTATGTCTTGCTTTGCACACAGGGAATACCTATTCTGCTTTGTTTCATGTCACAGTAAGTAAAGGTGAAAACAATAACATTGTTGATGGCTTAATTTCCTTTAGCTGTCAAATAATGGTTATAAAGTATGACCGTTTTAATTTTTATATAGACATTTTTATTCATTGGGATAAACCCCTTGAGATGCACCATCTCGTTTTCAAGGGGGTCCCGACATTTTTGCAGGTCTCCCTTGAAAAAGAGATCTATGATCTCAAGGGACAATCTGGATAAATAAAGGTTTGAAATTAAATGAAAATAAAGTATTATGTCATAGAATGCCTGAAGTACTGTATGTAATGTGAGGTGACTGTGTGCTGTTGTGTTTACTTTCAGTTTTCCTTTTTGTTATCTGTCCATGTTTGTGTACTTTGCCACTGCAGACTACAAACAAATCTGTGTGTGTTGCAGGATGTTTGAGAAAAAAAATCAATGCAATATAACATAGAGTTCAAGTAATCCAGAGGTCCTCCAATACAGGCCAGTAGATCGCACTAGGGTTGTTCGTATGCAGATAAATGTTTTGATATTTGATATACTTTATTAATCCCCGTGGGGAAATTGTTTCTCTGCATTTGACCCATCCTAGTGTTAGGAGCAGTGTTTTGCCATTTTGAACCACCACCGCCCCTTCAAGTGTGAATGTGTGTACCTGAGTGTAATCACGGCATTGCAGATAAAGAGGGCACTACTCATTGATTGTTAGTTAAATAAAGGTTTGAAGAAGAATAGAACAGTTAGAAGGTCAGTGTACTGAAAATTGGTTTCTCATCTTAACCAGTCTCTTTTTTTTAAATCACAATTTCTAAACTTTCACTTCTTCCCTGTCAAACTGCCAGACGAGCCAAAGCATCCATGCCTGCACAAACCAGCCCGTGTCCCTGGGAAACTCGCTCAGCCAAAGCAACAGGGGACCCTCTGCCTGAAAGCCTCCCTGCCAGAAAAACTAATCAGCCGCCGGATCCAGGCTTCCTTCAGGGCCAGCTTCACTACAAGAATAATCTGCCTAACACAAACGCCAGTTGGGTCTGCAGACCTTGAGTACTCCAGCAGACTCGTTTCTGCCCACCAACTGTCTGCTGTTACCAAAATGGAGACCTGGAGCCAAAATGAGTGGACCTATCAGAAGACTGCCAGCTGGAGGAAGAAGAAGAAGACATGGAGGTGGAAAGTTATGAGGTTCAACAGAAATAATCCTTTTAGATACATTTGATGGTGGGAAACTAATCTGCATTTTGATTCTTATAACATTAAAGGAAATCTGTAATCTGATATCTGTGTTTTCAGTTGTTGTTGCAATTTAACTTAATCTTGGATTTGGCATGGCATCATCTCATATGTACACTAAACTTCAGCCCATTAGACATTTTTCTCCTCCAAAATATCATCTTAACATTTGCATTTTCTATTAAATACTTTATTTGTATGCAGAGATATGAAGGAATAAATTACATCAAGAAAGATACTCAACATTTGCTAAAGCCAGGAAAGCAGAAGTCATCACGTTAAGAGAGAATACAATGTCTGAATATCAATTATTCATCTTTTGAAATGAATATGGGTTAAGTATAACATTTGAATAAATGTGTTTTTATTATTATTTTACTAATATACAATTAATTGATCACGTCTGTTTTTCTTTTCATGATTGAATACTGTGGTACAACAATATAAATAATAAAGCAAAGCATGATTGAGGCTGTAAATGACAAAGTAAGATAACGTTTTGAGGTCCCAAAACTATTGGTATATTCATTGATTTTTTGATTTTATAGATCATGTCATCTAACCCTGTAATTAAAGATGAAATCATTCAATCAGAGGGTACATTTCTGCAAAAGCTATGTAAAACAGTTCCGATGGTGAAGTCAACAAAACTCATTTTTTTAATGTAATTTACTTGCCCTAAATTAGTTTTCTTTTCAATGTGCGTTTAAATAAGTCACACTTAAGCAACAATGAGAACATGTGTTAAGAACTCATTAATTTGTAAATTAATATCACATTTTCTGAACTTTCTTATAAATACGTTTTGGAAAACTTCATAAAAATGCTTTAATCAACGCCACGGTCATGCCACGCCCTCAAACGAGAATACCGCGGTGTGAGACTTCCTGTTCCTCTTAGCGATTCTTCAGAGGTTCGACACGTGTTTGCTTTGGGTCCTCTTCCAACCATCGTAAAACAAGTAAGCATCAGTAGCGTGGCGTGGGAAAAAAATTAGGGGAAGCCAATAATACGTCCTTTCTTTTGGGTCGGGGGTGTGGTGGTCAATGTAATAACGTAACCAGATGAGTGATTACAGCACCCGGTATCATTTTACACACATTTGTATCATACAGATGCGGGACTTACACACGCCTGTTATCTAACCGACAGGTCCGCACCATAGACTGTATAAATAAATGGACGTAGGGTTCGTGACGTCACCCATAGGATTCTGCAGAGTTGCCGTGAAGCCCTTAGTAGGCGGAGTCGGCCACTAACGGCTCGACAGTGACGCCAGAGTTCAACTCCGGCCTTCTCCAGCCTGCTCCAAATAAGGGCAAAGAGGCGGAGCCGAGGCGGGACCTGCTGCCACCGAGCTGGAAGTTCCAGAGCTAGCTGAAGCTACCAAGCTAAGCTAACATGCTCCCCATCTGCACGCTGCCGTCGCATTTTACGTTTCTAAGGTAAGCGGACATGAAACTATTCAGCAAAACTATAAATAATAATCTAAGTTATTGAGCTTTTAGCATAATACTTCAGAATCTTAAAACCCCTTAACGTTTGTATGCAATTGTGCTAAATTCAACACTAGAATCAAGCAAATATTAATATGTTTGCATGACATTAGTTATTTATATTTTGATATCACTTAACTATACGTTTAATACATTTAAGTCAAGCTAAGGTACATGTGATGGTAGCTAGTTAGTGCTCTTACCTGTGAGGCCTCCTCCAAACAGCATAATAACCAGACTGTATCATTAAAACTAAGTACCAGTTATAGATCCTTGACTTTAGACAAACAATTCAAAAGACAAAATGTATTTAAAGACCAATCTTTATTTGAATGTGCCTCTTAACCTGAGATATTAGTTATACAGTAATAGTATTGACAATCTAAAAAAACTGAGCAACTCAACAGTCAACTTTATGTTTCTTATTGTCTAAAGCATTTATTATTTTCATTTTCCCAATCTCATATTCAGTGTGGACGGATTGAGACAGCATGGTGTCCAGAGAGCTGCAGAGACTTCAGGGAGAAACCTCCGTGTGATGGACGTCCTGTCTGTTGGTTTGGAGAGGACTGAGGGTCTTTCCTCTGCGAGGAGGACCAGGGCTGATGGAGGAGCCCATGCTGGGCAAAGCTGATACCAACTGCACAGGCCTAGTCGGTCACTTTATTTGACTAAATGTGTTAATACATTTAATAGGTTACACCTTCTGTCCATATGTGCTTTATATTTAAAACATTTGATTAACTTTTGGTTCACATTCAATAAATTGTATTTGCACTCCTTTGTCCATTATTCTTACTGAAAATGTTAGATTACACATTCACATCTGACTGAAGATTGGCCCCATTTATTTGTGACGTTGCAAAACAAGGTACAAGTTGTGAAGCTCATAAAGTGAGGCAAATATAAATAATCAGCGGATGGAGTGTAGATGTGGAAATAGCTGCATTCGATCAGCTGACTGTTTTTACAATAAAAGTAGTTTCTTAGTGAATGTCCTGTACTGGTCTTAAAATCTCATAACATCAGCTTTTAATGTTCCTCTTGGATGTTCTTCTTGACCCTCAGAGAAGGAGAAAATGTCTTGTCTTTCAGGCATGTCCTTTCCTAACAAAAATTACAGGAAACATAAAACATATTATTGCAGAACAAGTGTGTTATTTATGAAAGCGGTGTGTTTGTGTGTTTAGGGGCTGTAGATATAATTATTTTGTAATTGTAATGTTTTTTTTTTATTTCAACAATGAGCTACAAAGACAATCAGATTATGAATGAACAGTATGAAGTTCAACATTGAAATATATGTTATTATCAAAATAATATTTAACTGTTATCAAAACGTAGTGCAACTGTAGAAGCTTGCTCTGTTGTCTCACTGAAAGAATAACTTTTACCACGTTTTTTACAGACAATATTGAGAGATAAATAGTAGCAGTTCTCACTATGTGTTAAATATCTTTGCCTTCAATACATTAAATTAGAAAGCTGACAAAGTCATATTGCTTGTTATCATCTAAATGTAACTTTTTGCATGGAAAAAACCCTCAACTTAACTGATGTGTAGGTGATCTAGTATTTAGTATTGTTTAATGGAATGTATATCAGTGTATTCAAGTCAATACTTCATTCATTTAAACCAATATCTTTCTTGATTCTTTGTACAGTATGAAAAAAGAGTCTTTGTACCGGTGCTGAAGTTCACTGCTGTGAGGAGTCCAGTTCTGTCTCTCACTCTCTGGTCCAGCCTGTCTGCATCACCTGGACACCTTAAACAAATATATATATATATATATATATATATATATATATATATATATATATATATATATATATATATATATATATATATATATATATATATATATGTAAAGTACCATGTGTACAAACAATATAACTGATTCTCTTCTGTTGAACATGTTGGATTGTGTATTGTCCGAGTCAGGGGCCTTTTTATTTTACTGTAACTTTGGAAGTTGTGTTACCAATGCTTACTGTTTATTTGATACCCATTTGGTAATACAATTAATAAAAACAACAAGGTTTGGGTTCGATCTTCAGATGACTGTGACGTTAACGTGTAAGCTCAATAATGAACTCCAGCTCAACCAACCATATTGTAATATCTAAGTAATCATCTTGAAATATGACATTAATAATTGTAATATACACACATCTTATTGTGAGGTTGATTTCACATACACTACTTCGACATTAGCTTGTCTACATACTTGAGCATAGCCAATTTAAATTAACCTTAGATGCATACAGTTCTACCTACATAATAAAATATCTCTAAGTTACAAGGATGTAACCTTATTTTATAACCTCAAACAGAAGCCGTTTGTTCAACAGTATTATCCCACTTAACACTTGTCTATTTCGTTGTAACCTTTATATATACAGTCTATGATTTTAACTTGGAGGCTACGATTACAATCGTTAGCACCGATGTAGCTACCACTAGCTTACATGCTAACCCAAGCCTTACCATTCATTACGTAGCTGATTAAAATCATTAACACATAAATAGAGCACTAGAATTTCACTTAACGCAAAACCGCATTCATGCACCGTCTGTTTTAACCGCAGAGCGAGTCACAATAGTCCGATATATAAGCATGAAGAACAAACATCCACGGCCGGCTACAAGTTGTGTTTCCTGGATGAGCTGAGCAGGCAGAGTCCCTGTAGCTAGCTTCACGGAGCAGCTAGCAGAGAGACAAGAAGCTAACAGCGGCAGGCACTTGACAGAGCCGTCACCCAATGTGACCACGCCCTAATTTATGCACAAACTTTAAGACCTAATATAAATAAAAGGGTCGCGTTAGAAAACAATTCACTCACAGATCCATAATCATGAAGGTGGAATCTAACTATATCGATAATAAAATGTATGGAACCAGGGGTAGAAACATGTTTTTTTCTGCTGTAAAGTTGGGCATTTTAACATGGGGGTCTATGGAAATTGCTCCTTTCTGCAGCCATCGCCTATCGGCCAATATATGAACTGCAGTGTGTGGCACTTCCGTATTGGCTTCCCGGCTCTACCCCACAGTTTGCCGCTTGGTCCGCACGCACTCTCCAGCCGAAACTCTAATAAGCATTCATTCACAAACTAAATCAGGAGACCTTTAACGTTTTACGTTAGATTCGCTCATTTTTTCCTCGCTGTACACAGCTCCAGTTTGGGCATCGGCCTGTCATCAGATTGTATTTGTTGTTGCTGCTGTAGCGGAAGTTTAGTACAATTATTTTTTGATTAAATACTCCACATCTCCACCCTCCATAATTGCACTTGCTTCAATTGCTTGCTACTTTCTAACGGCGGTGAGAGTGATGCAGTGACACTATCTATCTTCTATCGATTAGATTTATGATTCGAAAATTATAAATGTAGGGTAGACATGTGGATATTATCCGACTTAACAAAACATGCATTTATCTAACAGGTTCGTTATCCACTGACCTTATTTCAAGCTATTTTCCAAAATCCTATGGAGAAATCCCACTGCCTTTTTGTCGAGGGAAACCGAGCGCAGCTTACTTCAGGGTTTTAGGACGCGTCACTGCAACACTAAATTGATGCGATTTGATTGGATTGTGAAGCAAGGGAAGCCAGCCGCCTCGGTCTTCCCTTCGCATGGCCCTGACTAATCACAGGTTGGCAGGGGCATCACGTGAGCCTTGGCTGATTGGTCAATCCCTCCATTTTTTTTCACCAAGGGAAGCCAATTTCGGCTGGCCTCCTCTCGCAACAGAGAGTGCAATCTACTGTTTCACCATAACATGTAGAGGGGCGCTGTTTCACTATTTGTAAAATACTCAATGAGAATGGGGGAGAGACGGGCCGGCAACAACACACAGCACAGACAAATTACCGAAACCAAACGAAGTGTTTTTATTTATTTATTAAAATTATAACTACAATCCAAAAAAACAGGGGAAGCCTGGCTTCCCTTGGCCTCCAGGAGAAAACGCCACTGGTAAGCATGCCACCTGAGTTATTAATTACTGCTTTTTAACTAGCAAGTGTGTGTGTGTGTGTGTGTGTGTGTGTGTGTGTGTGTGTGTGTGTGTGTGTGTGTGTGTGTGTGTGTGTGTGTTAAAAGGTAGGGGGTAGATCATTTTGGAGAAACCATCTCGAGTGAGCTAGAATTTGAAAGTACACAACCGGGAGGAAAATCTGCCACTTCCTCACAGAGCCCCTCCTCCAACACACATGAACGCGCGCAAGACCAAAAGAGGGCACGAGATAAGTTTGTGCACAGATCTTTGGCTGTATGCGTCTGAATCCCGCACTGCTGCTGCATTCGTTTCTTGACTGGCGGTCCGGACGGATGCCATTTTTCTTTTTTTAAAAGGTGACTTGGTAAGTGGAAATGACTGTCTTTTTATTTAGTTTGAGCATATTTCTATCTTCATCTAATTCCACCCCCCACTATCTGCTGGCGTCATAGCCACAGGAAGGGGTGGATAAAAGGGGGGAGAGGCCTGGGCTGGGAGGGGGCGGGTAGACAGTCTCACGCATAACTTCAAAGAGACACCTAGATTAACATCAAAGGCTTATAACACACCAGTGTGAAATCACACCTGCCTGTTATAACACCTCACATCAAAGGGCAAACATCAAAGGCTAATTATTCAACTCTGAGGGGCAGGGGCCAGACAACATAACTTCAAAGAGACTGGCCTAATCAACACATCAAAGAATTAGACAACAAAGGTACTACACAGGGGGGGCTTTTTACACCTACCTGCTATAACACCTCACATCAAAGGACTAGACTACAAAGGGGTGTGAGGGGACAGGGGCCAGACAACATAACTTCAGAGAGACTGCCTTAATCAACACATCAAAGAATTAGACAACAAAGGGGTGTGGGGGGACAGGGACCAGACAACATAACTTCAAAGAGACTTAATCAACACATCAAAGAATTAGACAACAAAGGGGTGTGGGGGGACAGGGGCCAGACAACATAACTGTAATGGCCAATTGTCCAAAGAAAATTAATGCTCAAAGGCCACAGTCTAGGAGGCGAGCTCGAGTATTGACTTGCGTATATTCAAGAAATCAGATACCTTGCTTGTTCCATTCAGGTGCTTTATTGAAAGGTTAAATCAGCTGGCAGCCCACTGCCGACATGCAACATTTGCACGGTATTTAAAACAAATAAACAAACAAGATTCCTGGTCATACGGATGTGTGCGGTCAAAAACTTTTTCCAACTTCCTCTCTAGACTTCCTGCTGTGTCATGCTGGCAGCGTCATTTATACCTGAGCACGCCCCTCCTATTGCTTTGTATAAATAATAACAAACATAAACTAGAGCTGTCCATAAGCAAGATGTCACGTTACAAAAACAGTATAATAGTAATTCATAATTATTCAGCTCATTTAAGTTAAATTAAAGAATATTCAATTGGCTCACAAAACCATAATTCATTACCATAAAATAATGTGCCTAAATGGCTCTTACAATTCCGGCCCCTAATTATAAGGCGGGAAGACTTATAATTAATAATAACAACAAGAGTCATTTCCAAACAAACATATGGCTAATAATAGCTCAACTATACTCCTAACAAACAGCGTTTGCATTTACCTTTGGGGGAGGAATTCACCTACACCCCTTGACATGGATTTTCCATAAACAAACTAAATATACGTATTTTATGTACATTTTTTTTTGTAAAGGCAAAATCAAGTGTCCTATTCACAAATGAGGCAAAGTCTTTCCACAGGCCTCTCCAAAGTACTGGATTTTGTTTTAACCAGTACTCTACGAACCAGTCCTTTAGAGTCTGTGATGGTCTGCACGACTCTTCCCAGAAGCCACGAGCTCCGAGGGGCGTTGTCGTCCAGGATCATGACAATGTGCCCTGGTGCTAGATTCTGCTTCACTTTAGTCCATTTTTGACGCTCCTGTAGGTCAGGCAGGTACTCACACACCCACCTTTTCCAGAACAGGTCTGATATGTACTGCGTTTGCTTCCATCTGCGACGTGTGTAGCAGTCATCCTTGCAGCTCAGCCCTGGAGGAAGCAATGGCTGTTTCTTTAATAACAGCAGATGATTTGGCATCAGCGGTTCAATGTCATTTGGGTCATCAGATGATGTGGTTAAAGGTCTGTCATTAAGTATGGCCTCAACTTCACACAACACAGTCTGGAGACACTCGTCGTCAATTGTTTGCTCATGAAGACAGACTTTAAGACCTTCTTTACGGATTTTACCTGCCTCTCCCATACTCCACCGAAGTGAGGTCCAGCGGGAGGGTTGAAAACCCACTGGATTCCTTTCTGAGCAAGAGCTTCCTGCATTTTGGCTTGATTCCACTGCTGCATAGCTACCCGTAATTCTTTGTCTGCGCTGACTAGGTTGGTGCCGTTGTCGGATCTCATAAGCGACACTTGGCCCCTTCTGCACATGAAGCGATGCAGAGCATTTATACAGGAGTCTGTGTCAAGTGTGTGAGCGACCTCTAGGTGTATGGCTCGGGTAGTCATACATGTAAACAATACTCCATATCTTTTAACGATGCTGCGACCTCTTTTGACCTCTATAGGCCCAAAATAATCCACACCTACATTGGTGAAGGGTGGTTTGTCTGGAAGCAGTCTGTCTGAAGGTAAATCTGCCATCTTTTGTCCTTGACTCTTTGCCTGTAATTTTTTGCATGTCACACACCTAGACAAGATTTTTCTTACTGCTGAATTTGCAGCAGGAATCCAAAATCTCTGGCGCAGACGGGAAAGCATGTAGTTTCTTCCTGAATGTCCGACTCTTTCGTGTATATCTTGCAGAAGCAGCGTTGTAGGATGCATGTTGTTGGGCATGATTATGGGGTGCTTTGATTCTTCGGGCATAGCAGATTTACTGAGTCGACCTCCAACTCTCAGAACGCCATCCAGCAGCACTGGGTCTAGTCTCCGAATGGGACTATTACCTTTGACCAGTGTTTTTTCGTTTTTTTAAAGCAGAAATCTCCGCCGGAAAACTGCGGCGTTGACAGTAGCGGATGATTTCCATCTCTGATTCGTTTATGTCCTCCACAGTAAGGAGCCCCATGCTTAAGGTGCCTTCATACTGCTGCGTTTTTTTTTCTTTTTGGCCTTTTGCCCGTTTGAATCTTTGTCGTCTTTGTGGATACGCAACTCCAATTCTTGACGTCTTTTACCTAGAATCAGGAGACATTTTCTTAGTCTGAGCATCCATGCGATGGCTCTTTTCAGACGATACCAGCTTGAATAGTAGCGCATTAGCTTGTCCAATGCGTCCATGCCTTCAACAACGTCTATACGGTGCATGAAGACAGGTTTTCTCACCTCATTGTCCTCCTCAGGGAGTTTCACACTGTCCTGTTTTCAGGCCATTTGTAGTCTGGGTCTTTTAGGATTGCTGGCCCTTCCATCCAACTCTGTCTGGCTACAAACTGCTCTGCTGTGATACCACGAGAGGCACAGTCAGCTGGATTTTCTGCGGTGTTGATGTACCTCCATTGATCCACCTTTGTTTCTTCATGTATTACAGCAACCCTATTGGCCACGAAGGTCTTTAGACGTAGGGCCTCATTTGCTATGTACTTCAAGACTGCAGTACTGTCGATCCAAAACACTGATTCTTGTAGTTCTAACTGGAGCTCCTTTCTGAGCAGTCTGTCCATCTTTACAGCTAGTACAGCAGCAGTTAACTCCATACGTGGGATGGTAGTTTGCTTTAGTGGAGCGACCCTTGCCTTTCCCATCATAAAGGCACAATGCACAAGGCCTTCCTTGTTTTTCAGCTTCAGGAATGACACCGATCCATAACCACTCTCACTGGCATCTGAGAAGTGGTGTAGCTGTGCAGTAGCAATACTTCCAAATCCCTCAGGCTTGATGCACCTCCTAACTAAAAAGTTGGAAAGCTGTGGTAGTTGGCTTAACCAGGTGTTCCAGTATTGTGCAAGCCCATCAGGAATGTCCTCATCCCATGTAAGCTTTTCCTTGCATAGTTGCTGGAGAAAGATCTTAGCTGGGAGCACAACTGGGGCAAGGAATCCTAGTGGGTCATAGATGGAGCTTACCACTGACAACACTCCTCTTCTTGTGGCTGCTCTCAGGCTGATGTTGACTCTGAACTTGAATGAATCTGATTCTATGCACCAAAGGACGCAGAGTGCTCTTTCGACAGGCAGGGCCTCTTTAGCCAGATCTAGGTCTTTTACTTCCTTGGCTCTTTCACTCTCTGGAATAGTTTTCAAGAGGGCTCGGCTATTGCTTGTCCATTTGGTAAGGTGAAAGCCTCCTGAGGTGCACAAGGACATGAGGTCTTTGCTCAGGGCAATGGCTTCAGAATCACTACTGACCGACTTTAAACAGTCATCAACGTAGAAGTTCCTCAGAACTGTATCTACGGCCTGAGTTGATGCCGCAGTCCTGTTTTCTTCTGCTGCTTTTCTTAAGGCAAAGTTAGCACAGCTGGCAGACAAGGTGGCGCCAAAAATGTGTACAACCATTTTGTAGTCAACCATTTATTGTGTGAGGTCTCCATTAGGCCACCACAAAAAGCGTAGGAGGTCTGTATCCTCTTCTGGGACTCTGACTTGGTGGTACATGGCTTCTATGTCTAGCATCATTGCAACAGGCTCTTGTCTAAAACGTGTCAGGACTCCGATGAGGGAGCTTGTAAGGTCAGGACCCTGAAGCAATTCATTGTTGATTGAGGTTCCATGGAAACTTGCGGCACAGTCAAAGACTACCCGGAGTTTTTTCTTTTGTGGGTGGTACACACCATGGTGTGGGATATACCACACTGTCGTCTTGCCGGCTCAGTTGTGTCTCTGGCACCTTGACTGCATATCCCTTGTTTAGCAGGTCACTAATACAGTCTGTGTATTCCTGGTGGAATTCTGTTTTTTTGGTGAGTCTCTTCTTTAGGTTAATTGCTCTCTGCACTGCAGCATACTTATTGTTTGGCAAGCTGACCAATGATGTCTTTGTAGGTAGATTGATGTAATAATGTCCTTCAGCATGATGGATTGAGCTGGACACGGAACTGATGAATTTGTTGTCTTCTCGTGACATTTCCAGTTTGTCGCTGTAGCAATGCTCAGGAAAGTCTGCATTGTATTGCTGTATGAGTAGCCTTTCCACAGTCTCTACTGCAATCCGGTTGATTGTGACTTGGTGCTGCTCACCGTCCTCTGGCTCACTGTCTTGTTCTTTAAGTGGGCCGTTAATAGTCCAGCCAAGGACCGTCTTTACGGCATATGGGCCGTTGTTCTGACTGTGAATGACTTTCCATGGCTCGAAAGCTTCATACACGTAATTTCCAATTAGGAGTCCTATCTCAGCAGCAATGCACGGCAGCTCTACTTCCTGAAGGTGTGGCCATTTTTCAATGTCTTTCTGAAGAGGAATATGATCCTTTGTTACTGGGATGCTCTTTTGCGTGAAAACCTTTTTTAAGCTGAACTTATCTTCTTTGATTCCACAGACCTCCAAATCTCTCAGCAGAGAACTTTTCACTTGTTTGGTTGAGCTCATTGTTGTTAGGACAAGCTGCGCTCCTTTTCCCTGCAGGTTTAGCTGCCTTGCTAAAGAGTCTGTGCAAAATGTTGCCGAGCTCCCAGGGTCCACGAAGGCGTAGGTTTTCACATGCTTGCTTCCTTTCTTTGCTTTGATGTAGACTGGAAGAATAGCAAGAACACATCTATCTCCGGCCCCTTCACAGGTAGTAGTCTCCTGGTTTAAGCTCACCAGTGCACTTGAAACTACTGTGCCGTCTGAAAAACATGGAAACATTGTCTATTCTATGAATGTGCAGCAAGCTTGGGTGTCTTTCTGAACATGTTTGGCATGTCATTCTCTTTTTGCAGTCTTTACTCACGTGCCCTTTAACTAGGCATCCAAAACATAGTCCAGATTTCCATATAAAATCCACCTTGTCTTTATGAGGTTGTTCTGCAATCTGATGGCACTCCAATAGTGCGTGGTCTTTTTTGCAGAACAAACATGGCTTCATGAAGGCAACATTACTTGACGTCCTGCTATTTACTGTCAGTGGTTTGCAATTATCTTCCTCTGTTGATGTGGAAAGATGCTTCCTTTAATCCTTTCACTCCTGGTATTTTTCTCCATTTGTAAAACGTTCCTGCTTTTCGCTTCGGCAGCAGATCCCTGCAGGTCACCAAAGAGAGGGTCGGCCAAGATTTTGGCTTGTTTATCCACAAAGTCGACCAAGTCTTTGAATCTCACTCTTCTCTGGCTCCTTTCTTGGATCTTGAATGCCAGCACCTTCCATCTTTCTATGAATTTATAGGGTAACTTCGAGACGATAACTCTCATATTAGTAGGGTTATCCAGCTCCTCCATGTAATTCACATCCTCCAGGGCATTTCTGCAATTTAAAAGGAATAGGGAAAACTTGTTGAGTGCTTGTGAGTCCTCTGGTTTTATTTGCGGCCATTTTAGCACCTTTTCCATCAAAGCGGTGGCAATCTTCAGTGGGTTGCCGTAGCAGTCTTCCAACATGTCCATGGCTCTCTGAAAACCACGGTCGGGGGGCATATGCTGGCAGCTTTTTACAATGTCTTTGGGATCACCTCTTGTATACTGTTCCAGGAAGTACATCTTATCTGCAGCATTGTCTGTTCTGGAGCTGACTGTGTGTTGGAATGCCTTAAGAAAAGATCTGAAGTCGAGCAAGTCACCATAAAAAACAGGAATATCACGCTGTGGGAGAAGTGCGAGCTGCTGATGTTTCACAAGCATTTCTGTTATATCAGTCTGCTTCTTGATTACTTTGCATATGTCCTTTTCATAGTCACTTTGTCGCTGATGTGCCCCACTGGCTAATATACTTGAGTCCAGAGCCTTTGGTGCTTTAGGTCTAGCTCCAAGTGCTGAAATAGACCTATCTGATGGGTTTACATGACTGCTTGGGATTAGTGGATGCTCTTGTGTGTCTTCTTTCTGCCGTGTGTTTGCATTGTCCAAATACGTGTTCATTGCATCACTCTTATCCTGTGCGTCATACTCTTCATACATTCTAATTTTAGCATTTGACACTGCTAAAGCTGTTTTCATTTTCAGCTCTTCTTTCTCAGCCTGAAGATGTGCCTCCTTAACTGCCAAGGCTTGACTTTGCTTTAGCGAGGCAGCCTTGGCTTCCAAAGCTGCACGCTTTACTTCCTCTCTAGTCGTGCTGAGGATGCTGTTGAAGCGGATGAAGCCCTGCTAGCTCTACTGGATCTTGACACCACAGATACACTGTCCTTATGAGAAACATCATCGTTGCAGGCTTGTGGTATTTCTTTGTAATGTTCATCACAATTAATCCACACATCAGCTTCATTAATAAAGTCCAGAAACCTCTGAGATTTAGGCTCCAACCAGCTCTCTTGATCATGGCTCTGTTCTTCTTCATTCATAAAAAGCACAACTGAGCAGTTACAGTCTTTAAACTCCTCAAATATTGCCTTGAAAAGTTTCATCTTTGAGATAACTTCCATCAAGTTACAGGTGTTGCCCATTAAAGGCTCAACTTCATTCATTTTGGCAGTGAGTTGTCTTAATTTACCTCTCCTTGCATTGATGCAGAGCTGTAGCCGCTGCTCCATGGCCTTTTCCGTTGGTTTTGCTGCCCTCTTGTGGGCGTCGACCGTAAATGCACCCTCAGTGGTGCTGTCCTCCGACATTATTCAGCCGGTTTGGCTGAACAAAAGACAACAGTAGTTTTACCAAGTGGCTCGAACTCCAATGAAAGGCATGCAGAGTAGCGTGACAGCATGCAGTCCATGTCCACACGGTAGAGGATAATCCAAATGGTCCCTTGCCCCAGTAGCCACGATCAGATCCACTTTGTTTCTGCCGCAGCTCCAGTAGCCACGATCAGATCCACATCCGACAATTCCAGTGATAGTAGTTTCTTACACGCTAGTAATCCTCACGACGTTGTCGGTAGTTTTTGACTTATTGTAATGGCCAATTGTCCAAAGAAAATTAATGCTCAAAGGCCACTTAGTCTAGGAGGCGAGCTCGAGTATTGACTCGCGTATATTCAAGAAATCAGATATCTTGCTTGTTCCATTCAGGTGCTTTATTGAAAGGTTCAATCAGCTGGCGGCCCACTGCCGACGTGCAACGTTTGCACGGTATTTAAAACAAATAAACAAACAAGATTCCTGGTCATACGGATGTGTGCAGTCAAAAACTTTTTCCAACTTCCTCTCTAGACTTCCTGCTGTGTCATGCTGGCAGCGTCATTTATACCTGAGCACGCCCCTCCTATTGCTTTGTATAAATAATAACAAACATAAACTAGAGCTGTCCATAAGCAAGATGACACGTTACAAAAACAGTATAATAGTAATTCATAATTATTCAGCTCATTTAAGTTAAATGAAAGAATATTCAATTGGCTCACAAAACCATAATTAATTACCATAAAATAATGTGCCTAAATGGCTCTTAAGGCCCTGACACACCAGGCCGATTTCGGCTGTTCTCGTAAGTCGGGAGACGAAGCGTGTCCTGTCGCCCAAACTCAATTTGGTGTGTCCCGAACCGTCGACCGTGACACGCCTTATTTGGACTGCCTGACCCGATCCATGGCCGATTCAACATGTTGAATCGGCCATGGATCGGGTCTGGCAGTCGGACCAAACAATCACTCTGATTGGCTGTTCAGCTAGCGAATCAGTGCATGAGAAGCGAAACGGAAGTGAGGGACGTAAACAAACGATTTAAAGGCCCTGACACACCAGGCCGATTTCGGCTGTTTTCGTAAGTCGGGAGACGAAGCGTGTCCTGTCGCCCAAACTCAATTTGGTGTGTCCCGCACCGTCGACCGTGACACGCCTTATTTGGACTGCCTGTCCCGATGCATGGCCGATTCAACATGTTGAATCGGCCATGCATCGGGTCTGGCAGTCGGACCAAACAATCACTCTGATTGGCTGTTCAGCTAGCGAATCAGTGCATGAGAAGCGAAACGGAAGTGAGGGACGTAAACAAACGATTTAAGAAGGCACACACAGACTGATATTCATTTTCATCTCATCATGGCGACCTGGAATGACGCAAACGAAGACCTGCTCATCACATTGATCCAGGAGAGGCCAGCTCTGTACGACATCACAGAGAAAAGGTACTCGAACCGAGTAGTGAAAACCGGACTCTGGCGAGAGATTGAAACGCAACTTGGTTTCTCGGGTAAGATTATCTTTTTCATCAATTGAGCTCTTTAGCAGATGTTGTTGGCTTTTTATTGTTTGCCAGCGTACAGTGACGTTAACGTGAAATGTAATTTGTTATTTCAATATAGATATGAATTGGACATGCTAACTAGCCACAATGCTTACATCGTTTATTTGTGTGCTTCAGAGAAAGAGCTGAGGAAGCAGTGGGATTCTCTGCGAACTCAGTACACCCGGTACAGGAGACTTGCCCCTTCGGGTAGTTGTGGAGCACCAAAGACGGGCAGACAGCAGTGGATCATAACCAGGCTGCAGTTTGCACACGCTATTTGTTGTTGTTTATATCACGCAGTCTGTTCTTCTTCTCTGTCTTCCGGTTGTTGCCTATTTTTAATGACGAATACACACTACCTGGTAAGGAGAGTTATTGCCACTCACGCACTGAAGTCTTTGCGGTGTGTTCCCGTGCGACACATGGCCAAGACGCAGGAGAACACCGCGACGCAACAGCCGACGTCGGCGTCGGCGAGTCCTCTGGTGACTGCTTGGTGTGTCAGGGCCTTAAGAAGAAGGCACACACAGACTGCTATTCATATTTAAATATAGCAACATCTTTAGCTTGCATACCTGTTGCCAAAAATCGCAGCGTAACCATCAGACGTGTCCCCACGGAGATGCAATCCGGGTAGTTGGTGTTTTCCCTCTGGGTGATTGGAGTGATGAGTTCCTCCAACATGTGGAACTGCACAGGAAAAAACCGAGCGAAATTTCTGAAATCTGGCACTTCATTGAATTCCAGCTCTCGACACAGGTTCGGGAAAGCACCGTGAGCTTCTCGCTGTAGTATCCATGACTTCACCCATTTAGTGCGGTTTCTCCTCATTCTTCGCTTCCGCTTCTTGAGAGACTGTTGCTTGAGAATGTCTTCCACAAGTAACACTGCAATGGCCGCACGAAACATGTTTTAGATAGACGAGAGGGAAAATGGAACGCACACGCTATTTGTTGTTGTTTATATCACGGTCTGTTCTTCTTCTCTGTCTTCCGGTTGTTGCCTCTTTTGAATGACGAATACACACTACCGCCGCCTGCTGGTAAGGAGAGTTATTGCCACTCACGCACTGAAGTCTTTGCGGTGTGTTCCCGTGCGACACATGGTCAAGACGCAGGAGAACACGGCCAGGCAACAGCCGACGTCAGCGTCGGCGAGTCCTCTGGTGACTGCTTGGTGTGTCAGGGCCTTTACAATAACTTCAAAGAGACTTAATCAACACATCAAAGAATTAGACAACAAAAGCGCTACCCAGGGGGCTTTTCACACCTACCTGTTATAACACACATCAAAGGATCTCGAACAAAGGGAGGCGGGACTTAGCTCATTAACATAATTGTACCCCCCTCACATCAAAGGATCTCGAACAATGGGAGGCGAGACTTAGCTTATTTGCATAATTGGGGGCGTGTCCACCTGTCACTTTTCATGCATACTAATGTGATTGAAACAGTATGTGTATACTGATGTTACATTAGTCGGTTCTCTGCTTGTAATTATGCCGTTACAAGCTTCAAAGTTGTATTTATCATCTGAATTTGCCGAAACAAGTTTAATATTCTGAAAGCCAATACTTTGTTTATTTGAAAACAGATGAAAACAAACTGTCTTTTATATAAAATTGAAGTATTATACAAGTAAAACTACATTTTGCTTTAATCCCATGTAATTGTAGAATGAACAGTCTTCCTTTGAAGATGTATAAGTCAGGTGTCTTGAGTAGTCAGAATTACCTACAAATCATTGTACACATTTGTAAATATTATTTTCCACTTGTTACCATTGTGAGTCTATTTTTATGCAGCTCTGCGTGATTTTGTGGCTACAATTCAGACTAATACGCTACTAGAGGTGGAATAAGTACTCAGATCTTGTACTTGAGTAAAAGTACAAGTACTCAGATCTTGTAATTAGTAAAAGTAGAAGTACCAGAGTGTAGGAATACTCTGTCAGAGTAAAAGTCCTGCATTCAAAATGTTCCTCAAGTGAAAGTAGTAAAGTATTCTCATCAAAATATAGTGAAAGTAGCGACAGTAAAAGTAGTCATTGTGCAGATTGGTCCATTTCAGAATAATATATATGATATGTTTTATAATGATTGATCATGAAAGTGTTCTCAAAGCTGGTGAAGGTGCAGCTAGTTTGAATGACTTTGTATACTGCAGGGTAGCTTGTGAATTTACTCCAGGTGGAACTAAAGTCTGATTCAACACTTGATTATATTTCACATCATTCATCCACATCTGTAAAGTAACTAAAGGTATTAAATACATGTAGTGGAGGAAAAGTACACCATGTACCTCTGACTTATGTTCACTGCCAACCTAAAAGTACCTCAACAATTAATCAATAATGTATTGAAAAGTTATTTGGCTGATTGTTTTATATTGGCTCAGCCAGGTTATATGGGATGCCCAGTCTACGTACAGATCACTAATTTTGAAATATTAAACTTAGTTTTCTTTTCTTTAATTTTTCATCCTCGTGTAGAATGCTATCACGAAACACACATTTGGTTGTTTATAGCATAAAGAACATCTGATTTAATGTGAGGTAGGGAAATAATCATTTGAGTATGTGTATATAAATATGTAATTTACAACAGCTGTAAGATGCTTGAAAAGCTGGAAAATGCACATTGAAAATGCTTGAAAAGTGCTTGAATTTGACTTTGGAAAAGGTGTAAGAACCCTGAGTTGGGATCATCATCGAGGGCATGCCAGTGTTGGCTGATGTGGGCAATGTTGCCAGAGCCTGCTGCCTCCTTCTTGGACTGACCTATGCTCTAAATCTGCAATATCCTGCAAAACTTGCCAAAACCTTTGAAGTCTTTCAGAGACTCTTCATGGGACTGGACACCCTTCAGCCGAAGCCATCTTCAAGGTACATCAGCCTAATAAACAAACTGGCCTAGAGCTGTTGGCTCAGCTGATGGCTGGCAAAAGCTGTTGGTCATTTGTGATCAACGCTGTATTCACAATGTTTCTGAGCTGTGAGTGCAATCTTGTAAATGTATGTGTGGTTTTATGGACTGATTTAAGAGCGATCCTGCATTCTGTAAAGTTACTTTAAGAAAGTCACCCCTACTTCTCTTCAATCTGACATCAGATTCTTGGCATACTCAAACATTTTATCAAAGTAACAGTGTTTAGAGTATGCACTTTTACATGTTCCAATATCAACCAGAGAGGAAAGAGTTCAGGAGTTCAGCTAAGACATGCACATTTTTTTGTTTTAAACCAGGATATTATTAATCATGTCCTTTTTTTTATGAGCCTTTTTAAAAATAGAAAAACTGTTTAAAAGCTCAGATAATACTTTTACAACTTGTAAGCAGCACTTTAAAATAAAGTCACCTTACCCAGGTTACCCATCACCTTACGTTTGCCTAAGTGTGAATATAAATACAAATGTTCTTAAGATTACCTTTGTCATGTTGTGTTTTTATTGAAGGAATCAGAAAAATTACAAATGCCTTTGTTCTGTTTTAAAACCAAAATGGGTTAGGGAAAAAAACATTAGTTAAGACATGGCAAACATTGTTCTTAAAAGCCAGGATTTTGTCAACTGTGTCTGTTTTTGTAGGAGCCTTAACAAACAGAAAATACCGTTTAAGTATAAGTTCTAACTTTTTGTAGGTCATTAGCAGCACTTACCTTAAGAGTAACTTTAAGTTGTAAACACAAATGTTAAGACTTTCTCCTGTGTCAGTGTTACATGTATGTTAATGTTATGTGTTGTGCTTCTAAACATGTTACTGTTTTATGAAAACCGTTTGAAAGCACTTTCTGCTGCTTATGTTAATAAAATGTATTAACATTTCCATAACGGTCTCTTTTTTAATTTATTTAATCTGCAATGTTTCAATGCTATCAAATATTCAAAGGGTTGGATTGAAATCAGGAAGTTTGTCATATAGGTTCTGGCAACTCAATTGTGTTTTATAATTTACTTTATTTATACTTGTCTTATGTGGTTCTTAGCAGATTGTTATTTGCATTGGTTTATGTTGGCTTTTAATTGTAGGCTCATCTCATCTTTTCACATGCAGACAAAATCACATTAGTGAGTTTACTCAACTCCTATAATTGCTTGGAACCACGTGACACATATTTTTTAAGTTTTAGCAAAGTAACACATTCTTGAGTAGAGGAAAACTTTAAAAAGTACGTTTCACCAACTCAAAAAATGCAAAAGTTGACTAAACTCTTAAAATTGCTTGGAATCGCTTGACACATAATTATTTAAGTTTTACCAAAGCAACAGTTTTTACAGTGTCTGAAATCAGATTTTACTTTGAGGCGATTTAAAAGGTTTATGAATAAACAACCTCGGAGTATTGCAATTTTTGTCAAACAAATGGAAAATAATGCCCCAGATTAGTTTTCATACTTTATAACCATTATTTGACAGCTAAAGGAAATTAAGCCATCAACAATTTTATTGTTTTCACCTTTACTTACTGTGACATGAAACAAAGCAGAATAGGTATTCCCTGTGTGCAAAGCAAGACATACTCTATCCCAGAGAGTTAAATTCACAACTTCTGTCAGTCTTCATATGAGCTGAATTAAAAAAACTTTATTTGGATTTTGTAAAGGAAAACTTCTGGAGGCACCCGGCCAGAGCACCAAGAATGCAGTGTTTTCTGAGAGCACATAGAGCAAAATATTTTGGAAAGGGCTGAATTATTTCAGCAGCAAAATGTGCTTAGAATGGATATGAGGAAAGCATGTTTCCTTGCTATGCAAACACAAATCCATAACCATCAAACCTGAAGCAAAACAAATATTGAGTTTTGGAATAATTTACAGAACCATTTCCCCATTTTAAATGTGACCAAATGAGCATCAAATACACACAATATGAAATTATGTCTTTAAATGAACATTTAGAATTAGCAACAGGTCAGTCACATAAAGTAAAGTACTTATTGTTTGCTAAACATCCCCTTCTCAAGGGTTGAGGAGATGAGGTCTTTTATGTTTGTAGATTTCTTGAAAATAATATGTTCATTATTTTGTGGTGTCATATATATATACAAATATGTTAATTGTGTTATGTGATCTCTGTTCTGATGCAGTTCTGACTCTCTCTGGACAGAGGGCGCTGTTAGATCAGATTTGAAAACGGCAAAAACAAGATGCTGCCTCTCCATAAAAGAATCCTTATTTTTAACCCTCAGTTAAGACAAAGAGGAAGTGAGGGATGTTGAATGCAAGCAAGGTATCAGCAACTAACCAAGAGGAGGCTGTGTCAGTCACGCTCAGAACATTATGCTCTATATTGACATAATCATATTGTTGTGGAAGACGTGACAGAACAAACTCACACACACAAGACATAGCCTATACATAACAAGTTAATCTATTAAAATGACCCCCAAGTTTAAAATCAAATAGCAGAGGTAGTCAATACACGAGATCAGTGTACGAGGAAGAGGGAGAGTAGTAAGCACAAGATTCAAATTAATCTAGATGGCAACACACTCTCCTCATGTAATTAGCCTAAAAGCCTTTTCATCAGGCTTGGAACAGCACACACACACGCAGACTAATGGACACCATCAGAGTCTGCTTATACCCACTAATATTCTACATTCACCTTTTAACACTGCTGGAGGAGGCATATGTGTGATGGCACCGTTGCCTTGGTGTGTATTTTTGTGTTCGTATGAGTTATTTATATGCTAATGAATCCGGAAGGGCATGTTGAGTGTTGAGACTCAGTGTGTGAGTGTGTGTGTGTGTGTGTGTGAGTGTGTGTGTGTGTGTGTGTGTGTGTGTGTGTGTGTGTGTGTGTGTGTGTATGTGTTTGAGAAAAAGGCAGGAGTCACTTCAGCTGGAGAACAGATGGTAGAGGAGAACCTTGAAGATGCGTGTTGGCGTGTTACCTTCCTGTTAAAGTCTCAACAACACAGATGCGGTTATTGCCTGAACTATGTTTACCCCTCCTCTTCCCTGTTATTCCCACTTTACTCTGATGAAATATTGTTATTCAAGCACACTGTCTGGATGCCTGTCTGACTTGAGGTACCTTGGCACAAAACACACCTTTTGTACCTGACTGAAATGCCAAATGCAGCTGTTAGCGATGATCGACAGCCAGGCACACACTCCATTCAGCGCAACATGCTTCTCTTCTTCACTCTAACGGCAGAGCTCCTCTTGCTGCTCCATGTCAGAAAAATGGGACCCAGTGGGCTGAGTGGCAGTCAGTTTAGAGGATTTGCAAATTTAGTTTGTGCTTGAATTTGAATGTTCCTTCAATGTTAAAGGATAACTCTGGTTTATTACAACTTGCAGGGTTCGTAGTACGGTCATTGAAAACCTGGAAAAGTCATGGAAATTCAAAATGCAAATTCCAGGCCCTGGAAAAGTTATGGAAAACAATATTTTTCCCAAAGTTTTGGAAAAATATAATTTACATTTGATCTAATCGCCGAAATAATCTGCGGTCTCGAGCTGTTATGTACCATCATGACGCGCATGGTGTTATTTTTTAATATATGAAGCGCGAGCTGTGTGCTCGAGTCTTCCTGCCTGTCGGCTGAACTCTGCTGCTCCGGGATGAGAGTCAGCTACATTATCTACGGTGCGTTCGTCTGTGCGGAGTCACTGTGGCCAGGGGCGGCGCCAGGGGGGAGCTAGGGGGTGCTTCACCACCCCCCAGGATTGTCAAAGCACCCCCAAGAAATATGTGTTCTTTTTTGTTTTTTTCGAAAATTATATTATTTTTATTAAATTAGAAAAATTATTGATTACATCAATGCAAATGTGAAACAAACACATTTTTTTACCAAAAACATAAAGCCAACACAGGTGATATGATTAGGCCATTTTAGTTTAGATTAGTGACTTCCTGTTAGCTAGAGCCCCAAATTATTTGCTAACAGCAAAGTGACAAATGGATCGTTTTTTAGTCCACGTGTGGACACTCAATCAAAACCACCTGAAAGCGAGAGGGATTCTGCATATAATAGCATAGCCTCGTGAGTACAAGTAGTTTACTTCTGGGTCTCTGTGTTTCATTCAAGAAACACAGAGATGAAAGGAGCGTCCACGTCGCGGCCCTGGGAGTATTGACGAGATCGACAAGATCAACTAGATCGACTATACTGCTAATCCTATCACCACTACAAGCAACAGTTACAAGCTACAAAACAGCCAAGCTACGCTACAAGCCACAAGCTACGCTAGCCGCAAGCTAATCTGCACAAGCTACGCTACAAGCTACGCTGAAAGCTGTAAGTAAACCACAGAACACCAAGAGAAAACATCATGCCTGGAGATAGACACAAAGGACGATGCCGTAAACGAGGGACCCCCTCAAGACCGGCATTGACAGTCATATCTGTGAACATTGAAGGGTTCTCCTCTGCAAAACAAACCATTTTAGACAACATCGGACTTGGCAGAGTTTAATGAGAAGGGACAGCAATGTGTTCAGCTGTGGCTGAACCATATCTAACCTGTAACTGACTGCCTTGTGGACACGATGAGAAGATTCAAGCTCTGCTCTGTGTGTGTGTGGCACGAGCCATTTGTGTGCGAGCGAGAGAGAGAGCTCGCGCACCGGTGGGTATCTACTGGAGATCTTTGTGGTTAGCATCTGGTGCTAGCTAGCCAAGCTAACAGATATAAGGAGCTTTTTCAACAACACGGTGGAGGGAGAACTATCTCCTGTCAGACTGAGAGTCTCAGATAACCTCAGCTCAGGTGAAGTAAAGGACTCTCAGTGTTTAGAAAGTTAACCTTAGTCATCTCAGTGGGTCTCAAACGGTTTGTTTTAAAAGGTGTGATTTGTAAAATATCTATAAAGAAATAGAGAATCTGTTTACAGTTCTGTTTCATCTGGGTGTTGAGAGATGTATCCATAGATCTCTTAATGTTGCTCTCAAAGTGCACCAGATTGATGCGTTTAACTTCAATATTTTAAAAAAAAATCTTCCCGGGGAAACATGCCCCGGACCCCACTAGAGGAGGTGAGGACCCTCCTAGATGACGTGAGGTCCACCCCCCACCTGTACAAATAGCACTTTACCCCTGCTTACACCTATATGCTGTGAGCTGATTATCGAGCCTTCATTGTAACAGTCGCGGGTGCACTGTGTGTGCGTGTGGGGAGTGTTGCAGTAGAACATTCAACTGTAGCGTTGGTGCATTAATGGGAAACCCTTAATGTTTGAGCACCCTCTATCTATGAAACGTCAAGCTACCCCACAGCACCCCCTAGAGAAAATCTCTGGCGCTGCCATTGACTGTGGCACAGACTGCACCGCTGGTGAACAGCTATTATAACGGGCCGTTCAGGTGTTCAGAGCAGAGCGGCAGAGCCTGATGTGAACTGAAAAGTTTTTCTGTCGTAATATTATTTAAGGAATCGTTGAGCTAGCTAGCTAGCATACATTGTCACTATCTGCTAACGTTAGCTTTAGCCTTCGTTTTCTAATAGTTTTTTTCATAGGCTATAAACAGACGTGGTATACGTAGGCCTATAGATATTTACTAGAGTAAAAGTAGAAGTACTCCGATCTTGTACTTTAGTAGAAGTACTCAGATCTTGTACTTAATAAAAGTAGAAGTACTCAGATCTTGTACATGAGTAAAAGTAGAAGTACTCAGATATTGTACTTAATAAAAGTATAGTAGCCTACTCAGATATTGTACTTTAGTAGAAGTAGGCCTACTCAGATCTTGTACTTAATAAAAGTAGAAGTACTCTTGTACTTGAGTAAAAGTAGAAGTACTCAGATCTTGTACATGAGTAAAAGTAGAAGTACTCAGATCTTGTACTTAATAAAAGTAGAAGTACTCAGATCTTGTACTTGAGTAAAAGTATAGTACTCAGATCTTGTACTTGAGTAGAAGTAGAAGTACTCAGATCTTGTACTTAATAAAAGTATAGTAGGCCTACTCAGATCTTGTACTTGAGTAAAAGTAGAAGTACTCAGATCTTGTACTTGAGTAAAAGTAGAAGTACTCAGATCTTGTACCTGAGTAAAAGTAGAAGTACTCAGATCTTGTACTTGAGTAATAGTAGAAGTACCAGAGTGTAGGAATACTCTGTTACAGTAAAAGTCCTGCACTCAAAATGTTCCTCAAGTAAAAGTAGAAAATAATTCTCATCAACATATAGTGAAAGTAGCGACAGTAAAAGTAGTCGTTGTGCAGATTGGTTCATTTCAGAATAATATATATGATATGTTTTATAATGATTGATCATGAAAGTGTTCTCAAAGCTGGTAAAGGAGCAGCTAGTTTGAATGACTTTGTATACTGCAGGGTAGCTTGTGGATGTACCTCTGAACTGTAGAGGAGAAGAAGAATAAAGTAGCAAAACATTGAAATACTTAAATATAGTACAAGTATCTCAACATTTTACCCACGTATAGTACTTGTTGAGTTTATGAACTTAGTTACTTTACACCACTGGCTAATACAGATAGAAAGACTAAGCCTTGCACAGAGGCATGAAAATACATTTTCAAAATGTTCAACAGTGCTGCCAAAATGATAAACTGACTGCTACACAATTAAAATAAATGCGTTTATATATTTCTATTAGATGTGACTCTTTGGCGTTTCTGTTATTACCTGCTGCTTTAGTTGTTCTGACTGCTAACATCCTGTTATTCCTCATTTTAAAGCCGATATTCCGTGGGGTCGGGGGGCTCGGATCCTTGTCACCTTTTTCATACCTGATGAGTTTGCATCCCTGACTACAGTTGCTTCAGCGTGTAGAAGCTAGTAAGCCTACTATTTGATTTGTTTTACATAGGCACTACATGTTTCATATGCAGACCTTATTTTCCTGTTCCATGTTCAAATAAACCATTTTCAGTGGTCATTTGTTTTTGGTCATGGAAAATTAGGTAAAGGTCATTGAGAAGTCATGGAAAAGTCATTGAAAATCATTGGTGAAAAAGTGTATGAACCCTGAACTTGGTTCTTATTTTCGTAGAAGCCATCATTCCCATTGTAACACTGTGCACACCATGTTAAAAGGTGGCTATAATCCATTATTTTTAAAGAGCAATGGATGAAATGACTATGTGAAATGGGTAACTAATAATGTAGTTTCTAATTTTAATGTCTTTAAGCTCAATGTTTTGGGTTTTCCATCAACAACTTGTGTCCGTCTTCAAAAGGCAGATGTACTGACATCCGTTATCAATATTTCCAGTGCACTTACTCTTCTGCCTTTACTACACACGCAGAGTTATGCAGCAAGCTGAACACATATCAAATATATTTCGAAAACATAGGATTGGCCTTTGAAGTCTCTACTTGGCGATACAACCCGGCCTGGGGGATATGCACAACATGAAATAACAGCTTCCCTGTTCCCAAGATTCACCAGCAACAAGGGGTTAGCATCCCTTTCAAAGGTTAATTTAAATGGTTTAGCTTTAGGGTGGGCAAACAGCAAAACAATAAACGGAAGGAAATTAAATCTGAGCAACCTAATCTACCTTACTTACATGAGAAGAACATTAAGACAAATCACTAACAGGAGAAAAGATGCGAAAATGCTACCTCCCCCTACTGAAATCTGGGCTGTAACATAAAATGGCAGATCTATTACATTTCACACAGAAACATTCTTGCTGTCAGTTTGGATGGAAGTGGTGAGGAGAGCCCGCAGGGACTGAAGGAAGCCGGGCTCTTAAACCACGGTTGTTCAGTGGAACAACCTACACTCTGACACAGTGAATCAGCACAGCTCACCTGCAACCCTCTGCAGCAGATAGAGATGGAGAAGATCCACAGCTCATGCTCATGCACAGAAAAGATTAGAGCCTGTACACAAATACATAGACAAATATTCATAAGACCTCGGGGGACAAAAAGAGTGAAAGATTGAAAAGAGAATTGGATAAAAACCAATGCCAACTAGCTGTCAGATTAGTTACATTGCATTTCATGGCAGGGGAAAAAAAGTATTGCCAGATAAAAACAACATTCATTTAATTATAATCTGGGATCCATTAGTCCTCATATCTCAGCAGTTAGGTAGCCAAGTGTTAGGTTGTTAGTGTTAGGTAAACACAGTGGGCAAAACGACAAATGTGACAGAATTTTTTATAATACGTTGTTTTCCTGTCTACCATACTCTGTAAATATCCTTAATCTATAGTAAGTGGTAGTAAGTGGATAGAAAATTAACAATTTCTGACAATCTTGTAAATGTTTTTGTTATGTATAAAGCAAAAACTTTCAAACATTCATTAGTTCAAGCCTCTCAAATGTGAGGATTTCCTGCATTTCTTAGTTTTATTTCCCTGCAGTTCTTAAATTTGGACTGTTGCTTGGATTAATCAATCAACCTTGGGCTCTATGACATTGTGAAGGGCATTTTCTTTAATCAACTGATTCATTAATTAATCTGCAAGGTGGATTAGTCAAAGCAAATGTAGTAACAAAACCTCACTCGTTCCTCCTTTTTGTTGATAACTGCATTGATGTGAATTTGTTTAGATTATAACAAATGATCCAAACAGCCAAACTAAACTTTCAATACTTTTCGAGGTGTTGGTCCATTGATTGCTCTCAGTGGAGCCAAGGCTCTGGCTGGCAACTTGTATTAATACATTTGAGCGCCTGATTTCAACACCTCACAACCCACCAGCTTTTCCCTGTCTGCCGGCCAGCGTTTTCCATTTTACACTTGAGGCATTTAGCTGCCACTCTTACACAGAATGAATAAGTCTGTATGGAACAGCAGCTGAGCTTCAGTTTCTGTATAACTGAAATAATAAGCAAATTAAAATGCAGGAATGCATGGTCAGAGCGTTGTTCTTTTACCATGCCATTTTACTTGCGTCTCTAAAAGGGTATGAAGAATCTCCGAAAAATAAGAAATGGTTGTGTAAACTCTTTCTTAGGAAATTGCTTTTAATGGAAATGGAATTCACTATGCAGATCCGTCTGGTGAGAGAAGATAGTTCTCCATTAGGGAGTCAGTGAAAGAAAAGACTGGATGGAGTGGATTGATTAACAGCCTCAAACTCAAAAAAGAAGCTTAGTAAAGCAGAAAAGCCTCATTATTCTCACTGCATAAGATGGCACACAACAGTGGATGCAAAGAGAAAGAAAATACTCGTATAAAGCTAGATTAAAGCCCATACACACCCATGGTACACTCACACAGGTGTTTCCACTTAATTTGACTGATTAGACCTCATCTAAGGACTGTCGATAAATAAATACTGTGTGCATGTTAAAAGTCTCCAACACATATCCTCTTAAGCCCCAAGCCTGTTTTTCAGGTTTCAGGCTCGAAAATGACATGCCCAAAACAAAGGACTATAACTTAACTTCTAAAAGGGTTATATGAATAATTGATTTTATCAAAGCAATGTCACATCTGTGAGTTGGATGTAGAAGTGTCAGAATCAATAAAGATGTTTCAGTGTCAGAGTAAATCCAGATGGAACATAGTCAAAAAGTGTAAATTCTTGTCTCCGCCCAAATAAAACCCATTACTTATAGTGAAAACCCTTGAATGATGGGTTAGTAGCCTCAAAGCTTTAGGAATCCAAAGTATAACATAAGTACCCTGTATCAAGATTGAGGCAAAATAAGTGAGAATTGACCTTTTTAGAGAGATTTAGCAAAAGAAAGTCCAAGCGGACTAAGCTTTGGGCACATTTGGGTACATTTGGTTCCATCAGTGCCATTTAACCTTTTTCAGGTACCAGAGTGTAAAAATCATTGTATAACATTTAATTATCACTATAGGTATTCATTCCATAAAAAATAAAAAAAAGATTGTAAAAAATAAATAAAAATAATTAAGTGTGTGTGTGTGGGGGGTGTGTGTGTGTGTGTCTGTCTCTGTGTGTGGTGTGTGTGGGAAGTCCCTCTTTGCATGAGATGCATGTTACTTGCACAATAAAAATTAGGAAACATTTGACTCCAACTGGAGCAGATTTATTTAATTTTTTAAAGTGCACCAATTGATGCATTTAACTTCAATATTTAAAATAAAATCTTCACGCCTTCATTGTAACAGTTGCGGGTGTACTGTGTGTGTGTGTGTGTGTGTGTGTGTGTGTGTGTGTGTGTGTGTGTGTGGGGAGTGTTGCAGTAGAAAATTCAACTGTAGCGCCGGTGCATTAATGGGAAACCCTAAATGTTTGAGCACCCCCTATGAAACGTCAAGCTACCCCACAGCACCCCCTAGAGGAAATCTCTGGCGCCGCCACTGGCAGTGGGAGACTCCCCTGTGCCCAGTGGCGCCAGCAGGGGGGGGGGGGCATGACCACCCTGATATATTTGTTGGCCCCCCCACCACACACACCGCCTCGCCAGTCACGTATGCGTAGTAGTTTATCTGATATTTAACAACAAATACACAACATTTGAGTTTCCAACGCTCATACTGCAGCCCCTCCCTCTCCCTCTGCTACCATGGTAACACTCTGATACTCGCCCGCCCACTCTGAGATTCGCACAGACAGCAGCAGGTTGCAGCAAAACGTTTCTTTCTACTGACTGGACTGGAGTTGACAAAAATCCACCAGACTTCTAGAAGGTAAGTCGTATACGTTCGTAGCCTGTTAAGCCCCACAACACTTTAGGCTTTAGTGTGTTAGCTTTAGGTAGCAAAAAACGGAGATATGCTTACCTTTAGCTGTTATTCTTATCAAAACTTGTGTTCAATGGCATTAAAACGAGAAAAACGCTGGAAGACAGGTTCGGGACTCAGTTAAGGCTGGCTTGACTTCAGTTATAATTCGTCTGTAAACACACTTTGGCAGCTATCCTAGTTAGTTTAGCTTGCTAAGCTAACGTTAGCTGATGTCGGTATGCTGGGCTGGTGTAATGCGTAGGCTACTATTAATCACTGCTGTGTGTAATGTCAATTTGCAGAAAATGAAGAGAAAGTCAACAGACATCTCTTCTTATTTTAAGAAGAAGATGAGTAAAGGAGAGACAGAGCTGGCAGGGGAGCAGCAGCATAGGGCTAGTGAGGAGATGGCCATACATGCTAGAAAGTACAGTTGCAAGAAAAAGTATGTGAACCCTTTGGATTCTCCACACATAGCGTTGTGTGTTCCTTCCAAACAACTCAACTTTGGTTTCATCTGCCCACAGAATATTTTGCCAGTAGTGCTGTGGAACATCCAGGTGCTCTTTTGCAAACTTCAAACGTGCAGCAATGTTTTTTCTGGACAGCAGTGGCTTCCTCCGTGGTGTCCTCCCATGAACTCCATTCTTGTTCAGTGTTTTACGTATCGTAGATTCGTCAACAGAGATGTTAGCATGTGCCAGAGATTTCTTTAAGTCTCTAGCTGACACTCTAGGATTCTTCTTCACCTCATTGAGCATTCTGCGCTGTGCTCTTGCAGTCATCTCTACAGGACGGCCACTCCTAGGGAGAGTAGCAACAGTGCTGAACTTTCTCCATTTATAGACAATTTGTCTTACCGTGGACTGATGAACATCAAGGCTTTTAGAGATACTTTTGTAACCCTTTCCAGCTTTATGCAAGTCAACAATTCTTAATCGTAGGTCTTCTGAGAGCTCTTTTGTGCGAGGCATGGTTCACATCTGGCAATGCTTCTAAAGGCCCTGACAGACCAAGCAGTCACCAGAGGACTCGCCGACGCCGACGTCGGCTGTTGCGTCGCGGTGTTCTCCTGCGTCTTGGCCATGTGTCGCACGGGAACACACCGCAAAGACTTCAGTGCGTGAGTGGCAATAACTCTCCTTACCAGCAGGCGGCGGTAGTGTGTATTCGTCATTAAAAATAGGCAACAACCGGAAGACAGAGAAGAAGAACAGACTGCGTGATATAAACAACAACAAATAGCGTGTGCAAACTGCAGCCTGGTTATGATCCACTGCTGTCTGCCCGTCTTTGGTGCTCCACAACTACCCGAAGGGGCAAGTCTCCTGTACCGGGTGTACTGGGTTCGCAGAGAATCCCACTTCTTCCTCAGCTCTTTCTCTGAAGCACACAAATAAACGATGTAACCATTATGGCTAGTTAGCATGTCCAATTCATATCTATATGCAGTGCCAAACTGCACAGCTAGCAACAGCTAGCAACAAAACACAAGGTTGAAATAACAAATTACATTTCACGTTAACGTCACTGGACGCTGGCAAACAATAAAAAGCCAACAACATCTGCTAAAGAGCTCAATTGATGAAAAAGATAATCTTACCCGAGAAACCAAATTGCGTTTCAATCTCTCGCCAGAGTCCGGTTTTCACTACTCGGTTCGAGTACCTTTTCTCTGTGATGTCGTACAGAGCTGGCCTCTCCTGGATCAATGTGATGAGCAGGTCTTCGTTTCCGTCATTCTAGATCGCCATGATGAGATGAAAATGAATATCAGTCTGTGTGTGCCTTCTTAAATCGTTTGTTTACGTCCCTCACTTCCGTTTCGCTTCTCATGCACTGATTCGCTAGCTGAACAGCCAATCAGAGTGATTGTTTGGTCCGACTGCCAGACCCGATGCATGGCCGATTCAACATGTTGAATCGGCCATGCATCGGGACAGGCAGTCCAAATAAGGCGTGTCACGGTCGACGGTGCGGGACACACCAAATTGAGTTTGGGCGACAGGACACGCTTCGTCTCCCGACTTACGAAAACAGCCGAAATCGGCCTGGTGTGTCAGGGCCCTTAAGAATAGCAAATTCAAAACTGGTGTGTATTTTGTATAGGGCAGGGCAGCTTTAACCAACACCTCCAATCTCGTCTCATTGATTGGACTCCAGGTTGTCTGACTCCTGACTCCAATTAGCTCTTGAAGAAGTCTTTAGCCTAGGGGTTCACATACTTTTTCCACCCTGCACTGTGAATGTTTACATGATGTGTTCAATAAAAACATGAAAACATATAATTGTTTGTGTGGTATTAGTTTAAGCAGACTGTGTTTGTCTATTGTTGTGACTTAGATGAAGATCAGAACACATTTTATGACCAACTTATGCAGAAATCCAGGTAATTCCAAAGGGTTCACATACTTTTTCTTGCAACTGTACATGTGGAACTCTGTTTTGTAAAAGTGAAACTAAAACCTAAGTACAGTTTTATTAATGTGATTGTGACCTTTGTAATCATGTAAGTCTTCTACACACTTTAGGTCTGCAGCTCCTTCAAAATGAAACGAGAATCTATGCAGTTTTTCCTCTTCTGTGTTCTGAGGTTATGAGCCGACCATTAGTCAAGTTTGTTTTCATAATGTTCTGTATGCTAATTTAAAAACAGGGTAACCAGTTTGTTTATAGAGTATACATATACATTTTCAAAACAAATGGAATACAAGCTATATGTATTCTCACCACAGTGGCCTAATCTAAAAAAATAGAAATATGTCTCGTCACCTATTTTCTGTCTAATACTAAAAGGTGGTGTTTTGTATCATTTATAATGTTTTGAATTTGCTATAAAGGTCAATAATAGATGGTGTTTTTGTGTTCAATCACAGTATTTACCATTTTAAACCCCTTGTGTTTTTGGCTCCTGTTGAAATAAAATAGTCATGTTTTAAAACTTGATTTAATAAAGTCATGTCAATCATCTTTGATCCCAGTGTGACACAAACAGCTTTCAGTCTAAAACAATTTATAACCTAGAGACATAATATAACTGAAGAACATGCTGTGTTGCTGTTGTGTATTGTATGTGTTGAGAATGCTGAACATTTTGTGCCTTACAATAAAGGAACTTATTTAAATTAAGCTGTATTTGTCTTTTTAAAAGGAAAGAACAACTAGCATATATAAAAAACAAAACAATAAATCACCAACACATGTATACATAACACAAAACAAGGTTCTTTTAAATGTTGTTTGAAGTAAAATGTTAACTATCCGTATTATATTCCCTTCAGATGAATAGTATCAGAAAATGTAAAAATAAGAAACCAAAGTATATCAGTAGGTGATTCTCTTTGCCATTGTTTTCCTCTAGTCTATACTTTTACAGTGGCCCCATTTGGCCACCCCTATGAAAAATGTCTGGAGGCGCCACTGTCTGTGGCCCGCGCACACACTGGAGAACTGCGCAAAATCAGCTGATCACAACATTCACGCTCTGTGGTCAAGCTGCTGCAGTTTTATTTACAACAAAGTGGAGTGAAACACACAGCTGCAATTTTACTCAGGCAGGGTGTTAATGGAAGAGTTTGAAATCAGACAGAGAGGTGGAAGAAGTACTCAGATCTTGTACTTGAGTAAAAGTAGAAGTACAGAGTGTTACTCTGTTATAGTAAAAGTCATGCATTCAAAATGTTACTCAAGTAAAATTAGAAAAGTATTAGCATCAAAATATAGTTAAAGTACCAAAAGTAAAAGTAGTCATTGTGCAGATTGGTTCATTTCAGAATAATATATCTGATATGTTTTATAATGATTGATCATTAACGTGTTCTCAAAGCTGGTAAAAGGTGCAGCTAATTTTACAAATGAGATCAAAGTCAAGTACAAATATCATATAAGTACAGTACTTGAATAAGTGCTTAGTAACTTCCCACATCTGAAATCAGATATGACTTTAAGTCATGTGATAATTTATTAGTATTTGATCCTTCAACTTGGCCTCATGAAAATGCAAGGACTTCACAGTTTTGGCAACAAGTTTTGGAGAAAGCAAATCGGAGGCTTACAAAGAGACAGGGAGGTGCATCTTCATCATCTATCATGCAAGAAGTGTAAATAGATGACAGTGAAGGAGACACAGGCCCTTTCTCATTTCTCTAATTTCCCCTCCTCGACTCCTTTCCTCGACTCCTATCCTCGAGACTTAGTCCCGCCCACAGGAGATGCGAGCGGAGGAGCCGAGGAGGGGAAGCAGCAGGGGGTTAGAGAAATGAGAACTCCTCTCCTCTGAGCGGTCATTTTAAAGAGACGTCCATTAATGATGACAGGAGGCACAGCAGCCGGGACAGATGTGTTCATGACGACTTATATATTTACTTTTAATTAATTGACAGTGCGGTATAATGAGACAATAACAGGCTACAGATGCGGATATATACACACACATATATTAATATAAATATATACAATTTCAGAATCAAACACGTTATTATGAGAGTGCTCTCTTAACACAATCAGACTGGATATATATATCCACCCCCCTCTCTGGTCGCTGAAATGGGGAATTGAAATTACGGGCCAAAAGTTGTATTTACAAGTATTAAAAGTAAGCATAGGACACCAAACCAACTGAGACCCGTCTGTCCGCCGCATCTACGCATTGTACAACACACACACCTACACACTGTGGTACAGTGTGTAGGTGTGTGTGTTGTACAGTCTGTACCACACCGAGGAGTCGAGGAGGGGAAATTAGAGTATTGAGAAACCTCTATTGGCTGAGATAAATCCGGCCGTGCGTCACGACTCTTTGAAACATCTCTGTTGCCGGAAATGCATCCACGAAGGAGCCGTGGAGGACCGTGGAGGACCCATCAGTGTATCCTCGGTTATAGCTCCTCCAGAGAGCCTCCTCGACGCTCGATCCTCGGTCCTCGAAGTGCATTTAGAGAAATTAGATGTCCTTCAACATGGCGTGCTGAAATTCATTTCTGGGTCACTACCGGAGGACCGAGGACCGAGGACCGAGGAGTCGAGGAGTCGAGGAGGGGGATTTAATTAAATGAGAAAGGGCCACAGAGGAGGACCACGCTTCATGTGGGGTGAGTACCAAACGCTGTCTCCTGGTACTCATCTGAGTAACTCACTCAAAAAGTTATGTGCACCCCTGTATATATATATATATGTGCATGTGTGTATATATAATATAAGTAATAATTGTAATAATTGTAAGTCGCTTTGGATAAAAGCGTCAGCTAAATGAAATGTAATGTAATACCGTGTTAAATTCAACATCTATATGTCTTGTTTATTTCAACAACAAGAACAAGAAACGGCATCCATCTTCTTTGTTTGTTGTTGAGTGTGTGAAAGAACATTATATCACAAGATGGATGCCGTCGTGTTATTGTCACGTGTGTGAAATTACTATAGATGAATACACTCTTACACCAAATAAATAACAAAAAGATAAAAACAGATGAAGGAGGGGGAGCTATGCTAAACTGCATCTCCGGCAGCTGAAGCCACGGACTGTTAATCGTTGGAATGAAAGGATTGATTATCAGTAATCATTTTAAAGTGACAAGAGACATTGAATTAACCTTGAGCAGCGTTTTTATTCCTTTGAACACAACTTTTGATCACAAAACAGCCAAGGTAAAACCTGATTATTGTGATGGATTTGAAAACTGATATTGTTTACTTGCTATGTTCTGGCTGCTAGCTCGGTTAATGTTGTGCCTGTAGTGATGGGGTGTATACCCATGGAATCTTTGGAATCTCAGCTTTCAGAAGTTGTGTTGTTTGTGCAGAAAGTATGAATTATAAATGATCGTTTTTGTGAGTAATGAGCAGAAATAGCAATTGCCCGTTTTTGCCATGGGCTCATTTAGAGGCTTCTTGTGAGACTTATTTTTCGAAAAACATTTTTTTTTCCGTATCGTCAGTTAGCCAAGTTTCCTCCGGTCAGATGGGTATGGAATATTAATAGTTCATGAATGACACTTCATATATAATAGCACTGTTGCTACATATATAGCATTTTCGGACCCGAGCCCGGGTCCGTGGGGCTTAAGAGGCTATTATTAGTTTTGGTGCACCTGTTAGGCCGCAACAACATCCACCTTCATCATTTTTAACACCTCAGTATGTTCCAAATAAACCACGTGATACAAAGAGTTTGAATACCTGTTCTGTATGGCCACACTGTAAGGTTAGTATGAGCCAGGGTGAAAACACTTATTTTGGTGGAATCTGACTCATAAAATGGTTCATGTTTTTTTAAACTAAATTGTAAAATTACAAAGGCAGATGCAGGCCTCAATTCCCCAGTAGACAGCTTTCACAGCAGACATTTTGACTTGACAAAGCAGTAAAAGCAAAGGTGAAATTAAAAACATTAACGATGGCTGCATTCCATTTAGGCAAGCCAGTCTTAGAACTCTATTATTTTTTATTATCCCTCTCTGACATGGCTTGTTAGGACACTTTATGAAATGAAGCCATCAATTATTGTGATAATTTACACCTATGCTGTTTCTGCTTTGACCAACCACTATGTCCTCTATGAAAAGGGTGTATTAAAAATGGGATATTACACTGTTAAACGACCGGGTTCTTTGTTTGACGCAGGCTTAGGCCCATGTATTCTTCTTTCACTTCAACATTTAAAACTCGTCAAAGATAGGTGTGATTAAGACCATGTTGTCAACATATCATTTATATGTTTATATTTCAGAGCACTGGTATAGTCATTTTTCACAGCAAACATTTTAGCACGTCATAGCAGGAAATGTGCTGGTGTAATCATTTAATGAATACTAACTACTTGCCATTTAGTTGAGCCATTTCAAGTGTCCTGATCATAGGGTCCTGATATTGGGCATGCTGGCCTGCCTCTCCAGAAATGCAATATCCTTACATAGCCCCTCCTCCAACACACACAAACGCACACATGACCAATGAGGGCACGAGATAAGTTTGTGCACAGATGGAAGGTTGACAGGCAGGTAGGCCATCCAGTTATTTTAGCCGGGCCGGCTAAAATGATTGGTCGTGCTTTTTACAGTACTACGGCTTCCACAGATGACATTTTTGTATGGATTTTTTGTCAAAGCACTTAAGATATTCATTGCTATCGGGATGTTAGAGGATTCCATGGAATATAACAAAAAGTGTATCTCGAGCCGGTTTCTCAAACTTACCTACCCCTACCCCACCTTTAAGTAATGTCCAAATAAAATGTTTTTCCATTGCATTTCCTAGTATACTCGCTATACCTATATGTATTTCACCAGAACATTTTAATATAGTGGGGCCAATCCTAAAGAACATTTGAAAATGTAGTATTGTCCTCTGACTGTTTTGCTCCTCATGGACTAACTGAACATGCTACCCCATTTCTCCTGAAGGTGTTTGGCTAAAACACAACTTTGAAAACTGTATTTTCTAACCTATAGGTTGCTGCTACACGTGTTAACATGGAACAAAGTGTGAAGACACAAGGAGAGGATAACATGGATCCCAGAGAGGTAAGTACAGTGCAGATAAATAGGAAGGTGCGATGTACAATGACAGTTTTATTTTCACCTTCGAGTGAGATACGGAACAGATGGTTCCTCATCCTCACACAAAAACACATTTCTTCAATTTTCATCAGTTATGTTCAGTTGTGATCATTTTGAGCACAGAGATCAGGATTTCTTGCTTAATTGATGTATTTGTGAAAATGTGGGTGAGCCTGTGTTTGATTAGTTCTCACTGCGCTTTTCTTCCCCAAAATCACCCCTGTGTCATTAAAACGCGGCTGCTACACACAATCACACGCACGCGCACACTCACACTAATGCATTTTCTGTGTGGGTGTGTGTATCTGCATGTGGGTTTAATATCTGAAATGGCATCTCGTTGTCTTACCCTTCATTGCTGGGTGTCTGTGTGGGCATCGATGTGATTGTCTGTTTGTGTAATGAGGAAAACTGCCATTTTGGAAAACCAATTACCACAGGTAAATAACATAACCCATCGCTCTAAGACAAACAATGCATTTATTAAGAGCAAAAACCTCCACACACACACACACACACACACACACACACACACACACACACACACACACACACACACACACACACACACACACACACACACACACACACACACACACACACACACACACACACACTCTTTTGGTATACTTGTGAGAGCATTGCGTTGCCTGACATTCTTAATTTTCCCTTTCCACAATCCTACATTTTCCCTTGTCAAATGAACCTCAAGCTACACTGAACAAAAATATAAACGCAACACTTTTGTTTTTGCTCCCATTTTTCATGAGATGAACTCAAAGATCTAAAACATTTTCTATATACACAAAATAACCATTTCTCTCAAATATTGTTCACAAATCTGAAAAAATCTGTGATAGTGAGCACTTCTCCTTTGCCGAGATAATCCATCCCACCTCACAGGTTTGTGAACAATATTTGAGAGACATGGTTATTTTGTGTGTACTGTATAGAAAATGTTTTAGATCTTTGTGTTCATCTCATGAAAAATGGGAGCAAAAACAAAAGTGTTGCATTTATATTTGTGTTCAGTGTATAACCTTTGCATCTCTATTAGCACGTAGAAGAATACTACTAAATGAAAATCCTCGTTAGCACCTAAAGCATCTCTATGGCTTAAAGATCTTATGTTGTATCTGAACTTGGAGAAGATTAAATATGACCTGAGGGGCTCATCAGAAATAGGAAGGGGTGACTATGAATGTATGTCTTAAAAAAATTATTAGAATAATTTATTTTGTATTATGCATGTACGTACGTGTGTGTGTGTGTGTGTGTGTATGTGTGTGTGTGTGTGTGTGTTAGTGTGTATATGTGTATGTAAATGTGTGGGTATGGGTGTATGTATGTATGTACATATATACTATTGTTATTCTTTATTTCCTTATTTCTTTAATTTTTTTTTTTTTTTTTGCATGACTTATTTTTACCTATATATCTATTTATTTACTTTACTATGTAGGACCGGTAGGGTGGGGAAAGGGAAAAATATATTCATTGTGCCTGACTCAATAAAAAAATATAAATACAAAAAATCAAATGAACCTCGAGCTGTATGTCTTTAACTATAAAGTCATCTCTATTTCTCTTTTAATTGTGTGCTGTCCTCACACATTTAAATAAACTCTGATGCATCCACACTTGCACACATTTCCCCCTGGGACTGAGTGTAATTATGAGTTTGGCCTGGAATGGTTTGATAATAAAACTGAGATTTCTGAGGGAAATAAGGAGAGAAAATGAAAGTGTTGGAGTGTACAATTCTTTTAATTAACAATTAAAATCATGCAGTGTTTATAGTGTGCAGGACACAGAGAGAGACAGAGAGGAGGAGGGAGAGCAGGGGATGCAGAAGAATTGGCGTTAGAGCGTGGAGGGAGAGGGGAGGGTCACAGTTTGTGAGGAGGGAGGGTTATCATATTTTCACAGAAATTTTCATTCGCTTCCTCACTTTATATTTGTTTTCTGCTCCTCCATCATTCCACAGCAGCCTCTGGTCCTCGGCTGTATGGAGTGATATTCTCCGCCTCAGTGTGTGTGTGTGTGTGTGTGTGTGTGTGTGTGTGCGCGTGTGTGCGTGCGTTTGAGAGAGACAGAGTGAAAGACTGAGCAAAGCCTCCGTGTCCAAGTACGTGTGCATGCTGGCTCCTGATTATCCATTGAGTTTATTAATTACAACTCTTTGTCATTCATCCAGGTTCTATCAGTCGCCACACAGAAAACTCTTCTCTCTTCTCTGCCATCATTTTCTTTATTTCATTTAATTTCTTCCTCAATCCGCATCTTCCTCACTCTCCTCCTACCTCTCACGAAAAGAACAAACAGCGGTTTTGCATCAAAGAACAGGAGACTTTTACTCTGTGAATACATTATTTTCTCTTCTCCACACACTATCTTTTACAGCTGTCAGTGCAGCACGAGCCTGTTGATTTGATCATCTTTTCTTCTTGGTAAATATGCCGGTCTGGATATAATCGCACACATAGGGAGAGGTACAGATCTTAATCTGATTTATCCTGGATTACAGCTGTGCTATGAGACGCTGTGTGCGTGCGTGTCTTTGTCTGATATTTGAATGAGTGAATCTGTGGGTCTTTTTGCAGCCTTATTTATTGGTTGCTTTTTTATTTGGATCCCCGTTAGCTTCAATCAAAGTAGTTGGTCTTCCTGGATGAGAAAATTGAAAACAAACCTGATTATCATAATAGCATTAAACCAGTGGCAGGAATATGTATCTGATTGCCGTGTGTGTGTGTCATACTGTTCAACGAGTGGTTCGTACAGTATGCTTCTCACTAGTGGTACCAAGGGTCAGAAACAATGGGGTGCCTTATTTAATGTCTCTCTACTGCAGGCCCTGACAGTTGTGTAGGAAATGAAATCATACAGAAGAAATATTCACACAGTCACTTCACCTGAGATAATTATACCATCAATAATTTGACCTTTCTTAAATGTAATATTCCAGAGAAGAAACACAGTGCCTGCCACCAGTTCCTGGCATCACACCAATTCCATAAACCAGTGTGTTCAAGTTTTCCATAGAGGCGGGGTGTGTTATTCCAGTGATATTTTGCATAAGAAACAGAATGTATGCAAATTATAATTTCACCCCCGATGTAAGCCATGAACGTTCTTTTCACACACATTAGCACGGAAATAACAATGATGTAGCTGACTGATGACAGTCTGTATGCCTACTGTGTGTGTGTGTGTGTGTTACTCACTAAATACTTTGTCATTTAGAAGTATATGTACGGATGCATCGTGACGGTATTCATTTTCATTAACAGCTCTAACATTTTCATTTTTGAGAGCGCTGAACAAATCGGTTTTGCACTTTCCCTCTGACAGCCTAATATTCCCCTTTAATAACGCTTTGAACAGTATTCATGGTGTGTGTGTGTGTGTGTGTGTGTGTGTGTGTGTGTGTGTGTGTGTGTGTGTGTGTGTGTGTGTGTGTGTGTTCCCATGTTTATGTGAACCTGTGTGCCAACTATTAACACATATGACCTCTTTCCGCTGTCTGCTCCACAAAGGCTTCAGCTTTCCTGCATGAGTGAACACATACAATGCATATGTCCAAGTAACACGCAACAACCAAAACACACCCGTCCCTGACCCACATGTCTGTTATTGGTGTCTGTCGCCAAACATAGCACACACACACACACACGCTCACATCCATGCATGAACACCTAGGAGATGATAGAGGAGATGTCAGTGATGGAAATGTCATTTTCATTTTAATGTGAAAGATGGGAAATACATAATAGCACTGCTTCTGCCCATCAAATATGCATTTAATTATTAATAAAATACATTGTAATCAAGAGGGGGGCAACAAAAATGCTACATCCACTTTGACCCTTTAATTAAAATCTGTGTGTTCTGAAGTCAGGTGTCTAAAAGTGCCTCTTTGCACCTATCTTTATTACCCGTCACACTCTTTAGGATCATCAGGTTGATCCTGAACCCAATTTGCTTCCTGGTAATCACAAGCGACCCAGTTTCAGGCTGGTCTTAAATGATAATCTTCTCTGATAATCCCAACTATCCAGACATGCATTCAGGCCAGGCAGGACCAGCCCCAATTCAATTTGTACTCATTAAAAATGCAAAATATTGAACTACTGCAATGAGACTTAACACCAGCTGTCTCGCATGCAATACATTCTGATGTCATCGCCCCTCTTCCCAAAGGAACATGCACATCTAAAGGTTTTTCTCTCGTTACTTATTCGAACACTGGAAAGATATTAATGTACTAGGACTAATGTCCTGTTGCAGATAATTACCAATTTGTTTTATTCAAGGTTTAAGGTTCATTCTTGCCCTTGGAAACCATATAGCACATACGTTTTGACCTAACATAGGTTCTCTGGAACATTCAATGGGATTACATGATCTTATTCAGATAATGTCCAGTCCTAATGTTCACATTTCAAGTTTTGTTCAGATGACACATGGGCAAACTCCTCCACCTGGAGCAGGTCGTGGGATATCAAAGTTAAATGGGACCCATGTGGTGAGAGTGTTTTCTCAACGAATACTTTATATTTTGAGTGCGACTAACTTCGTTCGATCCCAGGAGTCATTTATGAGTGACAGGGAAAATGTAAAGTTAGTGATGAAACGAATACTTTATACAAGAACAGAATGCATGGTCTTCATCTAATATGGATTAACCTTCAAATTCACCCAAGTAAATGTCTTAACCTGCAAAACCGGAGTACAATTGAGACTCTGCAAATTAATTCTATATTTCATTTGTTGTGATCCACTGACAGTGTGAAGACTGTGAACTATGTGTCATTTTCATATGCAGGTCTTCGTTTATGTATAATCTCCTGAAATAAGAACCTTTTGTTAGAAAGAAATGTCTATATCTGCATACATATAAAGTATTTACAAAGCAATGATAATCATTCGGATAGTGTTTCTGGTCACCTTTCAACTTTAAATCCAATATTTACTTTGTTCAACACCTATTTACTGACTGTGTCTGCAATCAAGTTGGTTTTGTGAATCTTTTCACCCAAAACAGCTGCCTGCTGCGACAGAAAACAATGCTTTGAGAGCACTTTTAGGGTGCCCTGTGGAGTGTTTTGTCAAAAAAACAAAACAGTTATGCTTGCATCCAGTGTTTTTCACCAGGGTGCATTGTGCCTCCTTTACGCTTGTGGAGCACATTTCCTTCCTGATAAAACATTACAAAGCGGATTCTTTTCTTTTTTTGGAATATCATAAATCATGCATGGTTTACATTCATCTTTGCTTGCTAGCATTCTTTTACTTCCTAGGATTTGTCAATAAATTATGTTTCCTTTTGTGTTGCTGCAGGCAACTGAATGAACACTTCATTGCCAGCATGCTCACACCATGTGTGCAGACTAACTGAAGAGCCACTAATAATAAGACACACCGTTGCGCTGCTAGTGGTAACTCTACAGGGTCTTTAAAACACATATTAGTCAATACAACTTTTTTGAAAATCCTATATTATGACCAAATAATCTATTGTCATATTAACAATAGGCAAAGGAAGAATTAAAACATCTTAGCAAAGCTTGTTGGATAAAGTAAACGTCCTATTTTAACAATCTTTCTTTTCTTTTTAACGGTTGAAATCATGCAGTAAGAATCTCTGAACCCAACCACATTTTGTTGGTAATGTATTCTTGACTGTGATGGGTCCGATCCAATATCTGTATACTGCTTCAATTGTGGTGTTATTCACTTATCAAAAATCAGATAGAAGTCACTGATTCATATCAATATGTAATAATGATAGAGAATTTCGTGGTATGCCATTAGTTTTCTCACCGTGGGGACCTTTTAACTTTTCAAACCAACCTGCTGCCACCGCAAAGCAACCAGAGCAGTTGCTCACCACTCACAACAGTGTAGTACCTCACCTTTAATACATAGATTTCAATCAATGTTTGCATAAAAAACATTGGTTTTGCCATCACAGTTAATTTGTATTAAAGTTTCCCTGAATTTTATTTCAAAAGAAATCTATTTTTTGAACTCATATAGAAATCTACTCCGAGAAGTTAATAATGCATTGCTGTGAACATAATTTCTTCAAGTCTATCAATATTTCAGAGGAGTTGCCATAGCAATTTGAACTCTTGCATTGGGTTGAATGTAACGCCTACTTAAACCTGGAGTTGGCATATATTGACAAGATTGCAAGATCAAATAAATTCTGTGCAAAATGAGCTTGAATTTGACGGTGTCAGATGTTCTTCATGCCCAATGGCACAAGGCCTTGTAACTTGAAAGACTTGATGACACAATTACTCTTTTTGACCACTCAAACTATTTTATTTACATTGTTCTTACATAAATTAATGATAATCATTGTATTCATACTTTGTTATTCCTCAACCGCGTACATATACTTAAAATTGCATAATATACTACTCTGTGTATATTGGATGTTTTTACATGTGTTTTTATTCAGGCGATGTGATCAAAATGTAAACTGCCAGGGTGCATTTAGTGGCAGGCTTTAGGGGTAAAATACTTACATGTGGAAAAAGATTGGTGTTTTTTCAGCTTTTATCAGCAGAATCATGTAAAAAAAAAAGTAATGAGTGTGTGTGTATCTGCTTCATGTTCACATGCTTTATCACAGAAAAGTCGAGTCAGTTATCTTTGCGCCAGCTGAAAATCCCAAAACCTTTAAATGTTTTTGTGTGTATCTGAGACAACAGAAACAGTAGTCCTGCAGGAATTAACAAACGTTTTGATTTTATTTCCACTGTTCTCTGCCCACTCTTGGGATGAGTTCCTGGGAGAAACTTTAAGCACTCCTCAGGAGGTGATGCAAAATTCAATTTTCAGGTACTTTCAGTTCAAGCATGACAGTTAGGTCCTCACAACACAACAACGACTCACAACATGCACATTACAAATGACTTCCATTGTACCTCTATGACCACCAATATTTTAAAGGAAGACTATACAACAAGACGGACAGCGTGTACTTCTGCCAGTGGCAATTTTGTAATCATTGTGAGTTTGAAAAACATGTCATAATACCTCAAAAGAGACATATGACCATTAGCTCATGTTGTGTAATGGATAATACCTTACGTCTCATACCAGACCAAATAACTAACAGCAACAAAACTCCCTGAATCTCTAGAACTGATCAACCTGTTTTATATCTGCTATAAAGTGATATACTCATTTAGAGCTGTATGTTAAGGCTGTATGTTAAGGCTGTACAAAGGCGTGGAATCAAATGCACGATGCAGAGACAAACAAAGTATCAAAAATAAAGTGTTTTAATGTAAACAGGTCATAACACACTGAATACATAAAGCAACAAAACAAACACTCAATAAACTGTCTAACCTATACTATCAAAAAACTACAAAAACGACTTACTTAATCTAACTCTATGGACGATAACTCTATGGACAATGACAAATGATCTTAACGCTGGAATGCTTGGAACACACAAGACAATCTGGCAACGAGACAGGGGAAGACGAGAACTATATATACAAGACAGACAACACCAGGTGAAGACAATTAGACAATCACAACAGCGGGAAAACAGACAAGGCAGGAAACGTACTTTAGACAGATGAGGGTAGACAAGACTATCAAAATAAAACAGGAACCTATCTAAACACATAACATGAAACCTAAACTAGGGAACAATCTTAGCAGAACCGTCTACGCACAACACTGTATCACTATATCAAATCATGATAATTGCAATTATTTGCATACAAATTGATGTCAGGATATAAGATCATTCATTCATTTTAGCAACAAAATATTTTAACACTTTTCACAACTGAATAAACTAAACTTACTTTCAATTATCATGTTCAAAAATAGGGTTATACAATATTGGAAAAAAGCTGCCGGGAGGTATGAGGCCGAGAGCCACATTAATTGAAGCCATCCTACTATAGCTGTACAGGGATTTTGTAACAAAGATGCTATATATGATATATAAGAGTTAGATGAACAATTGACACAAGATCACGGCTATTTTCAAAGTCATATAACATTCACAGAAATGAGATGACTTCTAGGAAAAAGCTGGCAATAACAATCATTAACACGAGGTTACTCAATTTGACTTTTTCTTGTAGAGCAGCAGCTTCACGTCCTTCGGTCTTTGAGTTTTCCGGCAGCTCACTGTCGCTCCTTCTTTCAGTACGTCTACCAACCACACTTCTGCTTTTCTCTGGTTATGTTATAGTAAATTAGTGCTCACACGTTATGATGGCTGATGTCAAGCAACTTCAGGCTTTTTTTAAATACCGTGAGGACACACACACACACACACACACACACACACACACACACACACACACACACACACACACACACACACATGCATCAAATGAACATTTATAAAGATAATCACCAACAAAAACACTACAAGAGACCATGGTATTGAGCCAAACTCTTCAAAGACAGCTTCTGACAGAATTCTTCATGAGTCAGAATAAAACTGCAGGAAAAATCAGAAAACATTATTCCCCCCTCTGTGTGTGTGTTTCAATGTTGGACAGTAAATAGCTGAAAGATTATTCTTTCAATTTTCTGTGATCCTCAGCTTAATTATTGAGTCTGTATTTTTGCTCACATGTTTTTGTGTAGCCTTTTTTTAATGAAGTTTCTCTTACTGCAAATGACATCCATTTTGGAGCGAACACTTTATTGCTGTGTGTGTGCCTAGGCCAGCAATATGATTTGTAAAAAAACATGATTAATTGTTTGGAATCGACTGTCCTCGGTTAACAAAAACCATATTAAAAAGCAGCTTGTTAACAATTAGATACAATGCCATTCAAATACTTATCGCAGCATCGAACACTAGAAAAATATGGACAGAGACCACAGATATGAAATGATTAATGGAATGATTAAAGCCAAATTCAGCCTTGAAAATTAACCTTACGGCACCCGCACACAGTAACCACACAAATAGAAGCACCTAAGGCCCAATGCGTTCTTTGTAGATAAATGAGACAGCAATATGCGTATGCCTTCTTTACCTCAGATTTGTAAAGCCACATATTTGTCTGTTTAATGTAAAGATACAGCCAGCAGATGGTTAGCTTTGTTGGCTATTCTGTCAAAGATCATATTTTCCTATTTTTCTCTTTTGAAGACAGACACATGGTAAATAAAAAATGCTTTATGGCCTGAGGCTATTTTCAATAATGTTAATATTGAATAGTTTAAAAAAAACAAGGCCTTTTTACCAATATTTGCTCCCATGTCTTATGGTCTAAAAATAATCACATGTGTCAAACTCAAGTCAGGCCCGTGGTGGATTTAATTTCGACCCGCAGGATAATTTTTAATTACTATTAGATCTGGTCCGCCGGTATATTGCACGCACACCTTCACTCAATCCTGAGGATTTCCTCAGCTCAGAGCCTGACCCCAAACATTGATGAACTTGCACTTTGAATCGCCACGTGCTGAAAAGTGCTATATAAATAAAATTGCCTTGCCTTGCCTTGCACCCAAGATGAGATGCCAAGTATCTGGCTTGAACTAGCATCACAGAGCAGCACACTGAGTTTAAATGGATGTTTCCTTCTGCACTTTTTTTCTTGCGACAACAGGGCATGTTTGTTTTTGTCGTTGAGGGAAATAGTTTTTTGAAGCTGTTGTTGGCCTTTGGAAAAATGTAATCATAAAAAATGACTCCGGAAAAGCTGCAGATAGAGCCATAAGAAATGACTCTGCAGATAGAGCCATAAGAAATTAATGCAACTGATTATTTAATGTTTAATGTTGTTTTTATTGGCAATAATTTAAGCTTTGTTAATTCCAGGTTTAATATGAGCAATAAGTTCATTTCAATACGTTCTGCAATAAACATTGAACCAGTCCGGCCCTCGACTAGTACCGATTTTTTGATTTTGGCCCACTGTGTATTTGAGTTTGACACCCCTGGTCTAAATAATATAACATGAACGCATCAATACACCTTTTTTTATTTTTTGCTGCTGTAGCCATAGTGTTCAAGATGTCTGAGCTTGCCCCCTGTTTAGATTTGTTCGCCTTTTCTCATTGGCTGTCACTCTCTGACATTAACAAAAGGTCAGAGAGTGACTAGCTTTACCTGCTCTGAGCATTGACTACCAGAAAAAAATACAGTAGCGTTCATCACGGGACAATTGATAATCTTAAGGGAAGTTACTTCTGTATGAAATGCAAGGACAAAAGGGAATCTTTAAAACATGTATTGTCTGTTTTTTATCTGTTGTAACTTTGTTCACACTGCCCTTCTTGGCCAGGTCGCTCTTGGAAAAAAGGTTTCAATCTCAATGAGACTTTTATCTGGTTAAATAAAGGATATATAAAACAATCAAAAACGGATAACCATTTTAATATTTTGCCAAAAGTATTGACACTTTGATACTTTTTCTATAGCAAATGTTTAAACTGTTACAATCTCTGTTAATTTATTTGAAAGTCTTGAAAGTACCAAATCTATAAAAAAAAACACATCATATATTCATTCAAAGGCATTTCATGGTATCGCTTTTTGTAGTAGTTTTAGTTCACTTTTTATCTTGTCGGTCATGTGATCCCTTGCCTCTGATCCAAAAAAACCACAAGATTAACACTCCCTTGTTCTTATGAACACTGACAATGTACTAAAACACAGATGGTGACCTTTTGTCCAACAACCCGGTATTTCACTGATGAATACACTTTAGCTATGCCCCACTCTCACTTTGAATCACAGTAAAGACCACCTTCTCAATCTTTATTAGGCCTCTATTGTTGTTCCCCTTGTTGAAAGTTGGAAGTTCTGAAGGAATCAGTAAAAAGGTGAATTGATGTAAATGTGATTGCTGTATTGACACGTTGGACTGCTGATCACAGGTTGTAAATGTTTCACTGAGAGCTTTGTTATACAAGTTCTTTGTAAGGAATCACAGTAACACAAACCCATTCAGTAGGAGCAAGAGCGTGTTTATTCTTTGTCTTGTTGTAGTCTTTTTATGCTCTGTTGCTCCATCGACGGTGTCTGTTTCCAGCGTCTGAGTACTTCAATTTGACAGACTTCATGAAACTGTGTTTAGCAATTTATATGCAAAGCAGAGAGAAGGAGAAAACATCTCCTGGAACGATACACGGTTAACAAGGAGAGATGTAATTGGACAGAAGGTTCGTGGTTTTGGATGTGTGAGCTTGCTTTTGCAGACAGCATAAAGAGACATGCACAAACACGTTCAATTTAGACACCTAGTCAGAGACAAGAGACTTTGTGAGAGCTCTTGAGCAGAGGTCCAAGGTAAAAATGGTGCTCTGTGAAGTCCATTCATCAGAGCTGAGCGGGGGCTCTGCAGTCCTTCTGTCTCACCTGCAGGCCATTGAAAGTGGAGGAGGTGGAGGAAGAGGTGTGTGTGTGTGTGTGTGACTTCTGTCAGTGTGAGGGTGTACTTGGATGTATGCACATGAGGAGCAGGAATATACATATTCATAATTGGGGAGAATTTGCATGTATTCATTATTCTGTTATTATTTTGTGGTTGAGAAGTGAGGACAGTGGTCTACAGTGCGTCGCGGTCTCTACACTGTTACTGGTTGACCTTGTTCAGAGACAAGGTCATTCTACCATACACATTTACATAAAACGATTCACTTAATTTACCAGTTTATTTGGATACTGGCTTATCCAAAAATGTTTTCTCCACAGAAGGAACATTCAGGCGTTATCTAGTAGTTTCAGAATAGGTCAAAGTTCATAGTATCATCAGCTGAGATAACCCCCTCGAAGGTCCTAGGTCAGTATTCTCTCACAAGACGGAAGTGGAGGTGGAAGCGCTCGGAACAGTTGTTGCCGTTTGAAGCAAAGGTTAAAACTGTAAAGTAGTCATGTTTTAGTAAATTATTGTTTCAGTTGGTCTATGAAAAATTATGCAAACTTCTCAGCATCAAAGTCGTCTGACTTCAAAACATTGCAACAGTAAATGGATTACGATATTTAGAGGCAGTTTATTTTGCTTGTATATGTAATATAACGTCATTATGTAAAAAAGTTGGTGAAGCACTGAGTAGCAGCATTAACCTTCAACAGTGCTCAGACATTTTTAACAGCAAAATCCAGCCCTAGAGGGATTTTTTGTTCTCCATTATATTACGAACCTTCTCAAGACCAACTGGTTTTCTGCAGTAGTTTTGTTGCACAATGATTCCCTATTTTTTTGCGTTAGTGGCTCCTTAAAATTAAGTGTGTCTGCCTGCAGCCGCTCATCACATGAATGTGTCTCAAAATTGAGAGCACTTCAAGTTCCGAGTTATTTTTCCTTTTTTAAATCACTCACATTGTTTAATGTGGCTGTCTTACTGTCTTTTCTATTCAAATTCAAATCAAATCTCATTTGAGTAGCAGAACATAATTTTCTGTCTGATTAATCACCTCATGACTAGGTTTGGAACCACTTGTGCAATATATCTTTAGTACCCTCAGCAAAAGGTAAAACTCACCTTAATCCTTAAATTATTTTTTCAACACTCTACTTTGAAATAATGGAACAAAACATAGAGACAAAGTCAGTTTCCTTTAATCAGTAATGACATTTGATTTCAAGCACAAATCAAACTGTCAAAAGCATCCCTTCCTTCTGTCTCTTCTTATCTGGTATTAAACAAATCAGCTATGAGCTTTCAAACCATATTTTACACAACACTGAGAGAAGGAGAGAGAGCGAGAGAGACAGAAACACACAGACACACACTTGTACAGAAAGATCAGTGGAGAGTGAAGTAGAGGAGGCCTTGGATTGGGGCTTAAGAGCTCTCATACATCATCTCATTACCTCTGCTGTGTGCATAGGGTGTGTTTCACATTTCTCCTCGTATGTGTTTTATCGTTTGTTTCTGCATGTTCTTTGATGTTTGTGTACGTGCAAGAATGTGCGTATTTTTGCATCCCATGCTTGAGTAGCCAGCAGACAGGTGCTATTATTTGCATGTAAATGTTTCCTCTGCTGCTGCCATCCATCACCAAAGATTTCTGCCGTCTTTGGACAGGCAAACGCTGGTCTGACTCCTGCGTGCTGCTGTGCTGACTGACATCAGTTAATGCACCAGTGCACTGATACTAGGATGAATGGTATCAGAGTCTCAGATCATATCTGCTATTTCAACGTGGAACACTGAGCAGAGAAGTAGACGGGATAAATGATGGGGGGCACAGTTGCACTTCAATCAAGAACACTGAAGACATTGGTCGATAACATAATATCAGAAGAACAGCTTAGCGCAGGGAGGCTGACCAGCAAGTTCTGAGATACATTTTGAAGATGGATACTCTTCTTTTGAGTAACAGAGCAGATGTGGTTTGAAGTTAGACATCTATGATAATAATTCAAACATATTCTCAAAATCATGATCAAAACCTCTCCGCTAAGAATAATGTGTACTATTTGGCATGCTTTAGAAAAATATATTTATATTTTTTTATAAACAAAATTCAAAACCAGTTTGAATGAATATACCTGCCAAGTCACAAGGATCAGTGCATCGACTCAAACAGTCTCATACAATGCCTCCAATACAACCCCCCATTTTGAGTTGTATTCGATGCATTTCCAACACTTATATTGATACAATTCAGCATCATTTCACAGATTCATATTCATAAACAGTACCATCTTTTTAATCTATCTGGTTGTTGTCGTGTCAGAAATATGCATGACGTTATATGGATTGCTCAGTTTATTTACACATATGCTAATTTCTACATTCAAATTTGCATGATGTTGATTCAAGAGCAACCTGATCTCACCAGAATGCGTGACTCCACCACGACTCCTTAACACCACAATGCGTGGTGGAGTCACGAACTTTGTTACATTTACGTGTCGGCACCACAAACAACCCCAATGTAAAGTGAATGAGGCTCCTTTGTCGTGGTGCACACACGCATTTCTACAACGTACCGCAGTGAGCTTTTATTCTATAAAACGTTTTTTTAAATCTACTTTATAGCTTGTAGTAACTCACGGGAGGCTTCTTTTATTTTATTTGTATTCATAATAATTTTTATTTTTCGTCAGAATGTAAAAATTACATTAGTTACGAATTTGTGTTCTCAAAAAACAGTGCATTGTGTGTAATGCAACTGAGATTTTTATTAAATTAGTTAGTTTTTAAGGAAGGCCAGAGCTTCAGCTGTGTCAAATAGATTGTTCCCTTTAGTTAACGTTATTTAAAAGATAATGATCATGTCCCCTGTATTGTATTACGAGCGTCCATTCCCATTGGATAACGGAGCATTTTACACCCGGAAGCATGTAATCTCCTTACTGTCGATTGATTTTACAGTGATATCTGCACTACTCATCGACTAAAAAACACAAAATTGTCCTTGTTAATTACACAACATTGATTGGTTTGAATTGTGTACAATGCTTTTGTATTTTCCCCCTTCGATTCGGAGAAACAAATATTTTTTCGGAGTTTTTGGATGGCAGAAGACACTACACTACCCAGAATCTTCAGCTATCGTTTGGGACTACCCCATGTGCTTAGCTTGACAAACCCCGTGATCAGTCCTCAAGCTCTGTGATTGGTTGACCTCCAACTGCATTCCATATGAAAAAAAAACGTTTCGTAAAAGATAAAATCATACTTTATTCAGCAGTGCTTGCTTTAGTCTTTGAAAGTCATCACATGAATGCATTGTAATAAATGGTTTGGCTGCATTAAATATTACACATCTGTCGTAGTTCTTTATTTATCTACAGAGATCGGGCATCAGAATAGACCGGAAACTATTCTTTTACCGTTCTGTTTTAATTTCACAATAAAGTTAGTAGTAATATTTTGTTTTGATATTATTGTTTTTTTAACTACTAGACCACTGGGTCATGTTAAGACCATCTTTTCTGTGTTGTTGTGGGTTTTTTCCATCACTTTTGTGTTACAAATATCAAAACAATAACAACATAATATTCGTCGTAAACTAAACCGGAAACAGCAGTATATTTTATTTTGTTAACACTGTAAACTTGACAGCCTTTTAACCCGCACCTCCTACTGGTTAAAGCACGTTATTACACGTTTAGAGTCATTGCAATGCAGGTAGATTGTGTTGCTTTTTAATGACTGTTTAAAATGCCTTTTTCTTAATGTCTTTCATTTTTGTAAAGCACTTTTGAATGTGTTATATTTTATGAAAACATTTAAATATTAAGAGTACATACAAAATAGTGGGAAAGTAGAAGGTCAATGATATAAATATAGAATAGAAAATATCAAGAAGATACTCAAATGATATCTAGAATAAAACAGTTTAGTGCCTGATAGGAGGATGTGCTAACTAATAAGGCTTTATTTAAACATTAAAGAATACTTTAGGTTAAGGTCTTCTTTTAAATAGGAAAAAAGCTTTGGGGGTATCTATCTACAGATAAATAGTAAGCCTGACAAAGTCTAAATTGCATGGTTTGTTTTGGAACTTGACAATCAACTTTCCTGCAATGTTAACTATGTTGAAGCACTTATTTTAACTGATATTATACACATTAATTATAATCTTATGTATGTAGATAGTATAAGAAATGTCCAGAATACGACAGTGTAATGGTGGAGGTATACACACATATTGATAGATGTCTTGTAATTAGGGATGCAGCGAATATTCGGCCACCGAAAATTATCGGCCGAAAATGGTTAAAAAGGCCCTTTCGGCTTTTGGCCGAAAAAATATCACCGAATGTCAGAACAGGCTTACGTTGGTAACCTAACGTGTTGTTGTGATGACGTAATAAAGACGCGGCGACCATGCTCGCGGCTGGCTCACAGGGGGGGGGGGGGGACATTGACCTTTGTCATCGAGATTGCCCTGAGCCTTTAACAAATCGTATTAAATAATCTGATGACAGACTGTAAACAGAATAGCTGAAATTTTAACAAACTAAATAACTCAGTTTCCTCTAATCATTAACCCATGTTTGTATAATGTAGTTAACTCCGTGTGTTGCTGCTAGCATACATAACACCTGACGTGGAAACGTTACTCGTGGATGGGGCTACAGAGCTGCTAGAAAGACGGTCGAACCCGGTACATTCCTCCGTCTGCATGCGGTGCACTTTTGCTAAATGTTTAGACAAATTGCTCGTGCTTACATGCTAAACTCTTATTGCACTTATGGTAACAAGTATTCTCCACATCGAGACGGGTAAAGTTTAACCACACCTCGGAGCGCGTTCTCTCCGCCATCTCCGCAGTGTGCTCCGCTGCATGTAGCAGCTGCGTGTGTGTAAACTGCCCCGCCCCCTCGCACACAGACGGGGGAGAGAGATCTCGTCTGATCGAAAATACATCATAGACGCATTTGTTGCCTTTGCATATTAGAAACGAGTTGGCGACACTAAGACTGCGATATAATGTTTTTTAGCAATAATACATGACATATATAAATGTACTGTATGCATTCAAAAGTGCTGAATAAATGTTTTATGGACCCATAATAGTGATTATTATTTAAGTTAAGTTTTGCCATAATCATGTCTATTTCCATAATCAGGTAGCTGAACAACATTGGTAAAAAATGTATACATTATATATATATATTTCTATTAATCATTTTCGGCCTTTCGGCATTCGGTTTTCGGCCAACTGTTTCCTATTTTCGGTATCGGTTTCGGCCAAGAATTTCCCATTCGGTGCACCCCTACTTGTAATGCACTGTTGAGGAACCTGTGACCCCAGTTTTTCATTCATTGCATACAGTAACTACACTGTTGTGTATATGATATGTCAATAAACCTTAGAAAATCTTGAAATCTTGAAAGGGATGTGCAAAATAGCCATTATATACAGTCTTTAATTAACTATTAGAGAATAACAAGTAATAAATATGCTTTAAACGGATCTGCAGATACATATTTAGTCTTCTCAAGCACCAACTATCAAATATCTCGCCTGATTGTTGGCACTTGACAATCACCTTCACTGAATTTCACTCGGGTGTAACTAAAGTCTGATTTAAGGGTTGTTTATATTTCACATCATTAATCCAAATCTGTAAAATAACTAAAATAAATGTAGTGGAGTAAAAATACCAGGTTAACCTTAAAGAAAGCCCTCAGGATTATAAAAGACCACCCCAGCCACAAACTGTTCTGTCTGCTGCCGTCTGGCAGGCGGTACCGCAGCATCCGGACTAAAACCACCAGACACAGAGGCAGCTTCATCCCACAGGCTATAAGATTATTAAGCACCTGAACTTAGAAACAACATCCATAACATTCATCTGGCTGCTACTTAGAAATTATTTATCTAATATATCATATTCCAATCACTGGTATATAGACTCTTATTGCACTATTTCACTATTTTTTCTGTGTATCTGTTTTATTGCGTAGCACTGTTGGAGAAGCCTGTGACCTAAGGGGGGGGGGGGGGGTAGGACACGTTCGATTCCTGTTTCGAATAGTGTGCGGTCGATGGGTTTCATTCCATTTCAAAGTCCTTTTTGACGCTCTGTGTAAACTTCGCGTACTGCCACTCCAACATCCAATCACAGAGGTTGAGGACTGATCACGGGGTTTGTCAAGCTAAGCACATGGGGTAGTCCCAAACGATAGCTGAGGATTCTGGGGTAGTGTAGTGTCTTCGGCCATCCTAAAACTCCGAAAAAATATTTGTTTCTCCGAATCGAAGGGGGATAATACAAAAGCATTGTACACAATTCAAACCAATCAATGTTGTGTAATTAACAAGGATAATCTGGTGTTTTTTAGTCGATGAGTAGTGCAGATATCACTGTAAAATCAATCGACAGTAAGGAGAATACTTACTTCCGGGTGTACAATTCTCCGTTATCCAATGGACGCTCGTAATACAATAGAGGGGACATGATCATTATCTTTTAAATAACGTTAACTAAAGGGAACAATCTATTTGACACAGCTGAAGCTCTGGCCTTCCTTAAAAACTAACTAATTTAATAAAAATCACAGTTGTATTACACACAATGCAGTTTTTTGAGAACAAAAATGTGTAACTAATATAATTTTTACATTCTGACGAAAAATAAAAAAAATTATGAATACAAATAAAATAAAAGAAGCCTCCCGTGAGTTACTACAAGCTATAAAGTAGATTTAAAAAACGTTTTATAAAATAAAAGCTCACTGCGGGACATTGTAGAAATGCGTGTGTGCACCACGACAAAGGAGCTTACATAGGGGTTGTTTGCGTGGTGCCGACACGTAAATGTAACAAAGTTCGTGACTCCACCACGCATTGTGGTGTTAAGGAGTCGTGGTGGAGTCACGCATTCTGGTGAGATCAGGTTGAGTTATGGTAGTTTGTGTCAACCAAAAAACGCTTAAAGGTGGGGTAGGTAATTCACTTCAGAAACACTTTTTGTTATATTCCATGGAATGCTCTTAACATCCCGATAGCAATGAATATAATAAATGCTTTGACAATAAATACATACAAAAATGTCATCTGTAGAAGCCGTGGCGCTGTAAAAAGCACGACCAATCATCTGAGCCGGCCCAGCTCAGATAGATGGCCTACCTGCCTGTCAGCCTTCCATCTCGTGCACAAACTCATCCCGTGCCCTCATTGGTCATGTGCGCGTCCGTGTGTGTTGGAGGAGGGGCTCTGTAAGGAAGTCTGAAGGAAGGGGCAGATTTTTTTCGGCTGCGTACTTTCAAATCTAGCGCACTCGAGCTGGTTTCTCCATTCTTTAAAGACAAACTGTATGTTGCAATTTAAAAAAATTACTTTTTTATGTTTTATGTACCAAATGATAGACAAAACTAGACAAAATGTATATGCATGCGTGATTACAATTATTTCCCAAAAATGAAGAAAAAAAGCATGTTTAGCCAACATATACTCGGAACATTTTTCTTTAAGCAGGCGATGCAGGAAAAAATACAATTTGCTTTCACACCTCAGAGTTCAGAAGTTAATTGCCAACAATTGGCCTGGCAGTATTGGATCTGGAGATGCACCAAAAACGAATCAGTTGTTCCTTGGAATAACTTTCCACCAAATGTCAGTGAAATCTGTTAGCAATCTTGTTTGTGTTTAAATATTTGCCCCTAAAAAGCACACAAAAGGTAAGCTTTTTCCCTGAAAGTTTTTGGCAAACTAAATAAAGGCATACAGTCTCAGTTTATTTCTGCTAGATGGAGGCTCTGTCAATGTTTGTCTGTCACTGCTACTTAGCTGTTCCCTGCAAGTACCTCAGGAGAAGCATAAATGTGTCACTAAGATTAGTTCAAGCGTATATTTTCTGTTTGAAGCTTGGAACGCATCACACGATGGAGAGCCCAATTATAACCCTGTTTTGACCGTGACAACGGGTTTTCATCTTTGAGGAAAGTCTTGAGTGGTCTGCAGAAAATAGGACAGGTCACTTTGGACATTCAACACACATTATCTTTAGAGTGTGTCAGGCTCCTGGATTAAAATCTCGGCATTCCAATCGAGCCTCAAGCTGACTTTCAGAGCAGTTGAGATGATTGAATGAGATTGGAGTACATTTTAACCTAATCCTGTGATTTGAAATATTCAACAACTGTTATCTAAAAGCAGTGAGCTTGTCAATGACAATAATCTGCAAAGCTAGTCATGTGGATGTGTGATGAGCCGAACATTCACATGGGGTTTAAAAGTGTGAATAAATCTCTCTAAACAAAGCAAATGGTGTCTCCCAATGAGAGGAAAGTGCTAGTAGTCATTCATGATGTAAAATATGTTTCACTTTTGCTGCTCTTCACTGTGGAATGTGTGAACTACTTTGTGTGCGTCAATATCAAGGGGTACATCTATGCAGCTTTTTGTCTATGCTCGGATTAATGATAGCAATATGAGTCAAATATTTGTCAAATGTGGATGTCTTTTCTTTTTGTGAGCTCTCTCTTTTTTGGCAAGATAATAGATTAACTGCAAAAAAGGTTTCACTTGCTCCCATTTCTAGCACGTATACAGACACACAGGAGGTGCAGAGATGTAATACACAGTGACATGTTTGAGTAAAGTTCAGAGACAGAGTGACTGAAGCAGGGAATGTCTTAACACCTACTCATCTACATCAGAAACAAACAAGTTGAAGACAACACCTCTTCGGATAGGCTTACACACTGTTTTGCTGTGCATCTCACACACACAAAGACACACACGCACACACAGAAAAAAGGCAAAGAAAGTGTTCTTCGCTGAATATGGAGTGCACCAAATATACACTGAGATAGAGACATGGAGTAAATTCAGAGGCATAATTGCTTTTGAAAGTAATATAATTTGACCTTCCCTGCTTATGGAATGAATAGAATACCATGAACAGAAGATACAAAAGATCTAGTGCACTCAGTGTGCTCACCTTCACAGAATATACTAACAAAATAATGTACTCATCACTCACAAGAGAAATTAAAATGTGGCCCTAATTACAACTTGAATAGCTTGGTAATATATTTGTGCACTTGCGTAAACATAACAGTCTAACAACGTTCCCACACATGTCATTTTCCATTTCTGACATCAGAAGATCTTACTATAGATTTCACTGACATTGTACTTGTGGTTTTGTCAGGTTACTCATTACTGAAGCAGTGTTGTGAGTGACATTCTGCATTCAATTAGCTGTTGTGCAGAGTGAGAGTCAATGAGACAGCACCGGCGATAGAGACAGTGTCCGTGATAAGAGCAGGTTGCTAGGCACCCTTTTTTCTCTCCTTGACTCGATCTCTTTCCAATGAAGCTCACTATCTGTCAGTGAATACTTTATATATATATATATACATACACCCTGAGACGCTTCCTGGGTGTCAAGGATGATGGGATGGCTAGCAAACAAGTCCGAATTCTGACTAGTTTAACACCTAGAACTCAACTTACACATTATTGCCCCCAAGGGGAAAATAGTCTTGCAGCCATGTAACAGATTTCCACAGGAAAGACAATAATGACATAACAAAAATATGCAAAAAAAAATGCTACACATAAAATAATGTAAATCAGTGACAAACATAACAGAAAAATTGGAGTACAGCAAACCGTTCATCATCTCTTCCGAATATCATATTATAGACTTGAACTCTATGGTGCAGTCTTTTCTTGTTCCTTGTTGACAGACTGCCATACCAATCAATAATATAAAAGGTAAAAGCTGACGATTATAGCATTTTAAGGCAAGTGTCATGAGTTTTCCACTCACCTCCAAGCAATGTATCCTTTGTAAAAAGTGCAGCTGCTTGACTTCATAACAGATTGTGATGTTGTTGATATTTGTACCCCTGAACTTCAATTCAATAATCTGACCCTTAATAATCGTCTGAATGAATGGGAGTGTTGGGCTTCTTTCTAAACACCAAGGAAACTATACAGTTTCCTAACAAACATTTTTTTCTGTAATGCTTTCAATCACGGTGCACTTGTTCTGTATTATTCTAAGACCTGGACTTTCCATCACCTTAAAGGTCACCTATCATGCAAAACCCACTTTTGCATGTCTTTTATACATAAACATGTTTCCCCTCTGTGTAAAGAGATTCTGAAAGTTTCAGGAAAAAGATTTGCTCACTTTTTGTCCTGATCCATTTATATAAACCTGTCTGAAAATGAGCTGATCAGATTTTGGCCACTTTACGATGTCATAATGATTTTTTGGCTTGTGTAACCATTAGCCAATCACCAGCCAAGGTAACCCCCCCCCCCACCCCCCCTCCTTATCACCTGAATCTCCTCCTAGAGCACCATTGTGTTCTTTTTAACCCAATATCTCTCAGAGGGGCGTGGGGAGTAGCTCCGTATTTTCATCTAAAGTATCAGACAGAGAATCAGCACTTTTGAAACAGGGCTGAAACAGAGGGGTTTATGGGATGCTATAATGATCTGTTTGGTATTTGGAGCCAAACACTTCAGAGACATGTTTTGTATATATCTGAGACCTATATTATATTGATGAAAAACAGTATAATAGGGGACCTTTAACCAAGTGGTGTGAGTTTCTAAATAGAACCTTAATCAAGTTGAATAATTCTCACTTTAGGCAGATATTTGATTGAATGTTCTGATATTTTGTTGGGAAACAAATGAAATACACTGTCAGGGAACATTTTGTTGATCCAATGCTGGCGCTCCAACTACTATGGCTGTTCTCGTAGTTTTATTTCCGCCTGTCATATATGATATGGATTGGACCCTAAGTGGCTGCTTCCTGAAGTAGTTACACATCAGCAGGGAGAAGACTCTGCATGACGGTTGAAGACGGAAACATTCAAACTTTTGTGGATAGAGTGTGAATCAGTTACAGTCTTTAAAGCTCCTCTGAGGCCTGTACTACGAAGCCGGTTCAACATAACCTGGATATGTTTGAGTTAGCCGGTTGGCCTAATCCAAAACATTACTCGCTAAACGGTCCTACGACGGTCCTACGACGCTGGTTATCAAGTGGATCGCTCAAGCCAGCTTTGTCCTATCTAGTTATGTGCGCGTTCACATGAAAGGGGTGGTATTTGGAGCATTCGACCAATCACAAACATGGACAAGCGTAGGCCTACTGACAGCGCTGCGCGTCATACTTCCTGAATGAAAAGTGAACTTTAATATTAGATGAAGAAGTTACACTTTAAACATCCATGACTTAAACACTTTATCCAGGATAAAAGCCACATAGCTGCACCTGCAAGGTGAATACAGCTAAGAAATTGTGTTTGAATGCGTACATGAACAGGTTTATGATATCACTGCCCCGTCTAAGACACGAGTGGATCTGACTTTAATTAGCCTACATATGACTCGAGTGTTTCGTCAACTTAATGTGTTGCTTAAAATAATACTTCTGCATACAGTATGTGACACTGTGAGTGTTACACGGCCAGATACGGCTCAAGAAGCTGACTCAGATAAGGAAATATATGATACATTATGATGTGATATGATGTGATATGAATGATGGGTCTGCACTCACAGTGCCGCGGACTGTAGGCTACGTAATGTTACTCTGATCCGGTTACTTATGTTGTGGCAGATATTTAAGTAAGCTTTCTTAACGCTAATGTTATAATAGTCAGATTGCTCTGAAGATAGGAGGTGATATTCTATTCATGTTCACGTTCACACAGTCAGTTGATTTTTGCCGGCCGTCTTTCCTGCAACGGCAGTTTTTCTGTATTTCCTTTCTCCTGTAATATGACTTGATAGCTTTAAACTCTGCACACTGAGCTCTGATTGGTCAGCAGGCGGTGCTTTCACTGAGTTGATAACTTAGCCTGCAACCTAACCTGCTCCGGAGCAGGTTAGCCGCTAAGCACAAGTTACCATGGAGATCTAGCCCGCTAAAAAGAGAACCAGCATCGTAGGACCGGAAACCCAGAGTTTTCCCTGAAGTTAGCCGGCTACGTGAAAATCCAGCTTCGTAGTACAGGCCTTTTGTATTTGTATATGTGTGTATTTATGTAAAATGGGGAAGTGGTGAGAGTGGGGTAAGCGTGTTATCCGTGTGTGTGTGAGTGTTTGTGTGAGTGTTTGTGTGTGTGTTGGTGTGTAATTGGGGATTCTGACCAGTTTGCTGGATCATTCAATGGCAAAACTGCATCGGACGGCTGAACAAACCCATTACTCTGGCTCAGTGCTTCTGACACACACACACATACTGGAGACTCAACAGTGACCCGCAGTGACTTCAGAAAACCACATGACCTTCTTTACACTCTGTGGGAAAAGGGCCGAGAATGAAAGAAGTTGTGGAGTGGAATAAAAAAGATAGACAACTGCTGGGAAGTACTGATTTAGAAAGAGGAAACAGATCGTTCTAAATAAGAGGAAAATAAAGAAAATCAGGAGTTTTTGTCTTAATGGATTTATCCTGTTTGTACTTGTCACTAAAAGTGGGCCTTAGAATATTTTCAGAATATCTACTCCCCTTAGCAACCTTATCTGACCTGTACTATCATCAAACAGGTGTGTATGTGCGTGCGTGTGTATCTAAGTTTGTTGGGAGGGAGTGGTATTAAATTGAGCGATGGAGTGCGCTCATTGATTTCCACAGTAAAGGAAAAGTAATCTTCTCTGAGCTGGGCTCAATGCGTGCGTATCTGCTGGCTTGCTTGTGTGTGTGTGTGTTGTGTGTGTGTGTGTGTGTGTGTGTGTTGTGTGTGTGTGTGTGTGTGTGTGTGTGTGTGTGTGTGTGTGTGTGTGTGTGTGTGTGTGTCGCTCTGTAATTGGAGCAGTGGTCAGAACACATTCGTAAAGATTTTATAGACTCTCCTCATAGCTATATGACTACGAAATCAGTTGATATCAGATTATAATTGCAGAAAGGAGCAGGAACACTTGTTACGGTTCCAACAGAAGCCCCAGTAACCCTCACATGCTCTTATTTGTGAGGATGTGGAAGGTTTCAGGTCAGGTTTGCCTCTACAGCTCTAAATTACTTTCCAGCGAACTGGTACATGACATTAACCTGTAGAAAGGAAAAATACGCGGTTTGCCTCGGAGAGTAAGTCAGAAGGGCGAATAAAGTGTCAGTGGCTTGTAAAATTTATAATGCGTTGTCTGAAATTGAGGGACCTTTTTAATATGAAAAGGGGTCTAAAAGCATTTTTGTTTACAATATGAGCACTTACACCATGCTCACAGCCACTGCCCCTGACACACAGAGCTGTTGTGGATATTTAGACTTCCTTATATAAACACAATCATTGTAGTCCATCTCTGACACAGACTATCTGACCTCTCCTCCCTCTTAAAGCTTTGTCCTTTATCACATCAGGAGACACATTAAGAAATAAATCAACCTATTATTTCTTTCTATTAGTAGTGGTCAATTCCAGAGACACACCGAAGACCTTAGTGATGAAACATAACCAAGGTCAATTCAATATAATCCATTAAGTGTGATTTATCTATTTGTCGATAGTGTATACAGACACTCTGTCTGGAGATATTTGTCTTATTGATTTAACAGCTTATTGTTTTTATAATGTATCCGTCATTAGAGGACTGACATTGTTTAGACACATGAAAACATATAAATCTCCTGATAATGGATATTGGTGAAGGGTAAGGTGATAAACAGTCTGCATGTGTGTATCTTTGTGTGTGTGTGACGTGTACATGTGATAAGGAGTTTTTTATCAGTATGAAAGACCTATCAAGCACTAAGGGACATACAATGTGTAAGTAATTAATAGCATGCAGTCTTCTCTTATACACTTAGCCTTAGCAAATACACTTTACTGTTTCTGCATGTGTAATTAATAGGACTTTCTAATCACACAGTACTGTGGTTCAATACAGATTTCAGCGGTTGTAGCCTCACTCCGTGAATTACGTCTGTTTCGATTAGTCGACTTAAAGTATACCTGCAGGTGGGAAGCAAGGCTCGGTAATGTGATTGGCAATCATACAATCAGAGCAGCTATTATGTTATTATTAACTATGCCTATTCCGCTGTAGCACTCTGTCCTGTCGGTTTGAGAAGGAAACGTAGCACTCTGCTACTGCTTTAGTGCCACCACAGACTGCAGGATTGTAAATGTATTTTCCCTTAGTCTGTTGCACCAAATGTGCAGCATGTAATCTGTGATTTTCAACATGAGGTCCTCTCCCCTTTTGACACATTTCACGTGTGTACGGGTGCGATGAACAATCAGTTACTGATCCACTGATATTTGTTCTTAATAGTTTAATTAGTAGCCTGTAAATAGACAGGCTACTAATCTGTAGCCTAGTGATCATTAGGGTGCTGTGATCAGCACCCTAATGTCAAAGTGAGAGTTTTTTAAGACTGAGAAATGTATTTGCAATCCGTAACATTCATTTGAAAATCAAAATGAGACACTTGCGAATTGTATCTCCCAAACCATTTTCATTTCATTCATTCTAACATTTAAAATGGCCACGTTTCAAACATAGTCATTATTTTGGACGAGGAAAACACAAACTGCATGTTAGGAAGTGAAGCTGAGAATCAGACAAGTATACAAAGTCTAAGTAAGGTTGTTAGTACAGTAAGGGACAGTTTTAAGGAATTCATGTTGTTATTGCTATAATACTTATTTGCAGATCTAAAATCTGATGTTTACATTTAGCTTAACATAGCCTAATAGTGAAAACAAGTTGTTTTTGTTCATATACATTTTACTACGTTATAGTCATTAATATGATGTGTTCCATCCCTTTTATCTGTATTTACTAATTTATTATTGATTTATTGCTGCAAGAAGCTATTCCATCGCTTTCCACCGTAACTCTCATTCATTGTTATGTTATACATTCTGCTTAAAGAAAGTGTTGAACACTCATACTCAACGAAACTTAACCATCCTTTTATGTCTTTCAGTATGATTCATCTATTCATGTTTGTCCTTTAATTGTTAGAACTTTAAAACACAACACGCATTGGAAAACCATGTATTGAACAACAAGTGAATGCAGCACTTGAAGTAGTAATTTCTTAGTCAATGAAGATTGCACTAGATGTAAAATAAATGCCTCTAGAGAACTCAATCCTTTGTTTTCTCTGTCAATATACCTCTCTCTACAGTAAGTGCTCCATTTATAAAGGATGAGGGACAACTAATATACAGTCTTTCGTATCACCACGATAAGAAGTATTGCCAACAGCCATTGGTAAACCAATGTCATAATATCGAGGTAAATGTAATTCATTGTTGATACTTACATTTTCATTTCACAAAAAAGGACCATTTTAAATGGTGAATCAACTTGAAGCAAGCTGGAACTGACAGGGAAAAGGGGAACCAGACATCTTTTGTGCCTAATTCATTTCAAACCTTGGAGACAAATAATGAAAATCCTTTCTGAAGGCAGTGTAATTTCACTGAGTGCAGGGGAGGGAAAATAATAGGGAAGCAAAACTTAAAGATAAACAATGTACGGGGGAGAAGCTCATGAATGAGACAAGACAGCATGTCTGTATATATGAAGATAAAGAGGGGATATAGAGGTTATTTAACATTGAAAATGATTTAATCTTCACGTTACACATACGGAAGCACAAACATTTATCTCCAGCTACTTCATCCACCAGATGACATCAGCATTTGATCAACCTTGTTGGCTGTGTTTCAGTAAGTGGACACTCAGTGGATATCCTTTTCTCATCACTCACACACATTTTGTTTTAATTCCTGCGGCAGTAAAAGTAATGTGAGACCTGCTGCTAATAAAAAGCCTAACACTGGGGACTTTGAAGATCTTAATGGCATAACTGCTGACGCACGTCTATGAACGTATAAAAATGTCGTCCTGCACCAGCAATCAACGACACATGCAAAAAATTAATTACCTGGCATGACTGCAATCTCCCCCCCTCCTCACTCTATATGCTGCTGTTGCTCTGTGCTGCTTATGTGTTTCAGACTGTGTTTTTTTGCCATTATGTGTTTGATTCCTGCAACCTAATTTAATTTCCAGTGCTGAAAGCTTCCTAACAATCGCTGTCACTTTGTGTATGTAAGCGGTGGTGGCAACAGCTCTGCTTATTTCCCTTTCTGCAGAAGCTTAAACCTTATGTTTCGTGTCTTGTCATACGCACAAATGGAGGCTATCACAACAATTACACATTCACGCACACTTCCCAATAGCCTGAGGAAAGCCTGGAGCAACTCCAATTAACAGCGGCAGCCACT
>NW_022990701.1:4363227-4553494 GCF_902827175.1 Gymnodraco acuticeps
CTCTGAATGTGTGTGTGTGTGTGTGTGTGTGTGTGTGTGTGTGTGTGTGTGTGTGTGTGTTGTGTGTGTGTGTGTGTGTGTGTGTGTGTGTGTGTGTGTGTGTGTGTGTGTGTGTGTGTGTGTGTGTGTGCGTGTATGTGAGTTATTGCCTCATATTTGGAGTGTTTACTCTTGGGAAGGGCGCCACAGCACTCTGCTGTCTTTGTAAAACGGTCGTTGGCTCTTGCAAAGAGAGCAGCCTCACTTTAAAAAGTCCTACTTTGTAACATTGTACCCTGTTGCTCCTTTTAATGAAAAGACAGCTTGTGGCCTGATGAAAGTGGACTGGCAGCAATTAGAAAAAAATAGACTAAGCGGTTTTTCACCAAAAAAAATGAAAGAGACTTTGTCCTTTTGCCACCATTCAGTGGGTATTAGTGAATGTGCATGTTTTGTATGTGTCATTACTGGTGAGTTATACTAAATTAGAGCAACACATTTTCTTCTGTGAATTGTATCTTATGATGTGCTCTCTTCCTTTAAGTTAGAACATCTAACTTTCTGTTGTTGTGCCCTTATTTTTCTCACATAGCCAAACCATTCTGCATTTCAGTTTATAAATGTAAATTCTAAAGATTAACTAGATCAATTACACCCTTTTTACAAACTATCATGTGCATTTATATTGTTTAATAAACCATTTTAACAAGCAAATGAAATATCTTAAAGGTCACCTACAGTATTATGCAAGATCAAATTGTTCATGTCTTTCATACATAAATATGTGCCCCATAGAGCTACCTCCATTTTTTCCTATATACAGTATGTCTGTCGACCATTCTCTATATAAATCAAAATAGGCTTTGGTCCATAAAACATAAAATAATAGTGAAGAATGTCCAAGGTGATACCTTTAAACGTATTGTTTTATCAGTCAAGTTAAAATAAAGAAAAAGCAGGATTTCATTTTCTATTATCAAAACGGTTGGAAATCCTTTTTCTGTCGTTCAAATAATCATTGAATACACAAGTCGCGGCAGCTCTAAATATTACATTCATATGTTGGACTATTGCTTGTTTGCTGTCATCCTTACTAGCTGGGATGAGAACGTTATGCTCTCTTTTCACTCTCTGCTTGTAGGAACACATTTCTGCAGCGAGTTAATGCTAAATAAACTTCCAGTTAAGGTTTAATAACAAAAGTTTGCCTTTCATATTTGTAACTGTACTGTAATCAGAAAAATAAGTAGCTGTTCTGTGCACCCGTAGTTAACAATTAGGGTGCATTCACAAAGGTGCAGCAGCTCTTCTGGCTCTGCAGCGAGATAATAAATATGTTTGCAACTGTCTAAAGAGATTGGAGGATCCGGGCTGTGGATTGTTGGACTCTGCAATTTATTCTCTCCTCTTTATTTATCATTATATCGTTTCTCCACAGAGGTTTTTTTTTTTATGTAAGGTATAATTAGAACTAAGGTATAATTATCAACTCAAGATGATGAAGAACTCTGGTAACATGATTAACAGACATTTGCACATTGTTGTTTATTTTGACAGTGTTTTGTCATCATTTTGACATGAAAGATGAGCAAAACCTGCAGAAACATTCAAATCTGTTTTTAATTTGAGTATACTTTAAAACTCAAGTGTTGTTTCATGTACGCAGTTGTTCCGGTTACTATGGTAGTTCCAAATGAAAGAACAGAAATGATGAAATGTGATGAAATAGGCTATAATTACATTAAAGCTTTTTTTGTTGTTATGACTACTCTTGTCAGAATAACATTAGTTTGACTGATATGACTCCAGGTTCACATCAATGGTTTATTAACAACTTTTCAGTCCCTTACTCTGGAATTTTGTGCAGAGGTTCTTTGTTTTAGGGAACTTTTGTGATCCCCTGAATTTGCATCTGGCATCATCATCAGGTCAACATTTAATTTTTCCAATGCTTTGCTTTATTTAATACTCCCAGGCTTTGTTTTTTTTCAATTTAGAATGAGAGGTTCAGCCAGTGCGGCTAACTAGCTGAAGAATCATAGTTGTTTAAAAGTTTGATTGACTATTACTGCTTTGTGTTATAGATTCATAATTTGTACTCTCACATGTTTTACTCTTGAACATGATTTGTATCTCCACTCTGTGCAAGCTGTTGGTTCAGAGCAGTGCTATCCACCTGAAGGTCAAGACTCCAACAGGGGTCACAACATACATTCAAAAAGGGCACAAAATGATTACAAAACAGGATTTTTAGTTCTCGTATTCTGAAGGCTTTGCTTTTCTCTTGTGGCACGATGAAAGGATCTAACGCTGTATGACTTTACATTTTGATTCATGCCATTTTTGTGTGAGAAATGGCCATGATAATGCAGTTCTGCAGTGTTGTAGCTAAGAGCTACATGGCAGTGGATGTGTACACAGTGATGAATCCACTGATCACAGATCAATAACTCTTGACAGCTACACCGCAAATCAAAGGGGAGCCCCATGTGTTTTTGTTTTCGCAGACTGTGTTAATGTTTCAACAGTAATCCATATACGAGGTATGACAAAGTGCCTCTGGCAAAGGCAAGAAAAAAGCGTGTTGGCTTATGTGATATTAATGCACATACAGAGCAAACACAGACACACAGTGAAGTTAAAGCAGGATTGTGTGTCGTGATCTTCCCACACATGAATACACAAACACACGGAGTGACGTACACATTTTAAATTAACCATAGATGCTACAAACACCTGCACGCTATGTTAGTACATTCTTAAAAAACAAAACACCATTTCCTTTCGGGTTAAAATGTGTTGTAACTGCGTTACTGAGCATTGCAACGGGTAATATTTTACCCAAATTTCATTAGTAATGAGTTACATTACTTCGTTACAGCAAAAAGTAATATATTACTGTAACTCCGTTACTTTTGTAACGCGTTACACCCAACACTGCAGAACACTACACAACTCTATAAAGAGAAAATCTGCTAGATATTTTTGTCTGTACAGTAAGTGCGTTTTCTCATTTGCGATTTCACTATCTCTCTAATAACCTTTCTTCTCTTAACCTCAACTTTCTTCTCTTAACCTCAACCTATTTGCTCTCGTTAGACAGTGAATACAACATCTAGAAATATCCCAAAAAGGTGTGTGGTTGGCTCAGGTAGAATAAGGTGGTTGTTGAGTGTGTAAAATATGCTGAAAGGCAAAAAATAGACAGATGCATTGTTTTGCACTGATATACAGTGGGGCAAAAAAGTATATAGTCAGCCACCAATTGTGCGAGATGAGAGACAGAATGGGGGGAAATAATCCAGGAAATCACATTGTAGGATTTTTAATGAATGAATTGGTAAAATCCTCGGTAGAATAAGTATTTGGTCACCTACAAACAAACAAGATTTCTGGCTCTCACAGACCTGTAACTTCTTCTTTAAGAGCCTCCTCTGTCCTCCACTCGTTAACTGTATTAATGGCACCTGTTTGAACTTGTTATCAGTATAAAAGACACCTGTCCACAACCTCAAACAGTCACACTCCAAACTCCACTATGGCCAAGACCAAAGAGCTGTCAAAGGACACCAGAAACAAAATTGTAGACCTGCACCAGGCTGGGAAGACTGAATCTGCAATAGGTAAGCAGCTTGGTGTGAAGAAATCAACTGTGGGAGCAATTATTAGAAAATGGAAGACATACAAGACCACTGATAATCTCCCTCGATCTGGGGCTCCATGCAAGATCTCACCCTGTGGGGTCAAAATGATCACAAGAACGGTGAGCAAAAATCCCAGAACCACACGGGGGGACCTAGTCAATGACCTGCAGAGAGCTGGGACCAAAGTAACAAAGGCTACCATCAGTAACACACTACGCCGCCAGGGACTCAAATCCTGCAGTGCCAGACGTGTCCCCCTGCTTAAGCCAGTACATGTCCAGGCCCGTCTGAAGTTTGCTAGAGAGCATTTAGATGATCCAGAAGAGGATTGGGAGAATGTCATATGGTCAGATGAAACCAAAATAGAACTTTTTGGAAAAAACTCAACTAGACGTGTTTGGAGGAGAAAGAATGCTGAGTTGCATCCAAAGAACACCATACTGTGAAACATGGGGGTGGAAACATCATGCTTTGGGGCTGTTTTTCTGCAAAGGGACCAGGACGACTGATCCGTGGAAAGGAAAGAATGAATGGGGCCATGTATCGTGAGATTTTGAGTGACAACCTCCTTCCATCAGCAAGGGCTTTGAAGATGAAACGTGGCTGGGTCTTTCAGCATGACAATGATCCCAAACACACCGCCCGGGCAACGAAGGAGTGGCTTCGTAAGAAGCATTTCAAGGTCCTGGAGTGGCCTTGCCAGTCTCCAGATCTCAACCCCATAGAAAATCTTTGGAGGGAGTTGAAAGTCTGTGTTGCCCAGCGACAGCCCCAAAACATCACTGCTCTAGAGATTTGCATGGAGGAATGGGCCAAAATACCAGCAACAGTGTGTGAAAACCTTGTGAAGACTTACAGAAAACGTTTGACCTCTGTCATTGCCAACAAAGGGTATATAACAAAGTATTGAGATGAACTTTTGTTATTGACCAAATACTTATTTTCCACCTTAATTTGCAAATAAATTCTTTAAAAATCAGACAATGTGATTTTCTGGATTTTTCTCATTTTGTCTCTCATAGTTGAAGTGTACCTAGGATGAAAATGTCAGGCCTCTCTCATCTTTTTAAGTGGGAGAACTTGCACAATTGGTGGCTGACTAAATACTTGTTTGCCCCACTGTATGTTTTGCAGCCTTTCATCTCGATGAAGATGAACCCCTAAAGTTGCCTTCACATGATAGGAGAGTTGCTCTTTACTCACTGCAAGGTAGGGAACAGAGCCTTTTGGAAAAAACTGCAAGTTAGTTGTATTACTATGGCTACTTCCCCTGCTAGCTTGCACGGCTCCATTCAGCTGTTATCTCATTGGTTGCCCATTGAAAGGTCAGTGACAATAAAGGTCTAAAGAAAGTCTAAAATAATTAGAACTTTAAGTGCAGTGCTTGGTGGCAATTTCAACCAGTGTGCAATACCAAGGCAGCGCTTCCTTCTGAGAACTCAGGCGAGATTTCTCTCTCCGTTGGAAAACAGCGGCCCAGCCAGCACAGGGCTGTTTTATCGCTGATCATGTGAAGGTATATCATATCAGTATTGGATGTAAACAAGCATTAACTCACATTTTCTTTTGTCAATTTTCCCAAATTTGGTTTCAAATTGTTGTATGAAAACATGGCTTATATTTAATCTACTTCTCCCTCACTCCATCCCTTTACAGTACTTGTGTTTTGCTCCTGCAGCAGATTTTGCCCAAAATCGTTAACTGTGGGTTTTCATCCTGTTGTCACTAACAAGAGCATGAGACGACACAAACATACGAATGGAGAGATGTAAACTAAATCCTCTCTATCCCTTTCTGTACTCCAAGTGTGGATTTATCTGTGTGTGTTTCTGCAAATGTGTGTGTGCTTGTATGAATGTTACAACAGAGTACAATGCCACAGAAACAGCAAGAAGATTGAAAAGGGGATGATGTAAACTAATCTCTGTCAGCAGGTCACCTCTCCCTGAAGGCAAGGAGTTCATTTCACACTTACTCAAACTAAACACACACACACACACACACACACACACACGCAAATATACCCTTAATAGCTAAGTGGGAATAATCAAAAATACATCTCCGATTAATTTTTGAATTTACAATAATTCAATATAATACTGTAAAGGAGCATTTGTGCCAACCCTGTTTTATTATTAATATTTTTGTATACAACAAATGTGTCGACTGATTTGCAAATACATTTGGAAAGAATCATAATGCTGTCTGGATTCAAACAAATTATCTTCATAATGAGGTAATTCATTCTTTTTCTATACATAGTACTTTCATCCTATTGGAAAATATATGTGTAGTGTGTTTCTTTCAGTATTTCACTTATTGATCATATTTCATTTATAATTGTAGTATAGTTGTCTTTGATGAAGGATTTGCTTGTAGCCATTCATGTGTAATGGATTTCTTCATAGCAGCCAAGGTATTTGAAAGAGGAATTCCTCCTGCTTCACCAATTTGTCTGAGATTTAGTCCACGTGTCATTTAATTAGGTAAGAGCAATCAAATTGGACATCAGAAAGTATGGTTATTTATTTTGCAGTCTCTTGCCAGTATGGAAAAAATAAAAGGATGTGACCAGAAGATATGAAAATGGTCAGTTATTTATTTTCAGCCTTCATCATTTATTATTTTAGGTTATTTTTAACTACATTTTATTTGTGTTCTTTACTTGTTTTAAAGCGTAAGTAAATCAATGTTGGAAGCGCATCAAAGATTTCTATTCCATTAGATGTTCGTTATCTATTTTATTTCATGGGTTTTGAGCTGGAGATATCTGAAGCAATGTTTTTGTTTAGGGTTGTGTTTTTTGAGATAGGTCTTTTGAAGACTGTGCCATTACCACTAATTATAGTGCAGTTAGCAGTCTAACTTTCATACACTACACACTGCCTTCACCACATATTAACACCAGAGGACTTACACTGCATCGTAAGTCCCTCGTTCAGTGCTCTTGCTGCTTTACTGGATGAAACTTCTTAAACATTACCCTAATCGAGAAGGTTAAATAGGGAAAGTGCATTATGTGTAAATAGGTATAGACACAAAATATGTGCAATTTGACGGACACTATGCATAGGTGCAATAGGGAAGTGCAATATTGATTTGTGTATGAATACAGTAGGGAAGGTGCAATATTTGATTTATGTATAAATACAATAGGGAAAAGTGCAATATTTGATTATGTAATAGGGAAAGTGCAATATTTGATTATGTATGTGCAATAGCGATATGTGCAATAGAGAAAGTGCTGTACCTGTATGTTTCTTGTTTGTTTCTTTGCCATGTGATATGGGATCTCTGTTCTGTATCTATGACTGATTGACCTGAATGTTTTATGTTTATTATCTCGATGCCCAAGACAAATTTCTCCTAAGAGAGACAATAAAGCTCTATCTTATCTTATCTTAAATGTTACCCCATTGGTTTGGTTCACCAAAAAGGGCGAGAAAGGTGCAAAATGTTCACTGTAAAAATGATGTGTAATATCTGCTACTACGATATGAGAAAATGTTTGTATGCTCTCCTTTTGCACTCTAAATACACAGAGAACTGATTTCTTCAACATTTTATTTTTTCAAAAAACAAATGTGTTGTATAAACATGTTATTTTAGGAGACAAAGTAGTTGGAAATCAGCAATAGGGAAGTGCCAAGGAGAAATGAAAGATTCCCTATTATACTGTTTTTCATCAATATATTATAGGTCTCAGATATATACAAAACATGTCTCTGCAGTGTTTGGCTCCAAATACCCAACAAATCATTGCAGCATCCTAGGGCTGCTCGATTATGGCAAAAATCATAATCTTGATTATTTGGGTCAATAATTGATATCACGATTATTAAAAACGATTATCCATTTACTTTGAAAACATCAATTTATTGGAGAAAAAATGTGAACAGTATTGTTTTAACAGTTGATTACCCTGAACCTTAAGTATAATTTAACTGAAAACCCCCCCCAAAAAAAAGAAGAAAAGTAATAATAATGTTAAAAAAATAAATCGTTTTATTTCGATTACGTTGTTTTCGTAATCGTTGCAAGCCATAATCGTAATTGCGATTAAAATACGATTAGTTGAGCACAGTGGCGTTTCTATATGTACAAAAGTGGTGGGGCACAACACACTTAGATGTCTATAGCTTCTGCCGTGAGGTTCATGGCTGGTGAGGCACTGGCACTGACTCTTCAGGTTTACAAATATTATATTTTGACCTAAATCAAAATATAATATTATTTTCAAAAGCCTTTTTGTCTGATGCTTCGATTAATTTTAAACAGACAGTTCAACAGAAGGATACCCAAAAAATGTAATTTTATCATTTAAATATTGAATTGTTCTCTCTTCCCATTTTCAATAAAATGGTGGTCTTACCTTGACTTGAAGATGAAGTCCATTTGCCTATCCTTCTGGACAAAAATCTCTATTACTTTTTTGTAAAAGTCCTCCTTATCTTCTTGTAGTTTCAAAAGTCTATCATAAATCTAAATGATGGATTTATGATTCGAAAATTATAAAAGTTTATCTAACACAGTGCTTCTCAAACTTGTTTCAGTAATGTACCCCCTTTGAAACATTTTCTCAGCCAAGTACCCCCTGACCGACCCCGAACATTTTTGATCGAAAAAGCCTATACAAATAATTCCAATATAGTGATGTTCCCTCAGTGTGTGATGTATTAACTCCTTCATGCATGCATTACAACAAACTAAGGATATTTTCATTTTATGCATGAAAAAAATAACATAATGAAAAAAAATGTAAACTGATTTTTCCATGGAGTTTTTCAACTGAAGTAATATCTGTTTAACAAACCAATGAACAAAATGATATATTATGCAAAACTATAAAATACAATACACAAATTTGACATGTTTATATGAGGACCCCCTTGGTGGTTCTAGGAATATTTTATATAAAATTGTGTTTTCTATTTAACACTGTACTAAGATTATTTTTGTTATCATGCATGGTATTTTTTTAATTAACTTTTTTTCGTTTTAAAAAAAAAAATCTCACGTACCCCCTGCAGTACCCCAACGTACTCCTAGGGGTTCGCGTACCCCCATTTGAGAATCACTGACTAACAGGTACGTTTCCCACAGATCTTATTTTGAGCTATTTTCTAAAATCCTATGGAGAAATCTCATTGCTTTTTTGCGCAGCTTACTTCCTGGTTTTAGGACGCGTCTCTCTCCTCCTCTTCACCTGCTCTTCACACACCACACTTTTCGCGGCACACGTACTTACAGTCTATCAGCTCTGAATTATGTGAGATGACGTATGGTGGGGATGGCAGCTCTATGCCCTATGGTCATTATTTTTTGCCACACACATTAAATAGGAAAATACTCTGAGCATGCGCAGTGTAGTTTTTACAGTCACCGTTCACTTAGACAGTGAGAGGGAGGGGCAGGATCGGGTTTTGTCCCACATGGCTCTAAACAGCTCAATAGGCACACACTGTAGACACTAATTAGAAGAACACAGACTAAAACAGCAATGTACAGACGAATCAGATGATTAAACATGATCTTAAAATATATTTTATATATATTTTAATTTATTTTTTGCATTTTGTTGTAATCATTATTTTAATACTTTCTGCTGACACTAGGTGGGGCTGTAGCAGCCCTACAGCATCCCTTAAACCCCTCTGTTTCAGCCCTGTTTCAAAAGTGCTGATTTTCTGTCTATTACTTCAGATGAAAATAAGGAGCCACTCCCCACGCCCCCTTGAGAGATATTTGGTTAAAAAGAACACAATGGTGCTCTAGGAGGAGATTCAGGTGACAAGGTGGGGGGGTTACACAAGCCAAAACATCGTTATGACATCAAGTGGCCAAAATCTGATCAGCTCATTTTCAGACAGGTTTTTATATAAATGGATCAGGACAAAAAGTGAGCAAATCTTTTTTCCTGAAACTTTCAGAATCTCTTTACACAGAGAGCGTTCACATGTTGATGTATTAAAGACATGAAAAAGCGGATTTTGCATAATAGATGACCTTTAAGTCTTTGGGAAATACAAGTTATTGGGGTTTATCAATTGAAATAAAAGTGTTATTTTCTTTTTCTTCTTTACCTACTTTATCATATCAAAACAAACACATGTCGAGCGTGAATTAATATTTTGCTGGCACCCTGCAGCCTCCCAATGTTACATATACGTGTATGTCCTCTACTTGCCTTGCATCAATGGCTTTTAATCCTGTGCCCCGCTTCATTTATCATCCAAACATGCCCCTCCATCACTTCCCCTGGCACTCTCTAATACATACAGTAGTACCATACATCACAGCCAGATGCAGGCAGAGAAGGGGGGTCCAAAGGCAGAGGAGAAAGCATGAGTTACCTTCAAGCAGGCCTAATCATCAATATGATACATTTAAAAAGGACATGGTGAGTAAAGTCATAATGTAGAATTGAAGACTAAATATTCTAATTACTTTTTTGCATTTTTTTCTAATAAATGGTAACAAGATATTGTGACCTATTTGCTCACATTTTACAAGCAATAGTTAGTGATCATTTATATTATTTTATAAAACATTTCAATCCTTTTTCCTGGATTACAAATCCCCAATTCACAGTACACCAGGGGAAACTAAATGAGTGTCATATTCTGTGGCCTTCACATTCACCACATCTCAAGACTAAGGTGATCCTGGGGCATCATGTTCTTCCAACACATCCTCACTCCCAGGTCGGCCTATGTTGACGTTCTGTCAAGTCCCCTGTCGGCTTTTTCCAACGCAAGGGGGGGGGGGGCCTTAGCGTCCATTTTCAACGCAAGGGGGGGGGGGGGGGGCCTTAGCGTCCATTTTCAGCTTTCCGGGATGTCCATATGCTTCTATGGACGCTCATGGAAGCACGGCATTCGTTTGTGTCGGCTGCCCTTAAAGGCAATGTGAGCGTCCATTCTCATTGGATAACGGAGAATTGTACACCCGGAAGTAAGTATTCCCCTTACTGTCGATTGATTTTACAGTGATATCTGCACTACTCATCGACTAAAAAACACCAGATTATCCTTGTTAATTACACAACATTGATTGGTTTAAATTGTGTGCAATGCTTTTGTATTTTTCCCCTTCGATTCGGAGAAAACAAATATGTTTTCGGAGTAAAGGATGGCAGAAGACACTACACTACCCAGAATCCCCAGCTATCGTTTGGACTACACCATGTGCTCTGTTTGACGTCACGTGATCTGCAAATATTTTAAATGCATTTGTGGATGTTGTTTTACATTTACAAATCACATATTTACACACAAATTATTTTTATGTTCACACAAATAATTATGAGACATATCTATGCCCATACTGGCGTCTATGTCACATGATCTTCAAATTTCTCCCTGCAGAAAAAAAAAACATGGCCGAACTTCGTTTTATTCTCGATGGAAAATGCCTATTTTAAAGTTAGTTTGGCCATTAAAATGCGTTTTGATGTCATTTGATGCGAGAAATATGAGTTGTTATTTCAGATTATGTGTACATGATCTTTAGTTGGCTAGTTATTACGAAGATTACTTCAGGAAATTGCGTCCATAACGTTTTCATTGTTACCAAGGTGGTTGCTAGGGACGCTGCTATCGATATTATTTCTGTTATGTTGTGTAACTGTTTAATGGTGTTATCTTTATTGCTACCCCCTTCCCCGTCAATGTATAGTGTTGGTCCACAGCGCAAACATATTAGTTTAACAAAATCCGCATCTAAAGATAGCCTACGTTATTTTCCCCTGTGCAATTCCAGTCTCACATATCACAGCACATCGTCATTAACAAATAACGGAAACAGACCGAAAACATTTAAAAAAAAATACAATAATACTTTATTCCGAGTGTGCTTGCTTTTCTCTTTGGAAGTCATCACATAACGACATTGTAATACACGGTTCGGCTGCATTAAATATTACATATCTGCCGTAGTTCTGTATTTATAGAGCCCTGATGAGAAGACTTCTAGACAAACATGAGGAACTGAAAACGTGACGTGGATCATAAATATATCAGCCATTAAACAACATCTTACATTTCTTTTCACACAATACGTCTCCTTGTATTATCAACACTAATTCGGCTGACTTTTATATTTGATCCAATTGGTAGATAGGCTGTATTTACACCATAAAGGTGCACACCTGATATAAAGGGACACCTAGTGGTTAAAGCATGTTATTTAATTTCATTATTTTTATTATTAGATATTAATAGGATCCCTATAAAGTATGTTAATTACTCGTTATTCTCTACTAATAGTTAATTAAAGACTGTATATAATGACTATTTTGCACATCCCTTTCAAGATTTCAAGATTTTCTAAGGTTTATTGACATATCATATAGGCCTACACAACTATGGTGTAGTTATGCATTGAATGAAAAACTTGGGTCGCAGGTTCCTCAATAGTGCATTACAAGACATCTATCAATATTTGTGCGTACCTCCAGCAATGTTAACTATGTTGAAGCAATTATTTTAACTGATATTATACATAATGTATTATACTCTTATAAGATGTATGTAGATATTTCATCTCCGACCTTGTCAGGTATTGAACAATCAATAAATAAAGAACACAGAATTGTTGAATATAAAACACAGAATTTGTGTGATTATACTAAATGATTTACAAATAAACACCACTGCATATTTAACTGTTACACATTCTGATGTAACGCAAATATTCCAACTTGAGATCAATAAAGTATATCTTATCTTAAGCTGATCGATGGCTACTGCCATATTTGCAAAATGTGCCTCTGAACCTTAACAAGTGCATGTTTCAGGCTTATCAATTAATGTAATGTTATCAATTAACAACAGGGGTCACAAACATAAGACCAGCTGTTAAATAAAGCTCTTCTGACCTTAGCTGGCATGTGTGTATATATATATTAATGCTGCCCATTATGGGCACAAGCAATTTTCACCCATTTATTAATTATATGTTTTAAATGTGAGTGTTTCCTATCCCCTAAACCTCCAGGGATGTACACAGTTTAATACTGGCAACTTCTTATTATGGGAAATACGAAAACGTCTTTTAAAACTACAACTCCCAGTAGAGACGTGCCATAGATACAGAACATGTTGCGAAACAGAATAGCCAGCATTTGTAGTTCTGGGGACAGGGTGGGGGAGGGGGGGACGCGGTGGACCCGTTCAAATCCAGTTTTGGACAGTCTGCCGTGATTCCATCCCATTTCAAGTGCTGTTCGAGGCTCGGCGTAACCCTCGGAGCACACTCTCCAATCACAGAGCTTGAGGACTATCACGGGGTTTGTCAAACAGAGCACATGGTGTAGTCCAAACGATAGCTGCGGATTCTGGGTGTAGTGTCTTCTGCCATCCTTTACTCCGAAAAAACATTTGTTTCTCCGAATCGAAGGGGAAAAATACAAAAGCATTGCACACAATTTAAACCAATCAATGTTGTGTAATTAACAAGGATAATCTGGTGTTTTTTAGTCGATGAGTAGTGCAGATATCACTGTAAAATCAATCGACAGTAAGGGGAATACTTACTTCCGGGTGTACAATTCTCCGTTATCCAATGAGAATGGACGCTCACATTGCCTTTAAGGGCAGCCGACACAAACGAATACCGTGCTTCCATGAGCGTCCATAGAAGCATATGGACATCCCGGAAAGCTGAAAATGGACGCTAAGGGCCCCCCCTTGCGTTGAAAATGGACGCTAAGGCCCCCCCCTTGCGTTGGAAAAAGCCGACAGGGGACTTGACATAACGTCAACATAGGCCGACCTGGGAGTGAGGATGTGTTGGTTCTTCGCTACCATCATAAACATCAAATAAGGGATTGTCATTTGCAAGTGACTTTAGAGATTTTAAATTCCCATTTGTTCTTTCTTTAAACTGATGACAATTCCTCAATTCAGGCTATTTGTCAATAGATTTCCAACTATCCAACACTTTGGAATTGTTTTAGAAGTAGAGTGATCCAAATGATTACTGTGTTGTGGTTGTCTAAAGTAATGGTCGCTCCTGGAGTGGGCAGTGTTTTATTGACAGAGATCATAATTTATTAACTTTTTAAGGGTGCTGTAATGTGATGATTGATAACAAAGCAGCTGCATAACTCCAGACAAGTCACTACATATGCTTGATCGGCAACTTTTTAGATCTCTATCTATTCTGTTTTCATAATGACTTTTGTTTTGGATCTCTGCCCACAGTTACACAACACATCACACAAAACCCGTTGCGAAAAAAGCGTTAAAGTGTATATTGTCATAGTAGAACTCTGAGTCATTATTTGTATTACTCACACTCTGACATGTCAACATCTCTGCTGTGATAAAGGCCTTTAGTATGTTGGAATAGGATCTGCAAGGATTCTGTTGAGAGGAAGTGAGCATGTTGAGGCTTAAGTGACCACCTAAACGAACTGCTGGCTCATCCACATCTCTCTGTGCTTCTTCTTCTACTGACAATTTAAGTACATCCCAGGTGTAAATGAGTCCCTGTTTGGATGACTAGAATGAGGACCAGCTGGGCCTTTGGTCCTTGACATTTGAAAATAAATCCGCATCCTGTTAAAGGAGAGAGATGTTGAACGCAGAAGCCAGTAGGATAAAAGGGAGAGAATGATGTATAGTGAGATAAAGTGTTTTCAATTGCATTACTTCTCCACCAGTGCAGCTGAGACCACACACACACACACACACACACACACACACACACACACACACACACACACACACACACACACACACACACACACACACACACACACACACACACACACACACACACACACACACACACACACACACACACACACACACACACACACACACACACTGGCTTGCACACGTGCCACTCTTCAGCTGCATGTTAAACCCAAATGCTTGTAAAAACCAAAGCCAATCAAATCTCCTCCTGGGTGAGAGGGCAGGTGTTCAGCTGGGGTTGGCAGATAATGTGAATGTGTGTATTGGGCATATGTGTGTGCACAAACGTGTGTGTGTGAGTAATAAAGTGCCAGTTTGCGTGGGAAATCCACTACAGCTGTCAGCAAGCCAGCCATACCACGCATGGTGATCTTTCAGGGTCAGGTCATCATCTGAGCACAGGCTCTGATTGGTTCCTGTGACCTGGCTTTGCTGTTGTAACCCAACACACATACCCTCACACACACACACACACACACACACACACACACACACACACACACACACACACACACACACACACACACACACACACACACACACACACACACACACACACACACTCACACTCACACTCACACTCACACTCACACTCACACTCACACGTGCACTCACTCACTCTTTTGGTATACTTGTGAGAGCATTGCGTTGCTTGACATTCTTAATTTTCCCTTTCCACAATCCTACATTTTCCCTGTCAAATGAACCTCGAGCTATAACCTTTGCATCTCTATTAGCACTAGAAGAATACTACTAGAATGGAAATCCTCGTTAGCACCTAAAGCATCTCTATGGCTTAAAGATCTTATGTTGTATCTGAACTTGGAGAAGATTAAATATGACCTGAGGGGCTCATCAGAAATATTTGAATCTGTCTGGGGCTCTGCGATAGCCTACATAGCTGAACTAAAGACACTAAGTTAAGAAGGGTGGTGGTCCCTTCAACCTGACAGTGATTACAGTTTTTTAACCTGAAGTTAGGATTTATACCCATACTAAAAACTCTCACCTCTTTCTCTATGTACCTAGAATAAAAAAGAAAACCTCTCAACTCTCTTTTTAAGGACGCAAATCCGCCCCACATTTCTAAAGGCATGGATGGGGGATTGGCTGACCTGAGGGGGGCAGTGTGGCTCTGTGGTCCAATGGGAGTAAAGAGGGAGAGGAGATAAGAAATGAAGATGTCCCCACCTTTTAATGTGAACCCTTTTTCGAACAGCTTGCACAGCTTTGCCTTATGCACATCTTCAGAATAGAACCTGTGAATCGCTCTCTCCTCTTCTTATTTCTTTATTGATATCTTAAATATCTCATAAGCTTTTATCTCAGGGTGAAGTCTAAGAGATCCTAAATAAAACATTTTGAGTTTAGGGATGTTGGGTTAAGAAGAAAGTATTGGGACAATAACAGAATAAAACACAAGTAGTTTATCTTTTTTTTCACCATCATCAGGAGTCTTTACAACCTGTACAGAGTACAACAGCCTCTTTCCTAAGACCCTTGTTGCGGAAAAGGAAACACTCCCTCCAAAAACCCCTCCTAATTCATATAATCTGAATCAAATATAATGCTGATTACAAAATGAAAACATTTCCGCAGACCTTTCCTTGTAGAGAATGAGATATTTTCCATACGCTATATTTCATATAATGTGCATCACAGCACCTCTCATATAGCAGAAAATGGTTTCTTTCCTTGTTGATCTGTATTGTTCACTTTTTGGGGTCTTTGACATGTGCTCAACTCCCAGAAGATTTATTTCTGACAACTGCAGTGGAGGCAGCATGTGTGTGTTTCAGCACAGCGAGTAGGAGACACAGAGGCCAGAAACAGGAGATGTCGGGGTGACAAGGTGCTGTGATGTGCATCTGTGACAGATGTGCATGTAGAAAGCATGTCAGGGGTGCACATGCACCAGTGACCAGCTCAGCCAGGTGCATGCATGTTCAGTGTTAATATGTGTGTGACAGTTGGTGTGTGTGTGGTGTGACCCTGAAGTCATGCCTTCATGCATGAACGACAAAAAATGCATACATTCTTCCATTCCTCTCTCACACTCTCTTTTAAAATAGCACTAAAACATACCATACCCTACATTTTTATTAAGACAGTATGTGTATTGCTTCACAGATAGAACAAGAATACTTTTAAGTGAACTATGGTCTGCATAAATTAGTGATACTAAATAGCGACATTGTGAACTGCTTCTTACAAGCAACGTCCTACATTTTTTAAATCAGGCTCAGTGCAGTGCTTTTTTGAGGATATTCCCCATTATCTTGATAATCGAAATTCACCACTATCCATTCATTGTGATGGTTAGTAATGGAAGACGCCTACCAGTATCTCTTAGACTTACTAATTAAATTGTTACATCTTGTTAATTTAATCCTTACACAAATTAAACTTTGAGGACAATTCCCCATTCGACAGGGAGTTGTATACTGGAGAATATTTTGTCTGGGACCGGTAAGTTCTGCGGAAACACTGCCGTTGTCTGACAAGTGATTAAAGCCAAGAAGTAGTCTGGCGCGTAACCTCCCGTGGAACTGCAAATTGCTGTTTTTATACTTTGGTCTTTAAATGAATAAACAATGAAGACATAATGTGTTAATTAGTGAGCTTAAGAGGAGTCAATGGTAGGATTTTCTAACTGTTGAGCAAAGCCAGGCTAGCGGTTTCCAGAGTTTGTGCAAAGCTAAGCTAACCGGCTGCTCACATTGGCTTCCTATTAGTGATGTGTCGGTCGCGAACGAGCCGGCTCAAAGAGCCGGCCCTTTTAAGTGAACGACGGGAGCCGGCTCTCGCCCGCGAACGAGCCATTTTTGCGGAGGGATCTAGATCGGCATGAAGGCACATTATGCAATGTGTACATTATCCCGCTTATTACATGGCCACATTCTCAACAAAGTAACGACATGACTCCCAATATTAATGGAAATGCTTTTATGGATTTAGAAAATGATTTTATTGATTTAAAAAATAGTTGTATTGATTTAAATTGACATGCATCCGCTAAGAAAAGTAGTCCGTTGTTACTGTTTGAACTAACGTAGCAACGGCAGGAACTGCTTCGATAGTGTTTTTGAGGAGCTTTTTGATTACAGATTTGAAAACATCGTTGCTTGCTTTAAAAGTAGCACAATTCATTATGTCAAACCTTGGAAAGTATCTAGATATCCCTGCCCTAATGCCAAAGTAACTGGCAACTGAATATCGCCGTTTGATGTCTATGTCTGGACCGCTGCGTAAAAAGGAGGGTTTCTGCCCCATTACTTCTCTTCTTACTTCTATAAGAATAAAACACCGAGGACGGAGATCTCTTTTTCTCCCCGTCTTCTGACAGCCCAGCAGCTGACCTCAGAGCACGCTCCCCTCTCCTGCAGGGGGGCGTGGTCAGCTGCAGCTCACAGAATCAGGCCCCTGCAAAAACAGCGCTGGAAAGAGCAAATAGAGCGAAATGAGGCATGGCTAAAATGCAGGATCTTTTTGGTATTTTGAAAAAAAAAACTATATTTATATAGGTCGATACAGTAGCCCCTTTTTTTTTAAATAGTTTGTATAGGTGTTGCTATCTGTTTTGTGTAGCGTGGTTCTACAAGCAAGTCAATGCATTCATTGGGTGGTATCAGAGAGTTGCATGGGTCTGTAAATGCAATGAAAACAATTGGCCACAGCAAATCATTTATATTAAACATGTCATTTTTACTTTTGAATACTTCAGTACAAAGGATGTATTGAATAATTTAAGTGATATATGTGTGTACACATATAAATCATTAGTCAAAACAGGGCTACATTTGATTTAATTAAAAGGTATAATATGTGGTAAACTGAAGAGCCGTTTGGGAGCCGAAAGAGCCGGCTCTTCTTGGTGAGTCGAGCCAAATGATCCGGCTCACCAAGAAGAGCCGGAATTCCCATCACTACTTCCTATACTGTACAGACATGAGTGTGGTTAGATATTGTATCTTTTAACTCTGCCTAAAATTAAGTTTAATTGTCTAACTATTCCTTTAAGGGCATGCAAAATTGAAAAATATGTTATTTGAAAATCCTATCATAGTGATAAAGTTTTATAATAATATGTTCTTGTTGGCCTTACAAGGAAACCTGACTGAATACCATCAGCTTCTGTTGGCACTGGAGTGTCTCAGAGCTTTGAGGGTTTACGGAAACATATTGACTGCAGCCAAACCAAATTGAAACAATATAATGATCCAGTCTATGGAAGCATGCCTTGCACAATAATTAGCATCAAGCAAATTAATAGCTGTGTAAAACTGATGGGCCTGGATCAGCCATGAAAAGGTCAGGACGCTGAGGAACTCTCCGTCTGATCCAAGTTTCCTTTGTTCTGAATTCAAAATCATTTTCATGAGATACAAAACAACCAAGCTGTGCTGATTTGACCTTCCAGAAAGTTTTTGCTCGTTCTCAACATCAATAGTGAGTCACAGAAGGAATGCATATACTAGCTTCAGTCATTATGTGCTATACCCTTAACAATGCACTTTGTTGTAATCAATTGTATTCTATTCAGAGGTCTTTTGATGTGTGTTCACTTACAAGCACCCTACAAGTACAGGTTTTTTCAAATTCCTAAATGAATGCTTATCACTCTTTACACATGTGTGTGCCATGTGTTATGCTGCCGAAATGATACTTATATTATCATAATACAAGATAGATGTATGTGAGATAAGAGGGGAAGAGCATAAATGTATGAGAAGGCATATAATGGGGGAAACGCTCCACAGGGGGAGAACATTTATATGGTGAGGGGATGGAACTGCAAGAGAAGAAGCGAGTTTGGATGAGGATGAGTAAAGGGCACGGAGGTGGAGAGGTAGAGAGAGATGCCTGGGTAGAAAAAAACAAATTAAAGCTCCCGGCGTTTTTCCCTCAGGGCATTGCATCAGTTTTCTGCGAGATATCTGAAACACCATCCACACCCTGTTTACGCAAGTACAGACATGCACACCAACTAAGTGGTTGTTTACATTTTCACATCAACTCCGAGCACTTTGATTTCTGTTTTGTGTTCCTCTTGTGTTTGCTTTCCTTTTATGTGTTGGCTTTGAGTGTACAGCGTGTCCACTGTGTCTCCTTCTCTTCCGCAGTGGGATGCTGGATAATTGTATGTGATTACAGGTGCACGGGGGAAGAGCTTCAGAGTGAAATCCCAGAAGCCCGCACTGCATCTCTCTGGGACCAGCTGAGAGGCCCCGCAGTCAGGCCGAACACAAGTGGAGCGGGGCAGCGTGAGACGAGGCGGAGTTCCAGATTCACTGTCCGCTTTGTTGCTGCAGGGATGACACACGGCAGGAGCTAAGAGATCGAGCACACACACACAAAGAAAGTAAAACAAACAAAAATATCATACACCCAAAGACTCGTCCATGCTTGAGCCTTTAGTTTCGTCTTTCTCTCTACCCAGTCCACACAATGAAATCATTGGTTATATTTCTCTTTTCGTACTTCAATAGCCCCGCTCTTTCTGCTTTCTCACTTATTTCTCTTCATTCTCCTTCCATAAAAGAGTCCTGAAAGCCTAGACTGGAATTTCACACCCCTTTCTCCCTGCTTGACTCACTAAAAAAGGATCCCTCTCCACACCGATCCTCCCTTTCTCCCACTGGTGTTACACTTATCCTCACATCCCTCCCTGTTTCTTTGAGTCCACTACAGGTGTGACCTTACTCCTTACAATTCCCCTCTTCATTTTTTTATTCCCTCCCTTTTTTCACATGAAAGGTTTTCTGTGCCCCTCAGCTCACCCTCATCCTGCTTTTCTTCTGAATGCACCCTCACTCTCTCCTTCAGCCCCAGGAGATAGCTTGGATAACAGGTGGAGCCACTGGTTTAGGGGGATCAAGTTTCCATCTGCCTGAAATGCAAGAATGCAGCATCACCATGGGCTACAATGAAACCAAACAATAAACCACCCAGGTGCACACACACACACACACACACACACACACACACACACACACACACACACACACACACACACACACACACACACACACACACACACACACACACACACACACACACACACACACACACACACACACACACACACACACACACACACAAAGAGAGATCCATACAGTGAAGCCATTGTATGTGTGTTCGATTAGAAAAGTGAACTTCTATTCATTCAGTTTATAGCTTCTAATGTTTTTCTCTCTCTGTAATGATGTTTTTCACAAACAAAGGCAGCTATCGTGAACAATAAGGAATATTTCCAAATGCATGCAAGCACACAGCAAGAGTGTTAAGACTGTAAACACTCAGCTTTCACTGTGAATGTGTATTTTTAGTTTCACATGGCCTTGATCACATCATGGCAACCAAAGTCCCTTTTATGTTTCTTTCTTCTGTGGAAATTACACCACGGTGAAAGAGCACTTTACAAAAAAACCACAGCCATCGTGCTGATGTGCACGAGAGTTGTAAAGGCAACAAGAATAAGCAATTGATGCCGTTAGTCAATGTCCCACAGCTATGCTTTAAAATCTCTGTCTCTCTCTGTCTGCAACCACTTTCCCATTGTGTGTCTCCTATCAGCACTCTGCTATGACAGGTCAGTTAATATTGACATTATCTCGCTCCACCACGATGACAGCTCGAGCTGCAGGAAGCCGCTCATTAGCACTGCATGCGCCTGTATGCGAGTGTGTTTTGTGTGTGTAAGTGTGTGCAAGCATCATTGTGTTGATTGCCGGGACAGAAGTCATTAGCCTAGTCAAACAGGTGTTAAAGAGACAGGGGACAGTCCCAATGTTTGCAAGGATAACGATAAGATTGGTGTCCTCGCTCAGCCCCATCACAGAGCGGTTATCTTCACACTGCACTGTGAGTGTGTTGAAGAGGGGCGAGTGTGTGTGTGTGTGTGTGTGTGTGTGTGTGTGTGTGTGTGTGTGTGTGTGTGTGTGTGTGTGTGTGTGTGTGTGTGTGTGTGTGTGTACGTTATTGGTCAGTGAGATTACTGACTGAGAGGAGAGAGAGATTTGTCGAGCAAATGTGGGTAGATGTCCATGCACATGTCAGGTTACATATCCGTCTGAAGTTCACTTAAAAAATGAATTTGGTGTGTGTATGTGTTTGTTTGTGTGTGTTTGTAATGTGTTTCTCCATGGGTGAGAAGCCATAATGGAAGCTTTGGTGATAGCAAGCAATAGATGGATTGGGGGTAGAAAATGCTGTGGTAATTGTACTGGATACACAGGTAATTGGAAGCTAAATTGGCTTCAGAGTTATACCGGTGAGCACTCAGTCAGTCCGTGTATTGGAACCAGATAACCTGCTCTGGGTGTGTGTGTGTTAGTGTGTGTCTGTGTGTGTGTGTGTGTGTGTGTGTGTGTGTGTGTGTGTGTGTGTGTGTGTGTGTGTGTGTGTGTGTGTGTGTTTGTGTGTGTCATTTGAAAGACGAATAAGAACTGGACACGTTACAAAATAAGCCCAATGATGTTATGCAAAATGAATGCTTGCGGAAATGATTCCAAGCCGCGGTGGGTTTCATTTCAAAATATATATGTATGATTAAATCTGACATTTATTGGCATTCATTTTACTATTGCTGCTCGTGTGTGCTCTCCTGATCTCTTGTTAAGCATGGTGGGTATTGATACAAGGATTTCATTTGAGAATGGAGCTTCAATCTTGACCTTCAGAACTTGTGCATTGCACATTTCTAAACTAAAGGTTCATTTACTAAAATAATGTTCTTTTTCTGCTTGTGTTTGCATGGCTTCTTCGATAACAAGCCTGTTTAGATGAATACGTTTTAGATTGTATTGTATTATATGATTTTTTTTAATGACCTGATAAGATCCAACCTGTGGGGTTTGTACATTTCTGTCCACTTTAATGCATTTGTGTATTGGCATAAGGCATTTTGATGGGCATAGCAAACTAACTCAGGCTGCTGTAAATGTTGGCATATTGGGCATTGGTCGATGCTATGTATTTAGTCTTATAACAATTTCAAAGATTAATTAAATATATATTACTCCACTGTGAAAACACATATCCAGTCTGATATATTTTGGGGAAAATGTTAGTCTTGTGATTGCGTTAGCCTAAAACATCAGCATTCCATTCATCATCTCAGAGTCAACCCTGGCAGAACCAGGGAGTCTTGGTCTGTGGTCTTTTGACTTCTGGTTGGTTGTTCCTTTTTGTTATGAAAAAAGTTAGAGGGCAGAGTAAATGGTGTTTTATATGAATGAACTCACTTGGAGTTTCAGGCTCTGCACTTTCCCTCCTCACCTCATACCTCAAAGACCGTACAGGGTAACTTGGAGAGTCCGACCGTTGTCAATTAACTACAGGGGTCCTTCAGGGCTCTGTTCTTGGTCCCCTCCTCTTCTCCCTGTACACAAACTCGCTCGGATCAGTCATTAGCCCGCATGGTTTTTCATACCATTGCCATTGCTACGCTGACGACACCCAATTAATTTTGTCCTTTCCCCGCTCAGAGACCCAGGTCGTCACACGCATCTCTGCTTGTCTAGCAGACATCTCTCAGTGGATGTCTGCTCACCACCTCAAGCTCAACCTTGACAAGACTGAACTGCTTTTCCTTCCGGGAAAAGATTGTCCCACTCTTGACCTGACAATCAACATCGGCACCTCAGTTGTTTCCCCGACTCAGACTGCAAGGAATCTGGGTGTGACCCTAGATAACAAACTGTCCTTCACTGCAAACATCGCTGCTACAACCCGTTGCTGCAGATACACGCTTTACAACATCAGGAGGATACGTCCCCAGCTGACCCAGAAAGCGACGCAGGTTCTGGCCCAGGCTCTCATCATCTCACGCCTAGACTACTGCAACTCCCTCCTGGCTGGTCTACCTGCATGTGCCATCCGACCTCTGCAGCTCATCCAGAATGCAGCGGCTCGTCTGGTCTTCAACCTTCCAACATTTTCCCACACCACTCCGCTCCTCCGCTCCCTTCACTGGCTTCCGGTAACTGCTAGAATCCACTGGTACTTGCATACCATGCTGCGAATGGATCTGGCCCTTCCTACATCCTACAGGACATGGTTAAACTGTACACCCCAGCGCGTGCACTACGCTCTGCATCAGCCAAACGACTCGCTGCACCCTCGCTGCGAGGGGGACCCAAGTTCCCATCAGAAAAAACACGTGGGTTTGCTATCCTGGCTCCAAAATGGTGGAATGAGCTCTCCATTGACATCAGGACAGCAGAAAGCTTGCACATCTTCCAGCGCAGACTGAAAACTCATCTCTTTCGACTCCACTTCGAGCGATAGAATTACTAACAAATAACTGCTAACAGAGCACTTATATACTAATAAAGGACTGGCTTATATATAGCCAGTTGAGTAGCACTTGAAATGTTTGGCTCTATGAAACCTGTACTTATTGTAAGTCGCTTTGGATAAAAGCGTCAGCTAAATGCAATGTAATGTAATGAACTTTAAACTCTCCTTCAAATGTATTTTAGGGATTTTATCAAATAAAATCTAGCCTGATGCACCAGAGGGTAAAATCTGGACAACTTATTACCTCGAACATATTCCTTTATGGATTTCCAACCTCCAAATGTATGATTCGGTTCGAAAGAATATTTCCCCCTGCAGCTAAATGTGTTAACATGCTGCTTACTTTCATTCACATAACATTACTGCAATATCCATGACCTGCCTCCATTGGAACAGAAGAGAGCCTGGAAGAAAGTAAACGAAACAGCCTTATCAGAAATGGGGAATCAGAAGAATAGCACTGCAAATCTGAAATAAACCAGTGTGAGTCAGAGGTGACCAGATGCGTCATTATATTTTGAGTTTGGTAATATATTCCATTTCAAAAGTACCTTGCTCAAACTCAAGGGCACACACAAAGTAGGAGAGAAGGCTGTTTAAAAAAATCTCTGTTGCAAACAAATGAAAGTAACTCTGTAAAAGACACAAGTTTTGTCTGAGCAATGTTTGAAGATTGTAAAAATGGGGATGGTATCGTAGCAACTGGCAAAGTAAAGGAGCAGTCAATAACTGTCTCTACACAAGTTGCTGCTGCCTGGTGGGATTGGTGGAGGTGACTGAGGGGGCGACAAGGAGGCCAAGACCCGAAGGTGCAAAGACCACTGGGTGGGCAGAACATCCAGGTGTTACTGATGTTTTGCACGTTGCGAAGAAAAAGAGAATTTGGAGTTTGACAGGAGAGTTTTTGCAGAGTTTTTTTGGTAATGTGCAGTCAAGCAAAACATGGTGAAGACCCTAGCAGCAAGATGACTTTAGAAAGCAATTAAAAGCCTCCCTGCCAATACACTGGGTTCTCGGTTTCATTTGTGACAGAAATTCAAATAACTGACAAAATAAACATAACACTAAGGTGTCAGGTCACCTGGAGCTGTCAGAACCGATTTAATGCACCTTGGTAAAGTTTATACAAGGAACTGTACTGGAAAAATGAACACAATTCTTTCCAAAAGTGTTTGACACTGCCACTTGAAAAATCTCCAATAGGTGGTCAGCACGGTTATTTTTATGTATTACAGTATATTGATCAAACCAGACAGCCATTTCATTAAAAAAAGGTTTTTCACCAAATGTATCAGGAAATTACTCATGGTAATAGAAATGTGTGATCAACATTCGACCGCAGTTTTGAAGTGAACCCATGCATAATCGTATACGCTGAGAGCAGCCATTCTGTATGAGCTCAGAACAGTCTCATAATACACACATGCACACTAAAGGATTCAAACGTGTATTTCCGGATCCACACTTGTGTATTTCAATGCACACACAAATGTGTTCCGTTTCATATACATGTAAATAAAATCCAAATACAGAAAAAGGTTTTACATGTGTATTTTTGATCCTCACATATTTGTTTTCCATTTAAATCCCCTGAACCTGCAAACACAAACCGCTTCATGTGCACGGATCGCTGTGCATTCGTGTGTGGGTTTTTTGAGACTCTCCTGACGGTCAGCCGATTCGTACTTGTAATTGTTTCTATCTATAGCCAATCAGATGTCTCCTCAATTCTAAGCCAATCACATGAGCGCCCCCCCACGATGGTAGATTTCTTGCGTTCATGACGTAGCGCTTCATGTACGCATTTTGCGCAGTCCGGAGCCTTTATATTATTAAGGTACAGCGCCACTTTCCGAACCATTGATGAATGCTTGTGTACACAAAAACGGCAGGCAAACCCGTTTTAAATGTGTGTTTCCTACATGGCGAATACAGCTGATTTATTTATGTCTGTATGAAGTTGTTGTGAGTGTGGAGGGAGCAGCTACAGGTTAGCCTAATCGATCAGTGCACTACGAAGCCAGTGCTAGACAGTGAACTGTCAACGGGGGGAGTCAGAAACCACCGGTGTGTAACCGAAACTACGGTTTCGGTCCCGAGATACCGTTAGTAAAAAGGTAACAAACGCGAGTGAAGTATAACCAGACGCGAGAGAGATCAGATCAGCTGCTGAGTCTGACGGAGACAGGCAGCTCTGCATAATCACCTGATGCTCCGCCCTCTGTTTAGCGAGCTGACCGGCCTGCGCAAAATGCGTACATGAAGCGCTACGTCATGAACGCAAGAAATCATACCCTCGTGGGGGCGCGCTCATGTGATTGGCTTACACTCAAAGAAATAACTCATTGGATTAACTCAATTTTATTGTTGGCAGGTTTTCCATCCAATAAATATATGTGGCACAAACTCAAACTAATGGCATCCATGCAGTATAATGTAAATGAGTTAGTCCAACTCAAATTTTTCAAATAGAGTTTAAGTAAAATGATAACATTACCTTTATGAATTTAGATAATGCTAGTCCACCTAAATCCTATTTAATTAATTGAAAATGAAATAATGAGGTTAAATATAATTTAATAAAAATGTGTTACACATGAGAAAACATGGTTTAGTTTTTTTAATTTTTAAATTCACATTATTCAAAACAATCCTCCATTCCATAGTGTTTTAAAATGAATGAATTCACACTGAAAGATGAAAAACATTTCTGAAAGATAATACCATTTTTAAAATGGCAGAGAAATGGAACTCCTATAATTAACTTACAAATCTCCCTTTGCCAAATACAATGAATACAATATAACAGGGGTATGCACTGCTCTTCTAACAGGACAATAACACATAACATGAAGAGTGCACTGCAAACACCAACATATGGAAATAGTGTTACAGTGTGTTGAAACAAATACAGAAAAGCACAAATGATTGATATAACGGCTCAATCTGCTCTGATTAGGAAACTCGTGAATAAAATGACAACAATGAACTCATGAGTCACTTCTTTTTCACATTTCAATCGAACTTCTTGATCTTCAGACTTTCGATTTTACCATTCAGCTTGTGCCCATCCAGATTCATCACTACCTTCTGCATGAACTCGAAGGTGTGTTTGAGGTTGTCCGGAAAGCTCAAATCCAGGGCATAAATAAGTCCCAATAGCATGACAAACCCCACAATCACGCTGCCCAAGTTGTCCATGACTATATTGCCTTCGATGACAATTCCCACGTCCTCTGGCTGCCCATCCACATCTCTTTGAAGTGTGTATATGCCCATGACTGTGTTTGCCATGTCCCTCTTGGCATCTTCAGAGGCAGAGGCCTGAACAAAGACACAAGCATACAACACATGTGTTAACTAAAACCTGAATTACTACATTTTATAGAAGCAGATTTACTTATGTGGCTCTCCTCATTGATCAAACAGTTTTAGACTAACCCTCTGGTATCACTCAAATGTACTACCCAATCTGGCCACTCAGGATAAAAATGTCGACTTTCAAAAACTTGAATGATAAAATGATATGATAACAATATTATATTTAAATATTTTTCCCCCACACTTTTTGGGAAGTGTGGGGGACATTTTTTAAATGGACAATTAGGGTAATTTGTACACAGTGTATTCGAGACCGATTAGAAAAATTGAAATTCCAAAAAGTATCTAGAAAAAACACAAAATCATTATAGCCAAATCTGATGTGAAAAATTACCAATTTGGACAAAAATGTCCTGAGTGATATCAGAGAAGGTTAGGACCTCCAACACAGAACTAAATTAAGCTTGTAAGAAAATGTTTACATAAATAAGTTATAAAGATATATTCCTGTATGTTCTGTTTGATTATCAACTTTATCTTATTTATTAATTCAGGTATTAAGTTATTTGTTTACATCCCTACTTAATCATGTAATTTGTTGTTATTCCTGTAGTTAATTATGCATTTACCTACTTATTTCGATATGTATTTGATTATTTATTATTTAATAATTTATTTCCTTGATTTATGTGATTATGTAATTATTCCTTTAACAATTTAGTAATTGCTGCATTCACATACCTTTTTAAACATGAATCTATTGATTAATATATTTCAGCATTTATTTATGTATTTATTCAATTATTTATAAGTTCTTACATATGTATTCATGTCCATATTTATTTATTCATTTATAGATGTATTTATATATAAATGTAAATATTTATTTCAGCATTCATTTATTATTTGTATTTATTTCCAGATATATTCATGTTTTAATTCACATTTGTATTTATCAATTGTATTCCTATGTTAATTTATAGATGTATTTATATCTGTATAAATGTATTAATTCACTTTTTTCTATATTTATTTTAACACTTGCCCGATGAAATTACTTCTGTATCTATTTATTATTATTTTTTTATTTCTGTATTTATTCATTCTTACATATATTCATTCCTATATTAATGTATACATTTATTTATTTATGCATGTATTTATGATATGTGATAAGATATTTAGATGTAAGCAGGGATAGGGTTGTGTGCCATAGAATTTTCTTATTATAAATGTAAGTAATGGTGGTTATAATTGTGGGTAACACTGTTAACCACTACATTGAAAACATATTGTGATAAACATACCTGATACTCCTTAAAAAAAGAGTCTGGATCCTCGTTGAGGTAGATCGCGATGCTTCGCAGGATGCACCCCCTCTTGATGTGGATGTTTTCAAACTAAAGCAGGGGCGATAAATCAAAGACAATTAAGCACAATGCATGTGCAACAGAGAAGGTCTACAAAGTAGAGGGCTGTATCTGTCGTGTGTGTCCCTAAGCAGGACTCCTTACCCCTACATTTCCACAATAAGCTATTGCCTTAAAAACACTATAAAAGCAGACAATTTCTTAAATGTGTTCATATCAGCATGGACAAAAACAATACAGTGAAAAACGAGGTTCTCTGCATTTATACTAACCAAATCTGATATTGCACGGGCTTCCTTGATTTTGTGGCCCTTTAGTCCTCCTTTGGTCTTGAAGACCTTCAAGAGCTTGTCTGAGAAGTGGTCCAGCTGCCACATGAACTTTGATTGAAGTGGTGATGTTGTGATCCTCAAAAACTCCGCATTCACCTTAAAAATATTATTAACAAGCACAATACAACCAATTGTTACTTGTTTATTAGAATCACAACCATGCAAGGATGTAGACATGAATCACAAAGGATAATAATAAAAGACTGTCAACAAATACAAATATGTACTTACTTCACTCTGCTGAAACAGAGCAGGCCATCTGCATTTGAAGTCCCCTATCAAAGGCCTTTGCTCCACAATCTCAAGGCGTCTGTGGGAGAAGGTTTTTTCCATTTTTGCTTTTATCACCACTTCATTGTCACGCTTTTTCAGTTCTGACAATAAGGCAATTCTCTCGTTCTCCAAGCTTTCTGTGGTTTCGCCTTTTGGGTGCAGAGGAATGTAGTTTATTTCAGCTTTTCTTGTTTTTTTTATGTTTGCTGCAGCTTTGCCTTGGCCTGTTTTCTTGTGCTTTAAGGAATTCACAAGGATTTCAGGATGTCCAAGACGGCCAAGCTTTGTACGATAGTTTTGCATTTTGTACTTAAGAGACTGTTTCCACCCCCCAAATCCTGTCTTGGATCCTAGCTGCCCCAAACAAGGGTGGGCCCTCGTCAACGCTGCAGCTACCTCTTCACACTGATAGTCTTTTGGATATTTTGTGAATTTGATCATTTCTTGGGCTAGGCCATCAAGAATGACTCCTTTCAGCTTTAGGCCAGGCTGGAAGTATGTACCAGTTGTCTCAAACTCTGCATTCTGTAGATGAAGCTCAAATTCAGCCTCGTAGGTGAGCTTAGGAACCACAAAAACTGTGGGCCAGGATAACAATTGTGAGGCCTGAGCTTCAGGGGATGGATGCGGGGTTGACGTATACACCATATCATCACTGCAGCATGAGGCTATTGATGATTCAGGGATTAGAGGCTCTGAGCTTCCAGTAATTGAGGTCTTATCAAATGAGTCAACTGTGTACAAAGTGATGGAGGGCTCAATATTTGACAATATAGGAGAGTAAATTACTTTCAGTGTGCTTTTATCCTGAATTTCAGACACTGATGTAAGATTCATGAACTCGTTAAAGTCAACATTCATGTATTGCAGACGGAAGTCCTCTTTCAATTGAAGAGATGTCTTGACAAATGTGTGCAGTTCTTCAACTGTTGCTGGGATTCCCGAATCCAGGGTCAGTTGTCTAGAGTCAGACTGGTCGGCAAAGATGATGCGCAGAAGCGCCCGACCTGCCGTTATGGAACACCTTTTAATCTAGAGCAGAAACAAGGTGAAAGAAACACATTAGGATTATATCAAAGATGAACATAAAAATATTTGTACAGTTTAACTGCCCCTTAAATGTGCATGTGTCTGCTGGAAATGTTTTAACAACAAATACCTGCTAGCTAGTTCCAAACTGCAGTGTTTGCCACATGCATAACCTGAAAAAGAGAAAAAATAGAATTAGCAATTGACACTGAACAACTGACAATGTCACAGATCAGCTTATGCAAGTATTGTGAAAGTAGCCGTGTACTTACCATAAATAAGAGGTTTCCACAAGGTGCTTGTTAATGCTGATCAAACTGCAAAAGACAACATAAATATATTTTAGAGGTGTGATTAAAATGCTTATATATTTGAATTTTCACAGAAAACACATAATTGCCTAAGATTGCACAACCCAAAAAACGTTTCTGCACAACTCTGGGTGCCTGCTTGTGAGTGAAGTAACCCATACAAGATTCACATATATATTATCTCATTATTTATATTAAATATTTGGCAGTAAAAAACTAAACTCAACTGAACTCCTACAGAAACGAGTGGCTCCGCCTGTCCTCCTCTGCCTGCCTGCACTAAGGCCAGGAGAGAGATGGACACACCTGCTGAGCTTTATGATAGAAAATGGCAGCCCTTGCTGGGCTGCATGCAGGCTCTGCCTCCTATACTGTTACCTCATTCACTTGAATTACTCTTTGCATTTTTTGGTTGAATTTAAACTGAATTTCGGTGTACTGTGTTCAATGACAATAACATTAAATCGAATGTAATATAATCTAATGATCTCCATTATCCAGTATCCAATGCTAACCGTATCTAGCAAGCTAGCTAACAAACCAGTTATCTGGCTAGCTAGCTTGCCTCATGCACTTTAATTACTCTTTGCATTTTTTGGTTGAACTTAAACTGAATTTCGGTGTACTGTGTTCAATGACAATAACGTTAAATCTAATGTAATATAATCTAATGATCTCTACTATCCAGTATTCAATGCTAACCATATCTAGCAAGCTAGCTAGCTTGCTGTTTAGACCCAACTAAACACGGAGCAAAATATAACAAGGTGGTTTCAAATATTCTTGTCGATATTATGAAAAGGCATTACTTGGAAACAGGGAACATTCTAAACTACTAGAAAAAACAAATACTTACCAAATAATAGACTTTCCACCGTCAGTTTCCCCAGTCAGTTTCCACAGTCAGTGTTAGACAAAAGGCGGCAAATGACAGAACGGATGTTGCGCATACGCAAAGGGGGTGTGCAAAGGGGCGGTCCCCAATGAAAACAATTCATTTTGAGTTGCTCTGTCTTAAATACATTTAATAAGTGAATTGATTAATGTAATTTGTGTTACACTAATGAACTATACTTAGGTTTATTTCTTAAATAAAAATATTTAAGTAAAGTGAAACAATTTTTAATGTGTCAAGTCTAAGAAGGGCTTGAATCATTTTTTTGAGTGTAGAATGGAGGAGACATCTGATTGCTCTAGATAGAAAAAATTACAAGTACGAATCGGCTGACCGTCAGGGGAGTCTCAAAAAACCCACACACGAATGCACAGCGATCCGTGCACAGAAAGCGGTTTGTGTTTGCAGGTGCAGCGGTTTTAAACGGAAAACAAATATGTGAGGATCAAAAATACATATGTAAAACCTTTTTCTGTAATTGGATTTTATTTACATGTATATGAAACGGAACACATTTGTGTGTGCATTGAAAAACACAAGTGTGGATCCGGAAATACAAGTGTGAATCTTTTTGCGGGTCATGAAATACAAGTGTGAATCCTTCTGTGTGTATGTGTGTATTATGAGACTGTTCTGAGCCCATAATTCAGAGACAACAATTAAATGTGCATCTCTCATATTGTTCAACATCCCAAAAAACCTAGGATTTTTATCAGCGATTCTGCAAAAATTGCATTTTTTTCGCAAGATATTCCTAATGTTTTTCAACAATTTCATATTTTAACAAGATATAAATTCAAATCAAATAATGTTTTTATACAGCCATGTAGGTCTCTAGAAGCCCCCTTGCATTGAAGAGAAAATGTATAGATAAATATATTTTGTTTTTTTCTTTCAGCAGTTTGGTGAGTATGGGTTCTGTTGATTATTATTCGTGAGACGTCGTCTGCATTTCTCATGATTATCTTAATTTAGACTTTTTATATTTATTAGTATACATTATAATATAGGCAGGTCTGAAAAATGATATGCGATTTTGCTTTTTTAATGTGGAATCCAGAAACACCTTTAACTGAGAGGCAGGTGCTTTTCCTGGAAACTTCAAGTAGCATCAAAGCCACTTCACTTGAAACAGAAAGTTGTCAAATGAGTCAGGATGAAAAGATAAATGGGGGAGCTAAGTTGAAGGTTCTTGAGGAGAAAATGTGCAGTACAGCTAGACAGCATGGGCAGACTATTTGGCCACTCGAGATGAAAAGTCTGCCTCTGAGGATTTATTGATGCAATACAAGATAAGGTCACTGTGTTGTAGGCTTTAATATTAATGTGCCATTTAATGACCCTCACCATGAAGAAACTAGGTTATCAGTAGTACTAACATATAGCTCAAGGCAGTTATTTTGTTATGGAGCATGTGTGTGTAGCTGGACCACCAGTCATGCATCAGAGAGACTCTCTTCAGTAAAATAACACTTTTTGAAAGTTCTTTGAAGTAAGCAAGGTTAAACCCCTGCAGGCTATTTTATTGTTATTGTAGTCAAGCCACTACTGCCTTCCCAAGTATTTTGACATACAAAATCTCTATTTAAAAATAAATATTAACACAAACATTAATTTGAAGACCCTAAATAAAGTGCTAAAGTACTCGTATATTTTACCTAAGTAAAAGCAGCAATACCATTCAAGAACAAATATTTCATTTCTCTTAATGTAAATGCTGAGTAGCTTGTGAATAACAACAAGGGTTCAATAAAATAAAAAAAAAATAAAAAAATAAAAATAAAAATAATAATATATTGGTTGTATATAATTAACCAGAATCTGCAAAGCAAAGTTCAAACTAAAATAGTCGATACAAAGTGAAATGTTTGTAAAATCTAGTTACATACAGTGCCATTCCAACAAAACCATATAAATACTTCAAAAATGTTGATGGTTATTTATTTTTTAAAGAAAAATGTGTAGAAAAAAATACACATTTCTCTGTTTTGGGGGGGTTTGGTGGAGCCGTCCACCACGCTTTTAGTGCTGGCTTTGTTCCCGCCCCTGAATCGCACTGTCCAATAGGAACAGTGGGAGCACTCTGCTCGACCAATCAGCAACCACGGATGATAGTGAATAGAAGTTTAGTTTTGGAGTTTTGGATAGATCGAGGGAGAGATTAACATCGAGGCAGAGGAAATAAAGTGGATTATCGGCGGAAAAAGTCAATACAGAAACTTAGATATTGACTTTTACTTTCACTAAAGACTGAAAACGCTGTTGAATAAGGTTGAACAAGTGCCCTCTCTCTCCCCTACAAGTGTATCGAGTAGACGGTGGCAGGTGTTCAGTTGAGAGCGACGCATCGCCTCAGTCGGCTCCCCAAGCCTCAACAGGGTGCCGGAGACCAAGGAAAACGGCTAGAAAGCAGCTAACTAGCCAAAAACTCCCGTGAGTAGTACAACCAGATAACGTTGAAACATCTTCGTAATAACCGTTTCTGTTCCCGCTTGGACTGTTTTGGATGACCATTGAATACTCTGGATAAAAGCGAGAGGCTTCGGTGTCGCAGCAGCAAGTCTCTGTAACGGACGTTTTTTCCACTTCAAACCGGCTCATACTTTTAAGCTTTCAAACTCCTCTTCACTGGTGTATTTACAGAAAAACGAAGAACGAAAACTCAGAGTTGTTGCTGTGAAACTTGTCACTCGTTATGTCTTTTTTTTGCTAACCTGTTGTGTAGTTTTTCCGTGTAATCCGAGAGCCGGTGCATTACGGCAATTTAACCTATCTTGTGTCCGAGCGAAGAGAACCCCTTCTGGGAGAGTGTCGGATCATTTAGACCCGCGGAGACTCGGGTAACAGTTAATTATGATTTCTAATTTCTGATAAGAGCCTGCACACCTTAACATCACCACACTCTCGGTCCAGTTTGCTTGTACTCAAAAACCAGGGGTATTTACAGAATCAATTACTGGATTGCTTTTTAGAGCCCACACAAACAGGGCAAAGCATGGACGGATAAATCACATGTTTTATTGCTTTTCTGTTAATACTCTCTAAACAGCTATATGATCCGCGGGACAAATCCCCAGTGAAGACATCAAAACAAGCGCGGATTTGAGGTCGATAGCAGAGAATAAGCCGATAAGTCTTAAACACACACTCAAATGTATTAATTCCTTGCTCGGATCAATCCAAATGAAAATGAGGTATCGCAGGACGCAGAAACACACCGAGTCCGCCACAGCAGTCACAGATTACCGCGCAGCTACACCGTAAAGACATATTGAGGGAAAGTCTTTCTGCTTGTGAGGCAGGCGACCCCCCCTTCCTCCTTCTCCTGCTGCGTAGCGAGTGTTGGACACTGGATCTAGGGATTCAAAGCGGGGAGCCAGTCTTCAGTGACAGCGCTGAACTCCCGGAGCTCTGAGGTCCGATCACCGGGAGCTGAGGAGCCGAGCCCCGGTTTCTCTCTCAATTCGACCGGACTTCTTTCCAAAGAGAGTTACATCAGCAAAGCACAAGCGGACACGGACACTATCGGTCACCTCTCTACATGATGAAACCGGGAATGTGCTGCCCTCAGGGGTCCCCGGAGCGTGTGGAGGGACCCGCAGCAGGGAGGCGGCGGGAGATGGTGAGCACCGGGACGGCCAGGAGTGGGAGCCGGTGTCCGCCGCTGCTCCTGCTGCTGCTCATTCTCAGCAGCAGCTGCCACATGTTGCACGGACAAGGTAAGAGATTCACTGCCAGGGGCCCTGGGTTCAAATGTCAGATGATGCACTACATGGTATTTACAATGACATTAAGATCCATTCAAACTGTATTTTAAAGGCATTGTAGAGATCAGTAATGTCTGAAAACACTTGACATGACTCACTAATTTGTCAGTTGCACTATAGTGCACGGGAAAAGTGATATGATGACTCATTAACTGTAAACAAGACTGAGCTTTCATTAGACCAGTTTGGATTGAGCAGGAGAGTAAGGCCAACAACAATACTTTTCTTTAAATTAAGTTAGATTATTTGACGGATAAGGTACCTAGTACACAGCATTACATTAATGTTATTGTTATGATGCATGGATTTTAGGATGATGATTGTAGGATTAAGGTATTGAGGATATGTATGGGAGGGGTGTTACAGTTTCTGAGCATTGATAATCCCCTCTTAGTCAATGACCTGCTTAAATACAGCTCTTGAATGGGCACAAAAGCACAAACACTTGCAGGCACACAGTGTATTCATTTAAGTTGCCTTCCATTAGTCCACTGTTGACCCTGTTGTGCTGGCAGGTGTCCAGATTAGTGTGACTTGTATTGATAAAGCAACAGCGATTTCAAGACACTTTTCATAAAAAGCAGGTTTAGACTATGGTCCTTCATTTACAGAGACCAAAAGTTACATTCCCCAATGAGCAAGCACTGCAACAGTGAACAACAGAACCTGGCTCGAGATGGACGGCCATCTGCTTCGACCAGTTTGGATGGAGCCATGTACTGTACAGCTACAATAATAGCAACAGTTATTTCTATAACAATTTGAAAAATAACAATAGTAGCAGTGGGCTCAAGCAGAACTACAGCATCAGCCATAGCTACTACAACCCCGGCTCAGCTATTACTGTCTGAATACAGCATCAGGAAAGAAGACGCACATGATGAGATATCGATCAATGACCAAAGCTGTCTGTGAAAAGTCTTCTTTTCCAGCTATAGAGAGAGTGATGAAGAGAAACGGTGGATATTTGTGTGCTTCTGTGAGAGTCTTTTGTGTGTGTGTGTGTGTGTGTGTGTGCGCGCACAGTCGCACACCTCATGGATCATGTCAGAAAAGGTCAGGCTTGTGTCGCCACACAGTTTTCTCTGGGTCACAGATGGTGTGGTGGGCTGAATGTAAGGCTGAGACTTTGGGGTTATGTGGAGGAGGAGGGGTTCTTAGGAATGTCTGTGCATACATACTGTATGTGTGTGTGTGTGTGTGTTAGTGGTGGGGGTGAGCTATTTGTGAACGCATGGAGAATGTGTGTGCTGTTTAAGAGCAAGAAGGTAGAAAAGGGAACAAACAGGGAGAGAAAGTGAGAAGAAGATAGGCAGTGTGGTGAAAAGGAGAAAAAGGGAGAGGGGAGTGGCAGAGAAAGGGGGGGAGAGAAAAATAAATGGAGTGGTACCTTTGAGAGGTAATGCGGCGCACCATGCTTGTCACTCAGAAAGCTGTGTCTGCAGTTCAATCGATGATGATGGTATGACAACACCTCTGTGTGTGTCAAAAGTTGCTCTCCTCTCCTTTCTTTTCCCAGTCCACTTGTCACTCTCTCCCTCTTCCTCCCCCCTAGGTGTTGAGGAGGAGGTGGGAGGTGGTGTTGAGGCTGCAACGCCAGCTCCTTTCGCCCTCTTTCTCATGTCAAGGTCTCAGCAGCACCAGCACCCACATCCCATATTTCCGACCCTCAGACACGCCAACAGCCCCTTCCAGCTGTCTTGGCTGAAGGGGGGGGGGGGGGGGGGGAGAATGTCCTGTTGCAAGAGAATATGGACCTCAGAGTGTGCTGGTGGTAGGCGGTGAATTGAAAATTAGTGAAACAGATGCGGGATGTGGTTGGGGGGCGGTGTGGTGGGGGGGGGGGGGTTATTGATTTGATAATCTGTGCCAGGCGGCCAATCGAAGCCTGTAGATTTTTCAGGTTCCTCCCCCTCTATCCCTAGCATATATTAGGACATTTTATTTTAGGGGGAATAGGATGAAATTCATGAGCCAAGGTTGATCCTTCTGATCTCTCCCCGCCCCTTTTCTCGCTCTCCCTCCTCCCCCTCTGTTCCTCTCCCCGTTTCACTCTCTCTTGCTCTCTTTCTCTCAGTCAATCGATGCCCACACCCCTCCTCATAAATGCGAGGCTTTATATGAGCCAACTCTCGTCTCTGGGAGCACATTTAAATAAGCTCATCGATCTTTCATTTTAGAGTTTAAGTGACGGCAGCATTTTACTGTCTCTCTCCTCCTCTTACTCCCCCTTTTCCTCCACCTCTCATCTGCTCACCTATTCACTCTCCCTTCTTTATTCATAACTTATTACCCTCCCTACCACACACACACACACACACACACACACACACACACACACACACACACACACACACACACACACACACACACACACACACACACACACACACACACACACACACACACACACACACACACGCACACGCACACGCACACACACACACACCCTGTCGCTGAGTAGGTTCTGCTCCTCAGCTGTTTGACTGATTCACATTTCCAGCATGGATAGACAGAGCCTCATTCAAGACTTTATATTCTGACTGAAGTCAAGGATGGGTCACATTTGACTGTGTATCAAAATGCAAATTGTATTCTATATCACTAATTCCTTTCCAGCTGTTCAGGATTTTCTGAGAATAGCATGTCATTTCGACAGCCGTGCATTTACGAGATTTTCAACATCATTTTGTAAAAAAAATTAGCAACAAAAATGACCTTCACGGACATTAAAACATCAAAATGTTCAAAGTCAGAAAGGGTTCACATAACAACAGCCAAATGGACCATTAGGTTTAAAATACGTGGAGGATGATTTTGTCGCCGTTGCTATTTGGATGATGATAATGTTCAATAAGTAGCCAATGTGTAATGAAAAAATATTACATTGGTCGTCATTATTGCTAACCTTGCCCAAGGTAATTGCATTAAAGGTCCCATGTCATGCTTTTCCGGTTAATACCCGTCCCCTTGTGTGTTATGATGGTTTGTATGCATGTAAACGGTCTGCAAAGTCACAAACCCTCAAAGTACACCCTGTAGCGAGTAAAACTCGAACACAGAAAATACCTGTCTATGTTGCCCCAGAACGCCTCGTTGGACATTTCTCTTTTTCCATTGTTTTCTTCCTGGGTACAGTGACGTGCCCATACCCAAATGTCCGTGGAGCTCCTCACACGCACACACGTACACACTCTCAGCGGCAAAACTGTGACGTGCTGGGGGGTTGCTAGTGGAGCCTCGCAGCGATGTCTCGCAGCGATGTCTCGCAGCGATGTCTCGCTGTCTTGCAGACCCCACAAAGCAAGCAGGAAATGAACCCAGCTCAAATTGTCCGCTCCTCGCAGCAGCGAGCCGCACAACGTCCCGCCAACACGGCACCCAGACCCCACGCAGCATTCTCATCTGTTTGTCCTTACTGGTGTCATTTTCTGGTTGCTAACGCATAATCACTGATGTTCCGCTGTAACGGTGGTAGACTCATCAGAACATAGTGGGCGAGCTGACCAATCAGAGCACAGTGGGCTCACAGGGCAGCAGGAGCTCCAACAAGCCGTTTACAACAGAGAGTGAATACACATACTTTACAGAGATGCTGTATGAGAAACCAATGTGAGTTTGGAAAATTTCACAATATAAATCTATTCTAGTCGACCTCAACAATGGAATTATGATCAGTAGAAATGGCCATGACATGGGACCTTTAAAATGTGGCTCGATTAAAAATGTGTTTCTTACCATATGTTTGAAAAGTTTTCTTCAACTAGGCCAAGCAAAGAACTTGCTGACCCACTTAGTGGATCTATCAGTGTGATTAGGTTTGATATGACTCATGTCATTGGCCCAACTAAGCCATAGCTTGATGGTGATTGGACCAATGGGCATGCTTAAGTGAATTGAGGTCACTGATAGGACGTTTGGATACCGGGCTGTGGACTGGGAGAGTTCTGAGCGTGATGTTAAAATCCAAATCAAATAGACTAGCATGCAGCCTTACAACTGCGCACACACACGCTCAAACACGCACACAACCGTACACACACACAAAGTCGTTGTGTCTCATCAGTGTCAAACATTTAAAGCAGACATTTGCTTAACCATGTTGTAATGAGGAGAGGGTGAATGAGGATCCTCGTCTAACTGATTACCATCGTCCACGCAGCACAACCTTACAGGGACTTCTCCACCTCTCTCACCACTTATGAATCTTAAGTCTGTTTTTTACATTTGTATTATCTGCCGCTGATTTGGCAGCGTTTTGCTTGCAGTTCACACAAAAACTATATTTTTGTGAATACATTTGTATTAGGGAATGTTTGAGACCAGAATAATTATTGCACGCTCTGTTACTTTAGCATTCGACCTGAGGATCTTGATCTATTTTAAACTTGAAATGCAATGCTTATAGTACAGCAGTTATAGCTTCTTTCCTCGTCAAACATCACAAATGTGATCTCACATTCAAATAGTTTGAATTTTGGATGCCTTAGAAGAGAATTTGCTGTCTGATGGATTGTGTGTGTGTGTGCACACGCATGACTATTAGAGGTGAGGAAGCGATGGAGGAGGGGAAAGTGTGAATGTGTTTGTGTGGGAGTGTGTGATAGACGTCAGGTTAGTCGGGTCTAAGAGGAAGTGAGGTCCCCGGTTGACTCCTTATTTCCTGTCGGTCAGGAGGAACAAATAAGCACACTTCCACAGCCAGCTGACACTTTACGCTTTGTGGGCGTCTTTGGGAGGAACAGAGTTTGTGTGTGTGTGTGTGTGTGTGTGTGTGTGTGTGTGTGTGGGGCGTGCAGCAGGTATCCCTTCTTTTGTTCTCCTCACACAGTAGTTTCAGGGTATATTTCGCAACCCATTTAGGTTTAATCTTTTGTTATCTGTCCGCGAGCCCGACGCTATCTGTGATCAATTAACTACCCCACCTGTACCTGTTCGCTCTGCTATCGCGTGAAGGGTCTGCAGCAACTCCGCTAGCCCCCCCCCGCCGTTCTCTGCTACCACCACAAGTATATTTCAATTCTGTGGGAAACACTGCAGTTTATATTATTTGTCTTTGTAAAGCCAGTAGATGAGGTCATTAAGAGGTCAGGTGGGTCATGTTTACGACTTCATCAGTGTCACTACGACTGTGGTCAGTTCAAAGCACATCATATTATATGAATCTGAGGTCAAGATGTCATTTGGAAAAGCATTATGTGCGGTCTAAGTACCTTCACCTGTGTCGACTTCTTCCTATTCAGAATGGCTTGCAATATTTCTCTACGGATGCATTTTGATGGAGTTTTCCTCAAAAACATCCTTCAGAGCTTTGAAATATGAGCCAAGAGGGATACACTCAGTTCTCCCCTCTGTCTTGCCTCTTTCTGCTCTTTGTTTATTTGTGTTTGTTCTTTCGGTATCGCTCCTCTTATTTTTAGTTTCCCATCCTTTCTTACCACCTCTTCCCCCATAAGAATCTATTGCTGCAGGCGTCACAGGTGGAATGGAGGCTGTTGCTGTTTAGGCCTTGGTGTTTATTATGTAAGATAGGGGGAGGAGGTTGCTATTGATCCGCTGTCTGTACGTGTGAAGAGCGAGGGAGGGGATAGCACAAAAGCTTATCTTGTACTTTTCAAGATGTTTCAAAAGCGAGACATCCGAAGAAAGCAGAAAGCTCGCAAAACATGAACTCTATCGATTGACTGAACTGCAAGACATGACGGCCACATATCAAAATTGGCAGTCAAACAGAAGGATACATCCATGTGTGTGCACATTGCTGAAGTGTAGGTCAAACTTAAATCCATGATGGCATACCATGGTGTCCCTATATATGTTGTTAAAGTTACATTGTGATGCAAACAGCTAGGGCTGTCCCGAATACCATTTTTCGTGCTCCGGATATTCGGTAGTGATCAGCAGCGAATATTCGAATATTCACTGCTGCTAATATTCGAATATTTGGCTTGGCTTCCTATTTTGTATGGATATGCTTTTATTTTGAAGGAGAGTTAGCGCTGTTGACAGGAAGTTGTTGTTGCTATGGAAACAACGTGACGGAGATTAACGGAGAAAAAGTCATATCTACATATACAAACGGAGAAAGTAAACGATAAAGTGTATGGTTAAGTGTTAGCACCCCCCAAAGAGGCACAAGCTCTTACGTTGATATTGGAGTTTTCAAAAAATTCAAAAAACCCCGAAAAAAACCAAAAAAAACGAATATCCGAATAACGAAATTGAAACCCGAATAGTACTCCAACGAACGAATATTCGGATATTCGGGTACAGCCCTACAAACAGCTGACATTCATGAATGGGATTTGTATTGGAGCGGAAACGCTTAGTTGTACGACTAAAAGATAATCAGCAACTATTTCAATCATCTAAAAGTCATTTTTTGGTCATAGGTTTCTTAATGTTAAGATTTTCTTCCTTTCTCTGTATTTTGATACGTGGAAATTGTGACATTTTGTTCTTTTTGGAGAAACATGGCAGCTCTGAATAGCTTTGGTGAAGTGCTAATAGGAATCAAATAAATGAACTCATTGTAATAGAGGGACATCGCTCTCCTGGTCTTTTATTTAGTAATGTAGACCATCTGACATTTGGCTTTAGTGTCATACACCCTGTCATTAGATTAAACAAGATGTTGACCTACAAATCTGCATCTGCTAAATAGGGTTCTTATTAAAACTGAGTCAGGAAGAGCCAAACAAGAATCTGTAGCTGCTGTACGGTTGCACTCTAATTGAATAAGGCCTCTGGCTATTGTGAGCTGCATGGCTACAGGGAGGTGTCGTCTGAAGAAAGTTATTGTCACTGTTTGAGTGACAGGGTGCTTGCAAAGCAGCTCAAATAGATCCCACCGACTGCAGTTAATATTGCTGCAATCACAACATCATAGATATAGAACACATATATACATTACTTTTACTCTGTGTTCTCCATTGGGAATATTTTTTTATATTTTCAGACTTAATGATGGCACCTCTTGTTTTGCATTATTTAAATAGAATAGTCCTCCGTTATCCGTCTATGTAGCTGGAGTCTGCACAGTATGGTAGTTACAATGAGATTAGGGAAGTAGGTCAAACCTAAACTTAATGATAATAAAAACATCTGCCAATTGAACACAATCCTATAATTCCCCAGCCCTTGCTAACGTTGGCCCTAATATTAAAACAGTGGAGCTAAATCAACACCTCCTTGTCAAGAGACTGAACATTATGAGCGTCACACAGATGGGATTTACTGCATGAGTTGGGTGCCTAGCACGTCGATACAGGTGCATACATATGTAAATATTCAGGGCTCGACAGTAACGGTTGCCAGGTTGCCATTGGCAACCATTCAGAAAAAATGTCAACCACTTCTTGGCCTTTGGTTCCCATCAGTGGCAACCAGTTTTTAACATGAAGAAATAAGGACAGCAAACAGCAAAATGTGCACCCCAAAATAGATAAATGTTAAATATTTGTTGTATTAAGAGTAATATTTAATTATTGTTGTGACCAGTCGGAACCTGATACTTAAGTTGCACGTGCATTGGTGTGATTACGGAGCCAGAAAGCCATGCACGTTTACTCGTGTGCGCCGTGTGTTTGTTTTACAAAAAATGGCGAAGCAAATTAAGTTGTTTGACTGTGCGTTAAAAAGTTTAGCCAACCCGTCAACTTCTCAAACGAATCGTTCAAAGTGATTCAACTGATAAAGCGCAAGATGAACCCGAACGAAAAGCAAAGAGGAAATGTGTGAAGTCTTGGGAGGCGAAATATATATGTATATTTCCTTTGTCGATTCACTTCCGGTAAAAGTTCCTTCAAAATAAGAGTCCCGATCTAATTACTACCAAAATAAAAGTGCTAAACAAAACTTTACCATAGGAAAATATTGGCATACAAATATAATCACTTCTATAAAAAGGTAACACATTTTAAATATAGTTAGACATATTAAAGGAAATGTACAGCATTAATAATTAATATCTAATTCTTAAAGGTGGGGTAGGTAATTTTGGAGAAACCAGCTCGAGTGCGCTAGAATTAGAAAATACACAGCCGGAACAAATCTGCCACTTCCTTACAGAGCCCCTCCTTCAACACACACGAATGCGCACATGACCAATGAGGGCACGAGATAAGTTAGTGCACAGATGGAAGGCAGGTAGGCCATCCAGTTATTTTAGCCGGGCCGGCTGGTCGTGCTTTTTACAGCGCTACGGCTTCCACAGATGACATTTTTTTATGGATTTTTTAAGATATTAATTGCTATCGGGATGTTAAGAGCATTCCATAGAATATAACCAGGGGTGCACATAACTTTTTTGCCCTGGTTCTCAAAGGAGCACCTGGAGATGTTGCTTGGTGCTCATCCTTAAAATGAAATAAACCGTAACTTTTGAGGGGGTCTTGACTTTATTTGCCAGACACACGCGCTGAACACACATGCAGAGGTGAACACAGAACACACATGCAGAGGTTAACACAGAACACACATGCAGAGGTGAACACAAGACACACATGCAGAGGTGAACACAAGACAACATTAGCACGACCAGTAATCCTACAAGCTGTCATCACTTCCCTCCTGACTGTTCTCCTCACTGTCTTCCTCTCTGTCAGACATGGTAGCTGATGATGTAGGCCTACTTCTTTCTCTCTGGTTGAGTCTGCAACCACAAGTCAACAGCTGGTTTTGGGTCGAAAGTCTGTTGTCATCTTAGAAAAGTGGATGTAATCAAATAAGTATGTGAACATAACCAATAACAAATTAATGTAACTTATTTTATTTATGTTGTTCATTCATATCTTATTTTACCTTAACATTTATTTATTTATGCATTTTTTTTTATCTCTCCAGTTTTAAAGGATATTTGTGGTTACTGTCCTATAGTATACATTGGAATGATTTCAAACCTGTTTTATCCCAATAATTATAAAGGAGTGCCTTGGAAATATGTGTTTACATAAATTGTGACCAAACCGTTTGAACTTAGACTAAAGTGAACTATCTAAACACTCAAGAGTCCTTTACCTCACTGAGCTGTAGTTATCAGCCTCTCAGTCTGACTGGGAGGACTCTCCCTCCACATTATTGTAGAAACATTTTCTTCTTATATCCGTTAAAGCAGCTAGCACCAGATTCTAATAACAACAGCGCCGGTACCGGTGCACCCTCCCTCTCTTCCTCGCTCACTCGCATTGTGGCTGCGGGCGCCAGATAAGCCAACATCCCCCATTTTCATCACTTACAGCGCCCATCGTACAGGGCAAATGAAACGTGTAACCGGGGTGAAAAGGGTGTTACATTTACTTAATTATGAATATTGTTACATCAAGGCCGAAAATTAGGATGAGCACCAACGGTCAAAAAGGTTTTTTTCCCTCCTAGAACTGCCAGCGCAGCGCCTCCCCAGATCTGGCGCCCTAGGCGAACATCTATTACGCCAGTGCTACGGGCCGGCCCTGAGTTCATATCATAGATTCATATGCAACTCGCAAATATATTTCTCTCTCTCTCTCTTCTCTTTTCTCTTCTCCCTTCTCTCCCCTCTCTCTCTTTCAATGTTGGTACGCAAATGCACCTTTTTTCAAATGACACTGTGCTCTTTTTTTGGCGGAGGTGCGTATGCGCACCTGCGCACCAGTTATGTGCAGCCCTGAATATAACAAAAAGTGTATCTCGAGCCGATTTCTCAAACTTACCACCTTTAACTGTGAATGGTTTTCATTTATTTAACATTAGAAATGTATTAGTCTGGCCAATCCAAGACTTCGATGCTGAAGGGCCAATGGATCTATGGTGGGGGTCAGCACAAAGGTCAAGGAAACCCACATTTGAAAGGGAGACAACGGATGACCAAGAAACTAGTGACTTGCTCAATTCATTTGAGAGGGATCTGTGAAGAACGTGACAACAGCTGCACTACTGGTATTTAGTATACCAGCAATTGAGGGTGGACAAGTTTCCTACCACTTAAGTTTCAAATAATTGTGTTAATTACTTATTGTAAATCATTTGAACATTCTTTTGTGTCACATGTTCATTATTAAGTTGATGTATAACTGTATAGTATCTTAATTATTTAAAATATAAGGTGACTAAAAATGGCAACTGTATTTTCAGTTTTGGCAACCAAAAGCTGATGCCTGGTTGCCAGCCTGGCAACCACTTTTAAAAGTTAGCGTTGAGCCCTGATATTATTCCTGGGAATATTATCAAATGTGCAAATGAAAAGAGGATCGCGCAAAAACCTTGACCATCAATCCCTCATTCATTTTCTGAAGTGGTTGCTTTTCTTGAATCACATTTCAGGCCGACTGTTCTTGCCTGAGCTCTTTTAGGCATTCCCATCTCACAGCTTCTCATAAAGAGATGAGTAAAGCAAGGGGAAAAACACCTTGTCAAATGTGAAAGGGGGAATAACGTATATATTTTAGGGATGCACGATATTGTTTTTTTTAAACCGATACCGATAACTTCCTGCTTCTCAAGACCGATACCAATACCGATAACCGATAATAAAAATGTTTTTACGCCACTAATTATTTTAACGCGATTAACGCATGTGTATTTTTTTTCCTTGGCCGCCCCGTAGTTTCAGAGCGCATCGAGTTTAAAATACCATCTACAAGCTGATGCTGACAGCCCCGCTCCTGCCGCCCGCTTGTGGCAGACCACACTTCCACGCTCACCGGCAGGCACCGACTGGCCATCTGGAGGACCGGGAGGGTGTGTGTATGTGTGGCCCGAGCGAGCGAGAGACCTTACGTGCATTGTTGTTGTTAGCATCTGGTGCTAGCTAGCTGCGCTAACGGATATAAGGAGCTGTTTAAATGAAAACAGAGGAGCGACATTTCGCCACAACTGCGCCAAGCACTTGACTTTATGCAGGAAACCAGACAGTGGGACATTGTACGAAAAGTCAGCACACTCAGCACGGATAGTGCGCAACATGATTGCAGCGTCTAGGCAGCTCCGGTTCGAGCATAGGCCTTGAGTTGCACATAGCTCCAACGCCCATACCACCGACGACATGTTTGTTTACTGTCCTGGTTTCACGGCCGCACACCATTTACGTCACAGCCAGGCATGAGTTATAGGCCGCAAGGTGAACCTCGAAAAGTCCTTTAGAAAAGAAATCCCGCTCCACAGAAGTGGAACTACATAATCTTTAGTTAATAAAAAAGAACGAGTCATGCTTATCCACCAAAAAAAAGTTTGTCGCTAAAATTCCTGTCAATTCTTCTAGGCACGTAATTATTGGCTGAACTAGTCCCTTCAAAGCGTAATAATATCTTGGTCAAAAGTAGTGCCACGGTTCGTCACGTGATCGTGCTACACCAATTGGGTAGCTGCATATTGTCAACAGAAGTGAAAGATGACCGCCTACATGGTTACGCTAAACCAGACCAAATGGATTCTAAACAGTGCTGTATGCTTGTTTTATGTCATGTTTTGTCATATGTCTTAATACATCACTAAGTCCGAGGTATTTGTGAGATGTTTTACTATCTGGGAACAGTTGACCATCGAATCAACATTGGCTAGCAGCGTTTATCAGCCAACTCCAGCTACAACAACATTCCTGGACTACCATGTTCGAATCACTAGGTTCATTGGCTGAGCTCGTGGATTATTCCATTAGACTGAGGACTTTTTGTCTGTCTGTCTGTTGTTATTGTTACCCTGTACACGTTAAATGCACTCTTAAAATAAACATGACTTCATTTCATACATAGCTGCATCCAAGAAGAAGGTTAACTTGTTACGTTAAGTAATTTAGATCAATAAAATGCAGTACTTATACCAATGACCCTTGATTCATTTATTTACTCATTCATCATATAATAATTTGATGAATTACATTATTATTATTATAGATATAGATTATTATTATAGATATATATCATATATATATTACATTACATTACATTGCATTTAGCTGACGCTTTTATCCAAAGCGACTTACAATAAGTACATTCGACCAGGAAGACACAACCTTGAAGAAAACAGAATCATATAAGTACATCAGGTTTCATAGAGCCAAACATTTCAAGTGCTACTCAACTGGCTTTAGATAAGCCAGTCCTTTATTAGTATATAAGTGCTTTGTTAATAAATCTATCGCTCGAAGTGGAGTCGAAAGAGATGAGTTTTCAGTTTGCGCCGGAAGATGTGCAAGCTATCTGCTGTCCTGATGTCAATGGGGAGCTCATTCCACCATCTTGGAGCCAGGATAGCAAACCCACGTGTTTTTGCTGATGGGAACTTGGGTCCCCCTCGCAGCGAGGGTGCAGCGAGTCGTTTGGCTGATGCAGAGCGTAGTGCACGCGCTGGGGTGTACGGTTTAACCATGTCCTGGATGTACGAAGGGCCAGATCCATTCGCAGCATGGTAAGCAAGTACCAGTATCTTGAAGTGGATTCTAGCAGTTACCGGAAGCCAGTGAAGGGAGTGGTGTGGGAACATTTAGGAAGGTTGAAGACCAGACGAGCCGCTGCATTCTGGGTGAGCTGCAGAGGTCGGATGGCACATGCAGGTAGACCAGCCAAGAGGGAGTTGCAGTAGTCTAGGCGTGAGATGACGAGAGCCTGGACCAGAACCTGCGTCGCTTTCTGTGTCAGCTGGGGACGTATCTTCCTGATGTTGTAAAGCGTGTATCTGCAGCAACGGGTTGTAGCAGCGATGTTTGCAGTGAAGGACAGGTTGTTATCTAGGGTCACACCCAGATTCCTTGCAGTCTGAGTCGGGGAAACAACTGAGGTGCCGATGTTGATTGTTAGGTCAAGAGTGGGACAATCTTTTCCCGGAAGGAAGAGCAGCTCAGTCTTGTCAAGGTTGAGCTTGAGGTGATGAGCAGACATCCACTGAGAGATGTCAGCTAGACAAGCAGAGATGCGTGCGACGACCTGGGTCTCTGAGCGGGGAAAGGACAGAATTAATTGGGTGTCGTCAGCGTAGCAGTGGTATGAAAAACCATGCGGGCTAATGACTGATCCGAGCGAGTTTGTGTACAGGGAGAAGAGGAGGGGACCAAGAACAGAGCCCTGAGGGACCCCTGTAGTTAATTGACAAGGGTCGGACTCAGACCCTCTCCAAGTCACCCTGTAGGTACGGTCTTTGAGGTATGAGGTGATGAGGGAAAGTGCAGAGCCTGAAACTCCAAGTTTTTGGAGAGTGCGAAGGAGGATCTGATGATTCACCGTGTCGAATGCAGCAGACAGGTCCAACAGGATGATGACAGAGGAGAGGGATGCTGTTTTGGCAGTGTGCAGTTCCTCAGTGACAGCAATGAGAGCAGTTTCTGTGGAGTGACCTGCCTTGAAACCAGACTGGTGCGGATCCAGAAGGTTGTTCTGATGGCGATAACAGGAGAGTTGTTTAAAGACAGCGCGTTCAAGTGATTTAGACAGGAACGGGAGTAGAGAGACAGGCCTGTAGTTTATAACATCTGACGGGTTGAGAGTGGGTTTCTTTAGGAGAGGGTTTACTCTTGCCTCCTTGAGACTGTTTGGAAAGTGACCAGAAGTTAGAGAAGTGTTGATGAAATGGGTGAGAAACGGTAGAATATCAGGAGCGATAGTCTGAAGGAGGTTTGAAGGGATGGGGTCCAGAGGACAGGTGGTAGGGCGGGCAGAGGTAATGAGGGTGAGAACCTCACTTGGAGAGAGAGGGGAAAAGGAGGTTAGTGTGTTGGTGGAAGGAGGGTCTGGTGACCCAGCGGTGAGTAAAGGTGAGTCAGAAAAAGAAGAGCGAATATCATCAACCTTTTTTTCAAAATGGGTAACAAAGTCGCTTGACAGAAGTGAGGAGGGGGGAGGGGCTTTTGGAGGGTCCAAGAGGGTGGAGAAGATGGAAAATAGTTTTTGGGGATTGGAATAGGAAGATTGGATCTTATCTTGAAAGAAAGTGCTTTTTGCCTGAGAGATCGAAGCAGAGAAAGAGGAGAGGAGAGCCTGATAGGTTAGGAGGTCGTCACAGTGTTTGGATTTCCACCGTTTCCGCTCTGCTGCCCTAAGGACGGTTCTATTAGCACGCAGTGCATCATTTAGCCAGGGAGCAGGAGGGGACTGACGAGCCTGCCGAGATGTGAGAGGACAGAGAGAGTCCAGAGTGGATGAGAGAGTAGAGAGGAGAGTTTCTGCAGCAGAGTTTGGAGGTAGTAGTTGGAACGAGTCCGAGGAAGGGAGGGCTGAGAGCACCGATGAGGCAAAGGTAGAGGGGGAGAGGGAACGAAGGTTACGGCGGACAGGTGCAGGATGAGAAGAGATTAGTTTGTTATGTTTGGAAAGGGGTAGAGAGAAGGAAATGAAGAAGTGATCGGAAGTGTGGAGCGGGTTTACATAGAGGTTAGAAGTAGCGCAGTTCCTTGAGAATATGAGATCAAGGACATTGCCAGCTTTATGAGTTGGTGGGGATGGAGACAGTGAGAAAGCAAAGGCGGGTAACAGAGATGTTAGTTCGTCTATCTTACCTGTCTGGAGGTTTAAGTCTCCGAGAAGTACAGCGGGAGGGCGAGTTTCAGGGATGTGTGAGAGGAGATGATCTAATTCCTCCAAGAAGTCCCCCAAGGCGCCTGGTGGACGGTAGAGAACAACAATGGTTAATTGTATAGGATGGGTTACTGTGACGGCATGGAATTCAAAGGTGGAAGGAGTGAAGTTAGGTAGCTTGAAGAGGGAAAAGCTCCATTTGGGAGAGAGCAGGAGACCAGTGCCACCTCCTCTGCCAGTGGGTCTGGGTGTATGGGAGAAGGAATATGCTGTGGAGAGAGCTGCTGGGGTGGATGTGTTGAATAGAGTAATCCACATCTCAGTAAGAGCAAGGAAATCCAGAGACTGCAGGGAGGCGTAGCCAGAGATGAAGTCAGCCTTAGGAACAGCTGACTGGCAATTCCACAGGCCACCTGAAACTAGATGTTGGATCTCAGTGGAGCATGTGGGATAGACGAGAGCAGGCCGGTTATAGCGATTAGGAGATACACGGGGCCAGTGATAATTGCGAGAAGACACATGAACAGGAATGGAGAAAATACACATGATTATAGCATGAGGGGCTAGAAAACTAAAGAAAAGAGAAATAAGACACCAGCTCAATCAGAGTAGGATTTGCCTCCTCTTTGCCTCCCTCGTGACTCCCGCAGGACTCCAATGTCTTTGTCAGTCTTACTCCCGCAGGACTCCAATGTCTTTGTCAGTCTTACTCCCGCAGGACTCCAATGTCTTTGTCAGTCTTCGGCTCTCTGACGCTTAAGCTAACGCTCCAGGAAAGAGCTACCTAAAATGAACGCCTGATTGCTGAGTTCTCACAGCTGTGGGGCCACGCCCCTCTAATTAGTTAACTCTCTACAGCTGATGGGCGACAGTAGACTGGCCCTGCCTATATTGTAATGCAGGCTTGAGTGCCCCTACTGAGACCTGTGTAACAGGTTTCGCTTGAGCAGATCTGAGATTTAAAATCTCTCAAAAGCGCCGTTTTAGCTACAATAACTACAGAACAATTATACAGAGTAGAATAAATGAAACAGAGAAGTCTAATTAAACAAGAATATACAGTGGTTGCTGCGTCAATAGGTATTGTCGTCACCCGGTCCAGATGCACACATATATATATATTATATTATTATAATTATTATCATTATTGTAATATGATAATATTGTATTTGTAACTTCAAAATCAATGCCACTGTGTAACTGTCATGGAGGGTGTACAGTCTGTTGATGTTGTTGAAGACCTGCAGTGTGATCATGAGGAATGTGACACACGGGTGTTTTTACATGCCCAACATGCTGCACAGGAGCACAAAGCTGTCGTCATCAAGAGCTCTGACACTGATGTGGCAGCCTTGGGTTGTACCCTGTACACGTTAAATGCACTCTTAAAATAAACATGACTTGATTTCATACATAGCTGCGTCCAAGAAGAAGGTTAACTTGTTACGTTAAGTAATTTAGATCAATAAAATGCAGTACTTATACCAATGACCATTGATTCATTTATTTACTCTTTCATCCCTCCACAAATGAAAACAACACTGATGAACCATAAACACGAGATTTATTACAAATATAAAAGGTATGACATAGAAAACAGTACAAAACAGAATAAGGACACTCCTATTCCTCACTGTCAGTGTCAGGGCAGTCATCGTTCTCTTCCTCTGTTTCTTTTTTATTTGCACAATTTGAGCAACGACATAAGTCTGTGCAACAGAGTCCTGCAGAGAAGCATGAACATCTGCCTTTCTCAGACTCTTTGCAGCTGCAGTGTATCACATTCAACACACTGTCAGGGGCAGGTTGATACCGGTATATGCAGCTACCCAATTGGTGTAGCACGATCACGTGACGGACCGTGGCACTACTTTTGACCAAGATATTATTACGCTTTGAAGGGACTAGTTCAGCCAATAATTACGTGCCTAGAAGAATTGACAGGAATTTTAGCGACAAACTTTTTTTTGGTGGATAAGTATGACTCGTTCTTTTTTATGAACTAAGGATTGTGTAGTTCCACTTCTGTGGAGCGGGATGAAATGATAACAGGGTTCACCTTATGGCCTATTAGGGAGGGCTGGATTTGTGAAGAACTCCCCTCTTCCTAAACCACTAATACAGCGTTTCTCAAAGTGTGGGGCGCGCCCCACTGGTGAGGCGCAGAGATGTGATTGGTGGGTCGCGAAAAAAAAAAAAAATTTAAAAAAAAAAAAAATTCTTTTTTTTCTTTTTTTTTTTCACACTGGTGGAATATAAAAAAAACGGCCCGCCCGGGTGCAAAACGTATCAATGAAAGCGACCCTCTACCACACAAAACAACACCTGTAGATAAGCCAATTTGTGTTCTTTGAAATTGAAAAGGATATTGCATTGTAATTTGGCATGCTTTTATTTTGAAGGCGAGTTTACGCTGTTGACAGTTGTTGTTGCTATGGAAACAAGAAACGTTTCACAGCGGGCGGAACTTGTCATAAAGTCCGCGATAATAAAGCCCACCCATTTAGAGGGAAGATATGATTGGTCAATTGTACTGTCATTTGACATTACTCTCTCGTTCAGTTACTATAGCTGGCCCGCTGTGAATTCATAGCTGGACGTCCAATCAGCTCCTGTCTTCACAGACTCGCAGAGAGGAGCTTCTTTCATTTAACCCTTCACATTCAAACAGAAACTGAATAGGCAGATTCAAAGGATTTATTTCTTTGGAAATGTTATTTTAAATACAATTTAATCAAGTTATTTTTGGTAAAACTAATGACAAATATTACTAAAAACATATTTAAAAAAAATATATAAAGAAAAATATAATTTGTTTTAATGTTTTTAAATATTATTTTGTGGAATATCTTAGGCCCTCAGAGACAGGCTCGCCACTGGTAAACATCTCTCATACACACATGTGAAAGGCTCTCACAGACACACACAACAGCGTTGCAGTCGGGAAGAAAAGCAATGTGGAGCGAGAGAGCAAGAGAGAGAGCACACCTTTATCTATTTAATAAAGTTGTAAAAAATAAAGTAAGAAATCATTCCAATGTGTACTATATAGGGGTGTAACGGTACACGTACCCGTACCGAAATTATTCGGTACGGGCCCTTCGGTTCGGTACAGGTGTGTACCGAAGTGTACCGAACGAATATAACGTTAAACGTAAAAAATTGAGAACGTGAACAACTTTTTGGAAGTAATCTCAGGTGCTGCGTCGCAGCATTCAGAGTAATTTGCTCACATTGGGTTCAACGCGTCATAGAGCGAGCAGGTCATTTCATTGGATGAGAGGCATACTATGAGAGCTGGTCAGAGGGATGCGTTCAAATGTAGTCAGTAATTTGAGGAACTGTCGAAAATGAATGACGAACGCAGATAAAGTTGAGCTCGAAAATCCTCCAGCATCATTGAAGTCTCCGGTTTGGGAACATTTTGGTTTCGCAGTTACGTACAAGGATGACGGACAAAGACAGGTGGACCGAACCAAAGCTGTTTGTCGGCATTGTTCAACTAAAATTGGTTACGCGGCTGGCAATACATCAAACTTGCACACTCTTGAAAAGGCATCACCCGAACGTGAATATCACCGGTACCAAAAGACTGAAGTGCAAACCCAACTCCCACTAGCATTTAAGCCTCCACCACTCGCAGAGAGTTTAGACCGAGCCAAAGCTATTACAAACACCAAATATCCTTATGTTGCCATGTTAGCAAAGCGCTACCTGGCTGTATCTGCTACGTCTGTCCCTAGAGAGGGTGTTCTCCACAGCAGGAGACATTGTTAGTGCCAGCAGATCTGCCCTTTCGGCAAGCAATGTGGACAAGTTCATTTTTCTTTAAAAAAACATGAAAATACAATGACAAGCAAGTCCTAATGTCAAACTGGCTGCTTAGGTGCTAGTACAGTTCAAATACAGATTATTTCAGTTCATCGAAATGCTGCACCTTAACGTTCATTTTATTATATTTTGTATTTATTTGAGTGAATACATTATTCACAGTTTAATAATAATAAATATATATATATATGTTTTGTTTTGTGAAAAAAAATTCTGCTGTACCGAACCGAACCGTGACCAAAAAACCGAGGTACGTACCGAACCGAAATGTTTGTGAACCGTTACACCCCTAGTACTATAGGACAGTAAAAAGTTTAAAAGGGGAGGGATTAGTCAAATATGCATAAATAAAAAGAAAGAATGCTAACTAGGTAACATAAGATAAGAATAAACAAGTTTAAATGATTTGTTGTGATCATATTCTAAAGATGTTTGGATTATTGAAAAGTATACAGCTCCCTTTCATCTGAGTGTTGAGAGCTGTATCCATAAATTCATGTTGGGCTCAAAGTAGGGCTGCTCGATTATGGCAAAAATCATAATCTCGATTATTTGGGTCAATAATTGATATCACGATTATTAAAAACGATTAGCCATTTACTTTGAAAAATATCAATTTATTGAAGAAAATAATTTGAAAAATATGTTTTTAACAGTTGATTACCCTGAACTTTAAGTATAATTCAACTGAAAGCCCTATTTAAAAAATAAATAAAATCGTTTTATTTCGATTATGTTGTTTTCATAATCGTTGCAAGCCAAAATCGTAATTGCGATTAAAATACGATTAATTGAGCAGCCCTAGCTCAAAGTGCACCAGATTGATGCATTTAACTTCAACATTTAAAAAAAATCTTCCTGGGGGTGCATGCCCCCGGACCCAGAGGATGTGACGTCCACCACCAAATAAAGCAGGTTAAAATAATTAAATTGCATACATTTTATTTTAGTAAACACTGAAAACGGGTCCCACAGACCCAAACAGCACTCAAAGGTTTTACCTTTAGGTAGCATATAATAATGTTAAAATGTGCTAAATATATACACTGCAAAAAAACAAAAAAGAGGAGTAAAAGTAGCTCACGACTTGTTTTATTTTTTGAAATAAAAAGGTTGGAGACCCCTGTTATAGAACGATACATTTGACCATTTTAAGCTTGGCCTACCATTTTATTGGAGCGATGAGGAACAGGTGGGGCTTGAAAAGGCCCACCTGTTCAAAGTGGGGAATGACAGAAAAAGTTTGAGAACCACTGCACTAATACCACAGTACTGGCAAAACGGGAGGAGCCGAGTGAAAAACAAGCGCCCCTCAACCCAATCCACCCACACCGCAGTATTTTTTCTTTTTTTTTTACCCAAAAAAGATATTGTATATTATCGGGGCTATTAATACTGGTATCGGGTTTATCGGGATGACGTCATAATTCCTAATATCGGACCGATAATTATCAGCCCGATAATTATCGGTCCGATATTAGGAATTATGCGTCCCTAATATATTTTAAATTGTCAAATTAAACTTGCACATTGACACACCAGATTCTTGTTTGCGAGAACATTTATATCTCACTGCTTTGTTCTTTGTTTTTGAGCGAACCCATATATGATGAATAGTAATGTGTCTTTCTGAGTATGTTTGGTGTTTTAAAATAAGCTGCAGCCAGAGGAAGAAGAGACAAGAACTAATAAATGAAACCATGATCCATTGTGACAGCTTTATCACATGTAGTACAATTTATGGGGCTTAATGGTATTAAGAACTTTGAACCCAGTGATAGCAATAAGCACTGCAGAGTTGTAATCAACAGAACGGCACAAAAAAATACCGCACTAGTATTCATCTTTGATCAAAGACATCATTACATGGGTTCCACATGTGGAAATATGTTTGTGAAACTTATTTTGCCCTGAATACTGCAGGTTGTTTACTCAAAGTTCCACGGTTACATAAAGTGTAGCCCTGTGATATATTTATCTCCATATTTCTCAAGAGAACACACTCAGGAAAGATGTTTACTTCTTTACCTTACACCCCAAAGTCCTGCTAAGAGCCCTTTCAGTGACAGATTTCATTAAAAACACTACATTTACTAAGAGCCAAAATTGTGACTCTTCACATCCTTCTTTAATCCTCTTATTTAACAAAAAAACCTCTTAACAGACCTCTGTAAAAGGTTTTTTTTAAAAATCCTTTCTTTTTTGCATACCCTTAACCGTTTTTCATCCGTCTAGAACAGGTGAGTCAGGTTAGGAAAGGTTCCCATACCACTCAACTGTTAAAAGCATGAAGCCGTTTTTGCATTAAAATGAACTGGTGTTAAGAAGAAGATTCAACTTATTGTACAGGTACTATGTAACGAAACGTTTTCTCTGCATTTGACCCATCCTAGTGTTAGGAGCAGTGGGCTGCCATTATGTACAGCGCCCGGGGAGCAGTGTAGGGAACGGTGCCTTGCTCAGGGACACCTCGGTAGCACTTGGTCTACTATGGACTTCGCCACCACCGCCCTTAAAGAGCTAATATTGTGAGAAATATATAATTAAATGAAACTGAATAGAAGCACAACAGGAGAACGTTTATTTATGAATTGTACGCAGAGAAAGTAAAGCAGATTTCCAAAACAACAGGCTGCATAAAAGAGAATGAATTTGCAATTTAAGCAGTCACTGTTAGCTTTAAAACTGCAGATAGAGCTTAACTGTATATTGTGAAAGAGCAATGTGTTCTCTAAACATGTATTATAAATTGATACATCATATTAGGAGCTTTATTTGGTCAGGAGTACCAACTCTGTTCAAATGTTTTGAAACTTTAGGTAGGCAACAACACTTTAAATGCTGAAAAATGCCAGATGTCGGGTTCCTGTGACATACCCAAGCCACTATAGGAACAGATTTCTATTTACAGGAACAACTGTTGGAAATGAAATTGCCGGTGTCTGGAGATACATCAGAGAGACACCCTCACTCTCTCCTTAACACCTGGGAAATAGCTTTAAAACCTCAGCCTTGTACTGCCAATCATTCAGTGGCAGCACAAGATTAGTTGAAGGCTCAAGAGCAGCCTCACTGCGGGGTGAGGAGAGTGACTCTCTTTCCTTCATCTACAATGTTTCAGCCAGTATTTGGATTCAAACTGGCAACCTTCCAGTGGATCGCACCCCAGGCTGTCTCTCTTTGTGTCGCTGCATATATTTCTCTGTGTTTATCCCTCCCCCTGTATCTATTTTTCCTCAGTGTCTCACTTTTCCTTCTCTGCTTTCACTGTGGCTTTTTACCGTGACATTCGAGGGGCCGTAGACTGGAGTGATATGGAAGAACATCAAACGTGCCCTCCCCCCCCCGAATCTATCCCTGTGCTCCCTGTACCAAATGCACCTGGCAGAGGCTTTTCGTTTGTTTGTGTTTGGTTTTGGTTGTGGTGGGGCCATCTAGCTATTTGAATGAGATATTTGCTTAGTGAAACGGCAGTGACAGACTATTACTGTGGTCAGGCTGGAGTGTGGGAGTGCAGATCATTGTGTGTGTATTAGAGCAACAGGATTTACTTGTTGAGTCCAAAGGCTTTACCCCACTGCAGGTGTGTGTTCCCAGCTCGATGTGTTTGATCTGCCACAGGTGTTTGAGAGGGTGTGTGCCTGCGTATGGTGATTTATGCTATAGGCTCAGAGCTAAAAAGAGCCTTTTTGATCTCATCCAGGAATAGACAGGAAGCTCTGTACTGTGTGTGTGTGTGTGTTTGTGTGTGTGTGTGTGTGTCTAAGGGTGTGTGTCAGGCCAGAGGTTTTTAGCCGAGTCCTTTGATCCCAACTAGGGGTGGGCATACCTCTATGAGGAGTCAGTCGGCAGTATGGAGACTTGGCACGAGCTCCGGGAGTGTGTTTGAGTGTGTGGGAGAGTGAATATGGCCAGGATCAAAAGTGGTGGCTTGTGTCGGAATGTGTGTGTATATGTGCAGTCGTGCATGTTATGCACACGGCCAAAGAACCTGCTGTTTTGCATGTGGCTATCCGTCAAATCAAAGATACGATGTCTGAACTCAGAACAGTTTCCACACTAATGGTCAGCTTTTGACTCTGCCTTAGAAATAAAGGGCTTTATCTAAATGGCTTCAGGAACATAATCACTTTTTACAATGGTTAAGTGATACACACACACATAAGAGGGGTTGACTTTCAAATTCACCAAAAAACAAAAAAACAAGCCTTCCAGAAGCAGGCACTTAAAAAGTACCAAATAAATGTTCATTTAATTTCTTGTAAATACACTGTGATGGTATTATGACTCCCTACCTGTCTTGACTCAAATTGAAATCCTGTAAGGAACTGAAAGCGCTGCACTGCATTTCCAAGGTAATAAATACAAAAACAGAATTCATTGATTGAGAATTTATTTAAGCTTATTTTATTACCACCTTATCAGCTAGGCTCCAAATCAGATCTGTGGTTTAGGGCTTTGTACACCCCAGTGCGTTAATTCCATCTCTAGAGTTTCACGCTGGGATGAGAGGCTTTTCTGCAAAAATGAAGTAGTACATTAGTGCTGTCAGAGCCCTGAGGTGGAGCTCACCATCAGCTGTATGACCTGACTCTTATAACCAGAAATCATAGTCTGACAAAACATCCTCACGTAATAAAACAAGAGAACCTTGACCAGCTTGAATGTAGTTTGGGATCATTACTATATATTGAGGCTGGTGGTTATGCTTGCTATGTGGTTACACTATACATCTGTATTGTACATCAGGGTGGAAATGTGTCTTTGGGTCACACACACAGGAAATAAACTGCATAAAAAACATACAAGCAGTGAGCAAAAGCACACACCTAAACATCATATTATATATTGCAGCAGTTCAAGTTTTTAACTCATATTTTCACTTTGCTTAGGGAAGAGTAATTATGGCGCTCGGAAAAGAAGAAATACATGTTCAGTTGCCAAGGCGTCTACCTCTACCTACTAGGTATCTCCTTTCACAACCAGCCTGTTCTCCTCTCGTAATATTAGTATGCTGGTGTGTTCTGCTTTGTGTAAGTACAGACTCAAAAGCAGGAACATTGACCTACTGCTATTCATTGTGAACGCTTTCTGAGCTACTGTACAGAGATTGAGAAGGAGACACTAAAGGAAACTCTAACAGTGTGAGCGACAACATGGCGGTAGCTGATCAGGCTAGTTCTGGTTCCCACAGAAGCTGAAACAAAGAGCTTTTTTCTTTAGCTTCGAGCACAAACACAGGAGCGCCATGTCAATCAGTCACCACAACGGGTACCGCGAGGTAGAATACAAAATGATAGCAGAATGGGCTATTCAAACTCAGGGAACCAAACAGATGATGAACTACTTTTTCATTTGTAGTATAGCAGCTCCATCAGAAAACAAGAGTCCAGTTGTAGTACAGTATGTATGTTATGTTCACAACGCTGCACTCCCACAGAGCTGCAGATTCATGAAAGGCCACAGACCGCCTACCACTGCATGTGTCTGTATGTGTGGATGCTGCTACTGCTGCTTCTGTTTTCTCTTCCAGAGTGTAAAGTAGGGCTGCTCGATTATGGCAAAAATCATAATCTCGATTATTTGGGTCAATAATTGATATCACGATTATCAAAAACGATTATCCATTTACTTTGAAAACATCAATTTATTTAAAAACAGTATGTTTTTAACAGTTGATTACCCTGAACTTTAAGTATAATTCAACTGAAAAATCTATAACAAATAATAATAATAAAAACATTATCGTTTTATTTCGATTACGTTGTTTTCGTAATCGTTGCAAGCCATAATCGTAATTGCGATTACAATACGATTAATGGAGCAGCCCTAGTGTAAAGCGTTACGATGAACATGGTCTCATTTCTTAGGCATCTGTTTGACCATGAGCCTAGGTATTGTACAGTATAGTAGGATGCACTTCTCGAAACTGGATAGCTTTCACTGGACTAACTTTCCCAAAACTAAATATTTGCTTATTTGGAGACAGCTTTTTGTGAAACAATACTTGTTTTAAATCAAAGTATACATTAGCCTTCAATATTAGTTAAAAGTAATGAATCAGGGTTCTAATGAAGAGTAGCACAGCACTTTCAACTTAATAGACTAAATTGAGTAGTTCATATTTCTAACGTGAATGTCATTTCCTACTTTCTGAAAAATCTTTGTTTTGACTGACATTGGGTTAAGTAGATACTACCCTGTATGAGCTGATTCCTTTAATAAGAAAGAACAAAGGAGATTTTGATTGATGGATGAGGAAATGAACGGGCCCAGATGGATTAGAAGATATGCTGCAAAGAAGAAAAGTAATCAAAGAGAGAAAATAAGTAATTTGTAGAGAAAGAAGGTGGAAGGGTTATCATTTATGGGGTCACACAAGTCAATGAATGGATGAGAGAAGACCACACGAGGGTCAAAACAGAGTCTAAAGCCCCTTTCACACATGCACTGCAACCCTGAAATGATCTAGGCATAACCCTGAGGAGCTGTATGTGAGAACGCAAATGTCAGAGCCATTCGGACCGGACTTCAAACAGACTTTACCCCGCCAGCTCCCTAGAACTAAGTCCCTGTGAAGGCCGATTGAGCCCATGTGTGAAAAGAGCTGTAATGGAGAGGGGCATTCACGGCAAGCGAGTAGGCACGGTGATAACTGGCCTAAAACCGCTAAAATCAGGGGGTTAAGAAAGAAAGATTATTTACATCGAAACTTTTACAAAACTGTCTAAGTAGAGGGACAACGAGATCTGGGACTGTCGCTGAGCATTTCAGACACATTTAAGGAAAGGCAATACATTGATTGGTCCTGACCAAATAAAAACAACGCTATTAGGGGTGTAACGGTTCACAGAAGTCACGGTTCGATTAATACCTCGGTTTGGGGGTCACGGTTCGGTACGGGTTCGGTACAACAAGGAAAAGCAAAAAAAAAGTTCCAAATGCATAATTTTTGTTGCTGTTATTTATTTTTAACAGTAGTGCAAGTTTTGGTATGAAAATAAGGAACTCTAACATTTGGAATCATTAACTGTATTACACAGTTAAAAACAAACCACAAACAGTAACACACACACTCAGATGGCCATATTATTTATATTGGCTGATGTCAAACAAAAAGGTTAAATAAGCTGTACAGCTAAAAAGAATGTCTTGAAAATATTAAAATAAATAATAAGAAAGTGTTTCAATCACAATCAATAAAAGGCAATACAGAACTGTATAACATCTCCTGATGTCAACATATAAAATAAATACAATGATAAATATAAAACAAAATAAAATCTGTACCTTTAGGAGCAATGTCTAACATGTGTAATTAACTTGTGAGTGTGTGAGGCCATTATGCCTAAATAAAGGTACTCAAGCTTTACTCTATTTTCAAGTTTTTCTTCAAAAAGACGAGTTTGTCTACGTTGTCAGTAGTGAGGGCAGGTCTGTTGGCCGTCGAGAAAACGCTCTCGCTGGGGACTGAGACTGACTCGGATGTGATTGAGCATGTTTGACGTGTTACCACTAGCATACCGCACCGCTGTCGAACAACGCCGACAGACCGCCCTCGTCCGATCCACAACTCGCACCCCATCATTGTTGTAGTCCACAGGGAACCCGAAATGTTCCCACACACCTGATTTAAAAGAAGCAGGTGGGTTCTAGCTCCTGTGTGTTGTGTGAACTCGCCATAGCTACTAACTGTTCTTCTTCATGTATTGTGTTCGTTTTGTTGTGTTTTGGTCTTGTTCTTCATTTGTTATTTACGGGCGGCTGGCTTTTAGGCGCAATACCGCCCCTTGGATTATATATAGTGTAATACTGCCCTGACAGAGTGACAGACTTTTTTCCCACTCGTAAAAAAAGGCGTATTCGCCGTGTGACTGCATGTGCCGAACCGTGACGTCCGAACCGTGACGGTACGGGACGAATACGGATACCGTTACACCCCTAACCGCTATGTGACCTTGGTGTTATCAGAGTCCTGCCTCCTCGACCCAGGCGCCCCCCTTTTCTTAAACCAAACGTATTTCCTGTAAGTGAATATGATTCTGACACGGACAATTCCTGTTTTGTGCATGCGTGGAAAGTTAACTCTGGATAATATCTGGGGGTGATTCTCCTTTCATTATGCAGAGTTGATATGAGTTAACATCTTTAGATATTCAATTAAGGCAGATGAAGTGCACACCTTAAAGAGAAAGACCAAGAAGAGAGAAAATGGTTAATAGCTAATGGACTTACTTTGGCAATTTTCTTCTTTACCGTACGTCTAATTCGCTACTCGCTTACTAGATCCCTCTCTCCGATTGTATCCCTCCCTGCATTATATCTTTCTCTCATTTCTACCACTTATTCCTCTCCCACTCTCTGTAATTGGTAAGGGGCGGTGCATGTACATTCATCTCATTAAGTGCGCACACACACACACACACACAAACACACACACACACACACACACACACACACACACACACACACATACACACACACACACACACACACACACACACACACACACACACACACAAACACGCACCTTTCTCACAGACATTTTGTTATCCTGCTGTAAAACGAGTGTGTGTGTGTGTGTGTGTGTGGATTGAATCACAAGTCGTCTCTCGCTGGAATTCACTTTATCTCGTGGTTGTGAGGGTAGAGAGAGAGAGAAAGGCAAACAAATGAAAATAAAATGAAAGCATTGAAGCGAAAGAGAGAAATTAATTATCCTGTTTGTCTGTTGATGCAAACCCCCCTGTGCCGGGCTGCTGTAGAGTTTTGGAGCTCATAAGGACACACACACGCACACACACACACACACACACACACACACACACACACACACACACACACACACACACACACACACACACACGCACACACACACAGGGTTTGACCGATATGGCTTTTTCAAGGCCGATACCGATACCGATTATTAGTAATCAAGGAGACCGATAACCGATATTTGGAACCGATATACATTTGCAGTAAAATCAGAAAATCTTGGTGTCAAAATGTAGAATAACACAAACTCCAACACAACTCAACACAACTTCTTTGAAATGCATTTAAGCCTATATTATGTTTAATTAACTTTTAAACATCTTACAACTGGTTCCCTCTCTGTGCCCTTTTCTTTAGTGCAGCCATCTGCAATGAGTTAGAGAGAGAGACAAGAAGTGGGGCTGCAGGCTGACATGCTTAACTAACAATAATGCTTAATTTATTATATCTGTCTATCTAGCATACAATCCCAATAAGCTGCTAGCAACTGCAAAACACTAGTGCTAGCTAATGTTTTGCAAACTATTAAAAGTGAGGCTCTTACAGTAGACCTAACGTTAGTCTCGTAGCCTCACTTCTAATATTTTGCTAAACATTTGCTAGATACATGTTGGCTAGCTAATGAGCTTCACATATCAACCTGAAAAACTGCGAGACTCCACTCACAGCCCCTCCCCCCCCCCCCCCCCCCCCCTCCGCACCACAGTTACTCCGCTACGAGACGCTGCACGCACCCCCAACTCTGACTGACTTCCTGCGTCCCTGTGTAACTGGGAAACTGATAGAATTGGATCATAAGATCGTGGTGTTTTTGCAACTTCAGCATAGGGGATAGGGATGTTTATTGAACTTCGGTTTAACACATGTATGGCTCTGCCGCTCAGCGCTGCTGCTTGCTTCAGTCTTTGTCTGCGTTCTTTCGCACCTGCCTGTAATCTGAGAAGGTCCCGCCTCTCTGGCTGGCTCCCGCCTGGAAAATCTTCAGTAATAGCCTATCAGATAGCGCTGTGGGCGGGACATTGCTTGTGTACACAGAGTGGTGACTGCAGCCAGAGAAACGGCCGCATCAGAGCCAAAGTTTTATCGGCAATTCTTTCACACACACATACGGGTTTTGGGCCGAGGGCGACACCGTACTTCCGGTATCCACCATTTCACGCGAGGTGCAAGCAGAATATCATAGTCTATTGCCTTAATCAATATCTAGTCAACTCTAAAATACCACATATATGCATTGGCATGATAATATTATTGTGACAAGTGGGGTATTCACCTGGTGTTTCTAGAAGATAGATGTAGATGCTGCCAAAATCGACCGAAGGCCACTTTCAAGAGTCGTTTTTCCATACATCTGCAGGCAGTCTGTAAGGGCAATCGGACAACCCACACAGCTCTAGTTTACGCTGGTAACGACCTAGAGCACACCCCTCAAGTCCAGAGATGTAATCCGAAGACATGCAGCGATTTCTTCGGTCGTTAATTCAGAAAAAAAACCTAGTGCGCTCTGCCTGGCTACATTACCTAGCTGTTTATATTAGCACCTCCAGGATATTAGCACCTCCAGGAAAATGGCGTATTTCTATATAGATATATGGCGCGCGTTGCATTGTGGGTAGCTCGTGACGTCACTGTGTTTGAAATAATTTGATAAAAAAAAGGCCGATACCGATAATCAGTCGACCCCTAACACACACACACACACACACACACACACACACACACACACACACACACACACACACACACACACACACACACACACACACACACACACACACACACACACACACACACACACATGTGTGTGTCTGCAATACAAATACAACGAAATCCACGAAAAAGTCGAATGAATGGAAAAAACCTGCAATATTCAACACTATATTTGTAAAACACGTGTATATATATTTTGTTCCTTAAAGAACGTATACAGGCTGTAATGCAGGAGTAGGCGTCACTTCCAGCATAATAATTGGTAAGTACATTTTTCATGCAGGACATCCCCAGATTACACCATGCATCTTGTGCTGCTTTCACATGACAGCAAGTAACACAATATTTAATGCATTTTACACTTAATTATCTTCTCTTATGGAAAAGGACATGACATGTATCTAATGGATTACTTTAGAAAGGCTGTAAATGAGCCATTTGACGCATGGGAGCATTTTTTAAATGATGATATCCCGGCGTGTTTCTTTTTAGAATGACTTTTTCCTTCAGTAGCAGTGTGTGCAGGAGGCAGGTTGATGGAATCTGCTGAGCCTTGTAGACTATCAAAAGTTTATAGTGCAGTCAATTTCATTATAATGGTGATTATTAGCCCAAATCAATTGTGTTTTGTCAAGTGTTTGAAGTGGTTACTTGCTTTTTTACATTTTAATTTAAAATGTGTGGTTGTTGGTGAAACGATTCAAGCTAATCAAAATGGTTACTTTGTTGTTTTGTAACTTGTGACAGCAATTTCCGTTTTTTGAAGACAAATTATGAACATAAGCCTGAGTTTTAATAGCTGCCTCTAAAGGACTTTCTAACATATTATACAAACTTTTTTTATATTCGCTCTAATGTCTTTAAAGTCAGTGTGTAAAGGTACCCAGATATGGCTGGATGCATCCTTTTTAAAACACTTAGTAAAATGATAGGCAAACAGACTGTTTTTTATATACATCAAGTTACTGTAGTTGTTGCCAAAGTGCACTGATGTAATTTACTTGTAATATTACTTCACATTAACTGGGATTTTGATGTCTTTTGAAAAGTAAATTCAACTCAGAATTGACTTTGTCTGCCCTTGAGAGCATATTGAGTTGCTGTATGTTAATATTTGGGCTGCTATACAGTCATATTTGGTACAGTCTGCTTTCTGACTCAATTTTTATTCCTCACAGAAGCTGGCCTCATCTCGGCTCGGGCCATTAAACTGTCTGCTCGTTATACAGAGGATGAGAGGAGCTGTTGTGATTGGCCCTTATTGAGGCTCACTGAAACTCTACCTGCTGATACTGCAGTCCTGCTCCTAATATTAATACACTCATCCTGGTCCAACATCTTCTCCTCATTGTGGACCACCGGTGACTACATGGTGGTGCTTCCTCTTCTGGTCACTATACTGTACTTGTAAACCTCATGACTCTTAAGGCCCTGACACACCTACCCGATTTTGGGAGTCAGAGGCCGTCAGAGGCAGTGGGGCATTCACGGCGCCCTACTCAGGTTGGTGTGTCCCGCACCGTCGTTGCTTTACGGCACATTTTCACACCTCCCGCGGCCGATTCAACATGTTGAATCGGCCAAAGAAAGTCGGCCAAATAAATCACTCTGATTGGCTGTTGCCTCTTTTGAATGACGAATACACACTACCGCTGCCTGCTGGTAAGGACAGTTATTGCCACTCGTCGACTGAAGTCTTTGCGGTGTGTTCGTAGGTGGGCGGCGTAGGCAGGCAGCGTAGGCGGGCGGCGTAGCCGACACAGGCGACGTAGCGGACGTAAAAGTCGGGACACCTTCGGTACGCGTTCTTTGGTCTCAGGTTGGTGTGTAGCGGCCTTTAGACATCAGAGCCGTGTTCGTCTTTTCTATGGGGAATTTATCTCAGGGCTGAATTCATTTGAAAGGTTTGTATAACTTGTTTGAATACAAATCTGTGCAATAGCTCGGGCTATACACCAGATGAAGGTGAGCAATTAGTCCGCTTTAGCAGTTCTTAAGGTCACCATTGAGTCATTGCCACCACGAGAGGAATTTGAATAGTTCTTGAAATAGGGAGAAAAGCAAAGTTCCTCCACACATTGAATCAGTTTCATGGTAATACATTCTTTCATTACACTCCAGATATATTATTGGCTGCAGTAATTGATATTTTCCTCGGAAAAGCCTGTGATTGATATATCAAAAGTCAGAATATATTTGGTCCTCAGCACTCGTGTTGTCAGTGAATAATGTTCTGTGACTCCAATAGGACAACCTAGCCTGTCCTACAGTACTCCAAATCGTTGACATGATTTTTTTAAGTGAAGCCATGAGAACTGTTTACTGTCACCACAGCACAGTGCACAACTCTGCTCTTTATCCCGCATTCATGGGAAGACACACACCTGCTCAGACTCTGAGAACCAATTTGTGCCTATCTATGGTAAATATTTCACACATGGACAAAAGATGGGTCGACTCAAGCTGTGGAACCACAAATTCTCATGCGGCCACTTGTAACATCGGTATTATAACAGCAATCTATAATAGTTCTGTGTAATAATATGATAGTGTTCACTGAAAGGCAGTGTGTGGGTTTTGCTCCAATAATCCTCTGCTCTAAATGTCAGTCCACGGCTCGAGGCAAACATTATGCTGATTAGTGCTACCGTAATTTCTAAACAGCTCCTCATGCCTGGCAAACACACCTTGAATGGCCTTTGTGTGTGTTGGTATTTGTGCTTAGTACTGATTCTTCTTGGCAATATCTACTTTATCATGTGCTTTCAGAGTCACTTTATCTGACACACTGGCTTATTTGGCTGTCATTTGCTCATCAAGGTGTGTGTGTGGGCTATACGTGTGTATACCTTGTGTATCTGAGTGTTTTTGTGTGTCAAATGTGCTGATAATTGCGGTGCGTTTTTGTATTTGAATGGGCTTTTCAACCAGCTGCTTTCAACACGCTCAACACAGTCACTGCTGAAAGACTTTCTCAATCCTCAGCACCCACCCCTCTCTCTTTCTCCTTCTCTCCGTCACTTTTCCGTCTCCCTCTCTATTCTCACCTCCTGGTCTTCCTGTCCATTGCTTGTGTAAATTCAATTAGCATGCATCATGAATGTATTAGGCTTGTATAATGACACAGCTGGCTCTTTCTCTCTTTTCACACAAACACACAATCACACACAGCAAGCTTCAGACACAAATATTGTCATGAATGAATAGAGCGAGGGTGCGTTTAGTTTATGTGTCAGCATTGGAACAATACCGTATGCAATGCAAGGTTAATTCATTTGTCCCGTCACCTCGAATTTGCATGCATAAATTACTCGACACAATAAAAACATATTGAGAGAATGTATCACAAAACTTGAGATAATTATGAATAAGCCAACAGCGAGTGAGTAGAGCAGCTATCAAAGTACACACACACACACACACACACACACACACACACACACACACACACACACACACACACACACACACACACACACACACACACACACACACACACACACACACACACACACACACACACACACACACACACACACACACACACACACACACACACACACTGACCAAACAGCAGCACACCAGTGTCAGTGTTTTTCTCATAAAATTCATAACAGTATTAATTTTTTTTTTTCCTGTCAAAAACATTAAGACAGAACACACACCTTAGTACACACCGTCAAATGTGGTGACAAGCATTATGAGAGAGAGGCGTAGTGCATCTGAGCATATGAGGTTAACACTGCCAGTAGTTTCCACATTTTGAATTTCAAGGAGTTCAAATCTTCTTTCATGTCTCCTCCCTCTCCTTCTCTTTTCGGTGCTCTCTCTCTCCCTTCATGGACTGACTGTGTCTTTCCATGCTGTCATTTCCCCCCCTCTGTGGTGTCACATTACATCCAGCCTCTGCAGAAACGTTCCCTTTTCATTTCTCCCACTCCTCTTGCTCTGTCTGTCACTTCCCTCTCCCCCTTCCCCTCTCCTGTCCCTACTTCCTTTCCTTTAATCTCACTTCACGTCCGTGTCTCCCTCTGGCTCTATACACGGTAGAGGGGGTGGTAACCCATCCCAGAGGGGGGATCCACTAACTGCACCCTTTGGCACCAGCTGTCTGTCTGAGGCCCGATGTATGTGTACTGTTGCATGACTCTGGGTGAACCCTTTTTCCCTCGCGTGTGTGTGTGTGTGTGTGTGTGTGTGTGTGTGTGTGTGTGTGTGTGTGTGTGTGTGTGTGTGTGTGTGTGTGTGAGATTGAGTGAGTCGCAGGGGAGGCTGTTTGGTGAATGTGGTTGGTATTGGTAACTCTATCTTGGACGGCATGCAGCTAAAAGCATTAGGTTATAGGCCTGGCAGCATTAGGCGGGGCTTTGGGCAAGGATAGAAGGACAAATGGGGTGTGGTGCCTTACAGCTGTGTGTGTGTGTGTGTGTGTGTGTGTGTGTGCTTACTTTTGAAGCCCTTTCCATCAACGCCAGTCCCTGTGTGAGTACTTAGTGATTACGGTGGCCCAGAGTTGTTAATTTGTGTAATCAGTGTTTAATTGGCATTGAGGAAAACACATTAATCAGACCAGAATAAGTCTCTGGCTTATTTTACACAGTCATTCATTAGTTTACTTCAATCACCCAATCACAGGCAGCCTGGCTTACTGAGTCGCAATCACAGGTACCATTAAAGCAGAAGGAAGGCCCCTTACTGGTCACAGCATGTCGCCACTTCATGAGCACGGCTACTGAAGTGTTAGCCCTTGTTTGAGTGTATGTGTGTTATTTGAACTTCCACATCACACGTATTAATGATGTGGATGTTTTTTTTCCTCAACTTCAATTGTGTGTGTGTGTGTGTGTGTGTGTGTGTGTGTGTGTGAGTGTGTGTGTGTGTGTGTGTGTGTGTGTGTGTGTGAATGGGTGGTTATTTCTCAGAGGGATAAAGGTGTTGAAGCTATAATGATCTCCAGTGTATGAGCTTGTATTCACGTGGGTGGATTTACCTATTTTTTTTCCAGCACTTTTGTGGAGACATGTGCTGCAACTATAAATGTATCTCATCCTCTATAGAAACAAGGTACACAGAAAACAGAAAATGTGAAAAACTGTAACCTCATATCAGCAGGAGAGGGACAGATATTACATTTCTGTAAGCAGAAAAAAAGGCCAACTTTTCTCAATCTTTAAGCCCTTTAATTCTGCTGATGGCCTCGAATCACTATGTTTCAACAACTCTTATCTTAATTCACACACTTCACACACATACTATTATGTGGTAAGGATTTAAAAGTCTAAGCTTCAAGTATGGATATGTTTAAAATAATTTCTAAAACCTTTTTAGATTCAGATTACTTGCCATACTTTTACATAAAATGGAAATGTGTCTTCGGCAGAGGCAAATAAAACAACCCTCACCATGCACATCACAACATACAGTTCACACAAAATACATACAAATAATTGCATGTCAAGAAACTCTCTGTACTTAACATGTCTGTAAGAGGAAAAGGCTTTTTATATTGCAATACGGTCCATACTTCTGGATGCAGCTCAACACAGCAGCATGCACTTTACTTGTAATCGGTGTTAATGCATAGGTTTTAGCACCTACGCGCAAATGCTGTGGTACATTTTCTAAGAGTTCCATACGTTCTAAATGATAGATGGGACAATGCAATTGAAGCAAGTCTTATTGTGAAACTGGAGTTATTTTTCCTTCCTTTTGTAAAAAAGTCGTTTGAGAGAGTTGCCGGTCGAGCAATGCTTAAGGGAATCATTTAGGTTCTTAGCGATGCAGATTTACGTGTCTTTTCTTCACCAAGATGATGAACACATCATAAGAACACACTGGTCGTTCTTGATGCTTATAATTAGACCTGGGATTGGATTGTCTGGTATCTACCAAGCCATTGTAGCAAAGCTATTGTGAACAATTCAAAGGAGACTGCACAGCATGTGCTTCAAACCATTGATAACAAATATGAATGGGGTTGAATTATGGGGATGACAAAATTGAGTTTGTATGCGCCTTCAGGAGAGCTGGGAAAGAGTCAGGTAGGAAGTACTTTACTGTTACAATAAATAACCGAGGAGGGACTCTTTTCTGCAGTTTTAATCACAGGATTGTTATGGCACATCCATGCAGGTGTTACAAAATGTAGCTAATAGTTGAGAGTCACAAGACTGCAGCATGATGGGCAGTATAAGCCTAAACATCTTTGTCTAAGGAGCTTTAGCTGGTGTTTAGAAGCTGTTGTTAGTTTGGATGGAAAGCAGGGAACGTATTACCGACGGCTGAAAGGTAATGAAGTTGAAGCTAAGGTGGATGAGGCTGCATCCAGTGAGCTTGTTATCTATCGGTGCTGAATGTTTACCTTGATGTCACAAACATTCTGAACCCCAAAACTTTTCTCTACTGGATAATCATATGATAATCTTAAATCATCAAGAGCATTATTACCGGCTGGTGAATAAACAGGTTTTTTACAAGGTCTTGTGTTTGAATTTGTTTCTGGAAGATGACAGTAAATCTCACTTCATGTACACTACAAAATCAGCTCGGAGCTGTTTCTGAAATGAGGTACCACAGCGCTGGAGCTCTCCAGTGTGGAGAGAACATCTTTGATCTTCTTTTCGAATGTGTGCCTCGTACACACACGGAGGATTGTGTTCATTAGGAGATATATTTAAGGCAGAGAATCAAGACTGTGAGACTACACTTAGACACATACTGTACAATAAAATATACTGCAGTCATTATTTATTTTAATTCGGAAACGTATAATGTTGAGTTTCTTCACATTACCCGTTATGTTATCACAGGGTGATTAGTTGAGCTTCAACTATCTCTAATTTAGTGTGTGTGTGGTGGCCCGCTTGTTAGCCCCATGCAAGAACCAAAGTGCACTTTTTAATTACAGCTCTCAGATAATTTAGAGTGTGGGGGGGGGGGGCTCAGGAGGGCGTGCGAGAAAGTTGTGGAGGAGGGTTAGTTTAATCTCACAGTTCGTTTCACGCGTTGCTTATGGTTTAATACTTCCTTTTAAAGACATAAATCACTGATCATCCCAGAGAAAGGCACAGAGGGAGAGAGGCTGTTAGATGAGCAGCAGCAGTCGTTATATAATCATATCATCAGATTATAAGTACATTAGCCATTATTTTCCTCTCTGTGATGAAGACGTAAGAGCATGAAGGAGTAAATGGAGGCGTTGCAGGCGTCCGACCGTAGATACGCATAAACAAATTGGGTCATGGTTGCATATGTGTGTGTGTCTGTATCTGTGTGTGATTATGCTTCAAGTGAATAAATGTTTATGCTTGTCTCTTAAGTACATCTGCTCTCAGAGACCTCACTGTGTTCACCAGCTGCTCACAGTCGGAGAGCACCCATAAGTAAACAGATAACTCATGAATTCATTCATTTAGGCCCAAGTATCAGGCTTTCTAACCTTAATATTATACTGCTATCTGTGTCAACATGCATACTGTGTGTGTGTGTGTGTGTGTGTGTGTGTGTGTGTGTGTGTGTGTGTGTGTGTGTGTGTGTGTGTGTGTGTGCACAAGTTTTGATACATCAAGTGTTTACAAGAAAAGGGAAACTGGATAATTTCAGCTCCGCACTTCTCAAACAAGTCTCGTAGGAAAATATGAGGAAAGAAGATGAAGTAAAGAAACTCAAATCAAACTTCTGCTGTTTGTTTGAGTAGAGAGAGAAAATAAAACATGGAGAACTTCCCTTTCCTTTCCAGGTCAGTCATTTTCTACTAGGGAGGCAATCATTTCTCAGCATTTCTGGCCCATGTTTCCTGGAATGGAGCATGAAATGAACCTGCAAATTAAAGTGTTGGCTATCCGGAGCCACACATTAAAAGTGTTCCCTATCACTCTCCCTCTGCCTCACTGGGAAGAGAAAGAAGAGGAAAAATGAAAATCATTTAAGGAAAATCGTGCCCGCCTCCATTCATGGAGGTGGTGGGGGGGGGGGTAGGAGAGGCATGAGAGGCAAATGCAGAGGGGAAACGCTGCTTTGTGTTGAGATCCAGTGTAGGCTGCAGGACTTTATAAATAGACACGGATATGCATCATTGACTGCAGGCTCTATTCTGGTCTTTTCATGGTTGTGGGTAGAATTTTGATTGTTGTTAAAAAAGGTCTATCCTGAGGTTTTGCCAGCGTGCGTATGTGTGTGCATATATGGGGAGAGGGGGATATCTATGAGTGGGTGTCTTCACACCTTAGCCACAAACAGGAGTGTTAAAACCTCTCTGGCACACTGTGCAGACAGCGTTTTCACTCCCCCCCCCCATCTATCTCCCTCTGCCATTCACTCCATCCTGGAGGACATGTTTTAAGACATTTACACCCTGGTTCTGTCTGTGTGATATTTTCTCCCCCTGTCCCACCCTTGTCTCCTGTTTTCTCCACCCATTCTTCTGTTCACTCTTCTCCCAACATGCTTTTAGACACCCCCTCACTCCCACCCGCTCCACTCCCCCTGCTTCCCTGTTCTTCCGCTGTTGATCCCCCCCCCCTTCCCTCCCGGGTTCAGGTGTGTCTAATCAATGTCTAAGCTGTTTAATCCCCTCTGGATGCTGTGCCACTGTGTGTGTGTGTCCGCGAGCGTCTGTCTGCATGTCTGCCTGATTGTGGTGTCCTTGTATTTAATACAGACACAGAATGAAAATAAGGGAAGTGAAGGTAAGAAAGCCAGAGGGCATAACAATTAATTTGCCAGTAAGTATCCTGTGAAAACACAAGAATGATTTCCAGTGGGGGTGTTTAGTTGTCCCTCCTAGGCATATTCCACACATATAGGTATTTTTCTAAATTAGTTTTTCCAACATCACAGCATCTTGTCCACACCTAAACAGATGTCTTTGGTCACTGCTGCCAACACAATGATAGTTTCATTTTGCCTGTGTTTACCTGGATCATCTATCTAAGTTGAATGTTTCCAACAATGATAAACGAGCCCATTTTATGCTTAATAAATTAGTTTATGATTTATATATTGCCTTTGACTGAAGGGAGTTCAGGGTCAGTGTGCTTGGGAAGTAGCATTAGCTGCTTACATTAACGTTACTCCCCTCACACTGACTGATGCTGTCACTCCACTGTCAGCACTCACACTCAGGAGTCCTGAGGTGTGTGATGCCACCAACATTTCCATGATACTATTGCAGGGTTTGACGGCTTATTATAAAACGTTAAGACTTCAGGCCGCGTTGACACATTGAGTCTGACATGTCATCAGTATTTTGCACTGATGTTTTGCGAGTGTAAAGAACAATTAAGTTAAGGTTCTCAAATAAAAAATGTGCGTGTATTTTATTTATACAAAAAGACAGTATGGTCAATATTATGATTATGATATTTTTAATTGATATCAGTCATGCTCTATTTCAGTGTTGCTTTACCCTATGTCTGACTTTCAGGGAGGTTTTCCTCTAATCGTATACGTTAATGACAAAATGACTTTATTTCTAGGGGGCCAATGCCTACAACTCTCAATAATAAACAACAAAAGGACAGTACCACCACTGGAGTAAATGAAGTGTCCGCCATTATAGTTGAAGTGTTATAGTTGAAGTTTGTGATGACAGTGGGCCAAATGCTGGTTTGTAGTAGCTGAGTTTGTGGTCGACTGGACAAGGTCATCCGACGCCTCAACCGTCACTTTCTCTCCCTCATACTAATCCAAATGCTTTATGCTGATTTATTAATCTCTCTCTCACACCCTATCTATCTATGTGTGTGTGTGTGTGTGTGTGTGTGTTTGTATGTGTGCCCAGGGCAGAGTACAAGCTCATATGTGCTTAACTCTGGTCTCAGTTCAACTCTACTGGATTAGCTCCTGTCCTCTCCTCTCGTCACCCCCTCCTCACCAACACGTTCTGCTCGCTGAGGCCACATCTGTTTCTGTTGCCATTCCTATGTATTTATTCACACTTACTGCAGCACACACATTTTTGTTCTCTTCCTCTCCCCAGTCTTTCCCTCTATTCCTCCTCCTCCTCCTCCTCCTCCTCCTCCTCCTCCTCCTCCTCCTCCTCCTCCTCCTCCTCCTCCTCCTCCTCCTCCTCCTCCTCTCTCTCCCTGACATATGACAGTGTGATATCCACAGCCACAAGGCTCTAATTTATGTAGCTAACGATCTACACCACCTCCCTGAATAGAGAATTAAGGTCTGGTCTCTTTCTCTCCTCTCTCTCCCTCTCTCCCTCTCTCCCTCTCTCCGTCTCTCCCTCTCTCCCTCTCTCCGTCTCTCCCTCTCTTCCTCTCTCCCTCTCTCCCTCTCTCCGTCTCTCCCTCTCTCCCTCTCTCCGTCTCTCCCTCTCTCCCTCTCTCCCTCTCTCCCTCTCTCCTCTCTCCTTCTCTCCCTCTCTCCTCTCTCTCCTTCTCTCCCTCTCTCCCTCTCTCCCTCTCTCCCTCTCTCCCTCTCTCCTCTCTCCTCTCTCCTCTCTCCCTCTCTCCTTCTCTCCCTCTCTTCCTCTCTCCCTCTCTCCCTCTCTCCCTCTCTCCCTCTCTCCCTCTCTCCCTCTCTCCCTCTCTCCTTCTCTCCGTCTCTCCGTCCGTCCCCTTCTCCCTTTATGCTGTCTAGTGCTGTCTTCCTGTCTCACCTGTTGTGTCATGCATGTAACACACACACACACACACACACACACACACACACACACACACACACACACACACACACACACACACACACACACACACACACACACACACACACACACAACCTCTTGTTTAATCTAATCAAGCAGGAACATGTTTTCTCAAGCAGGTTGTAAATACTGAAACTGTATTAGTGGAATGAAATTAGGAGCTGCTCTGTGTGAGGGAATGTGTGTGTGTGTGTGTGTGTGTGTGTGTGCGAGAGTGTGAGGGTGCACGTACCAATGTTTAGTCAATGAATGTATGCATCTATGAACTTTCTGGAAGTGGTGTGTGTCAGATGTTAATTGCTACAGGGTTTTGTGCTGGTTGCATGAACTAATGAATCCAACATCATTTTAGTGCACCTTGTCTGCGCCCTGTGTTGATAAAACGCATTTGTCTGTCATATCATGTACGTGTTCATCTACGTGTGTGTGTGTGTGTGTGTGTGTGGGTCAATGAGTGGATGCACTGCGAGTATTGCACTTTCAGGCTAATATAGGGGGATCAGACAAGATTTGGGGTTTTGTCTCTGTGCTTGACTGCTCCGTTGCAATCAGGCTTTCCTTCTCTCTCTCACACACACACACACACACACACACACACACACACACACACACACACACACACACACACACACACACACACACACACACACACACACACACACACACACACACACACACACACACACACACACACACCTTCTCCATTCCCCAGTTCTTCATTTAATCCCTGAAATTAACATATTGGTGCATGGCGATGAACACTATACCTGCATCCCAACGAGGCTACCTTTCTAACTCCATGTTTCTCTTCTCTCTCCTCTCCTCCTGGGCCGAAGAAGGGAAGAAGAGGTCAGGGGAAAGTGTAGGCCCTGTCATGAACATTTGGCTGCCTCTCCTTGTAGGTATAGCAACAGAGCTAAACTTGGAGCAGCTGGTTTGTGTGTGTGGGGACAGGGATTGGAGCTTTGTGCCAGTTTGGGTCACATCAAATTATAATGGACTGCAAGTTCCATTAGTTGCTATGTTAGCCAGATTACTGGTGACGCTCCTCTGGGAACTCTTTAAACTTATTACAGTCTGTATTTGTATCAAATGTGAATGATGTATATAAAGCAAGGATCCTCTCTCCTCTTCTGTGTGTGTGTGTTTGTGTGTGTGTGTGTGTGTGTGTGTGTGTGTGTGTGTGTGTGTGTGTGTGTGTGTGTGTGTGTGTGTGTGTGTTAAGTAGGCCAGTGTAGCAGTTTAGTTTGAGACCAGCTCCTAAGAGGCAGCTTAATAAATTGCTTTTTCTCCGCATCAAATCAGTGGAGGGATATGTGATTGGGAACTGTTTTCTTGACTGTGTGTGAGGTGGAGTGTGTGAGGTGTTCATGCTCATGTCTGTGCATAGTGTTTTTGTCAGGTGCCGAATTGAAATGTTTTAATTCCCTGTGCCCAGAAGAAGAAAGAAACATCAGCCACAGAAGGAAGTCAGGTATAGAGCTCTCCTTTAAAAAAACAAGTGCCTACGTTCAGTCTTTCTCTCTCTCTCTCTCTCTCTCTCTCTCTCTCTCTCTCTCTCTCTCTCTCTCTCTCTCTCTCTCTCTCTCTCTCTGCTATACAAACCCTTGTGCAGCTAATGTTTTAGTTTACCTAATGCTCATGCCTTTAAGGGATACTTTTGTATCCATGTCTTTGTTCTTTAAAGAATTGAGAGTGTGCTGGTGCGTCTGTTTACATGCGTGTGTGTATCTTTATGTCAGCGAGGGCTTAGTGTAGCTACAGTCAGACATAGAGCGAGTAATTAGCTAAGTGTTTTATTTACTCCCAGTTCAACCAGCAATCACTTTAATTTGTTTATTCAAACCGGGCTGCATTTGTTTGTTCTTTAGTAAGGAGTCCTGCACTACACACGAGTATGTGTGTGTGTTTAGTGGATATATATTTGTTTACTTCTCCTCTGCAAACATATTTTTACCGTGCGTATCTTCCAGTGTGTGTTACATCTACGAACACATGTGTATTTGTGTGCAAGTGTGTGTGCGTTTATCTGCATGTCTTGAGTTGTCGAGTTCATTAGCTATATTTTATGGTTCCCTCTGCCATTGCGGACGGTTTTATTGGAGAACTAATTGGCAGTAGAGATAGTTGTGTGTGTCAGTGTGTATTTTAAAGTCAAGGATTCTCCGTGTATTATCCCATGTAGCTGATCGACTCTCACATTCTCATCACCATTGTTGTCAGGGAATATTGTTACTGCTTTTAAGCCTTTTGTTTGTGTGAGTATGTGCTTCTGGGGGTGTGTTTTTAAGTAGGTGGATGTGTGTGTCTGTGAGGATGGGTTGATGCCAGTCAGAATGGGGCAGGCAGTAGCAGATGCAGATCAATGCATCTATTAGCAGTTATATTGATCTAGAGCTCTTTTAATCCTACTAAACGCTGATCAAAAAGTCCTCTGATACATTACGAGCCCTTAACCCACCCCCATCATTCTTCCTACTATTGCTCTGAACTGGGCTGAGACGTGAACCTCGGACCTTTTTAAGATGGCTTGTATGATATAAGCTGTTGAAATATGATATCTGTATAATAGCTATTGCAATCATCCACAGATACAGGGCATTTTTCTCAGCCTATTTCACACAAAGCCTGTTGCAGCATCGACTCAAACGTTGCTAAAGTTACTTGGAGTTACAGCAACTACTGATGTGTACAGTTGTTGGTGTTCTTCCTGGCAGAGGACTGGGATTACAGGGTCACATGCACACACACACACACACACACACACACACACACACACACACACACACACACATATGCAGCGTAACCTCTGGCCAGGGTCCCATCCAAGGTATTAGGGGGTCTTAAGAGGCGGAATTCACTAATGACTTGCTTTATCTCCTACACACAGCTTTAGACCTGATCAGTGAGGCAAACACACACACACACACACACACACACACACACACACACACACACACACACACACACACACACACACACACACACACACACACACACACACACACACACACACACACACACACACACCACTAAACCAAAACCTAAAAACTGGAAAAGCTCTGTAAGTGTTGATTTTTTTAAAATCTGCTTTCTTCTTTGTACTTCCTTGAGTAAATGTGTCTGCACAAATCAGACACATACACGCGGTATCAGCATGCTAAGTCATTTCTATGCAAATTTCTAAAGCAATATCTTTTAGCGGCACATCTATTTACCCTAATGGCCTCTCTTATACTCTTTTTATACAAGACAGAAGACATTGTTTAAAACGTCTTCTCCCCTCTCCTGTTTTGATATTAGTTGGGACTTTGATTTGTATTTGTAAAGGAATGCAGAAGAGAGAAGTGGGATGTGAAATTTCAAATACAACGTGCGACCTCAAAAAGAGCAGCAGTGGTGTGGTTGGAGCCAAGGGTTTTATTTAAGGAGCTAAGGGAAGGATTTAGGATAATAAGTCAGGTTGGAAGGGAGTAAAACATGAGTTGAGATGGGCAGAGGGAGGCAGCAAGAGATTTGAGCGGATGAAGGAATGAGGGCAGATAAGCCTGGATGCTCATCCAGCTAGCCCTAAACACACACACACACACACACACACACACACACACACACACACACACACACACACACACACACACACACACACACACACACACACACACACACACACACACACACACACACACACACTGCACGGAAACATGTTCTCTGGACATTATTCCCCTAAATACTTTAATATTCTATCCCTTGGACATATTGAATGAAGTGTAAGCACCAGGCTTCATGTGCACGGTGTTATTCGCACACGCCTATTCTTAAGGGGGATTTCCTGCCTCAGTGGAATTGCTTTGCCAATTCCCAGCGTAGAGCCCTGCCACTACATGCCACTGTGGGCGCTTAAATCAGATAAACCATCTGGCTTCATATCAGATGAAACATTCCTGTTTTTGTTTGAGTCCAACCGTCACTATCTCTTTATCTCAGAACTGGCAAAGGGAAGTGTGTGTGAGTACTGCAGGAAATACTTGTGCATCGTCTAGACAGCAGAGCATGTGGACCTGCGCTCAGCCTTTAACCTTTTGATCAAACCCTCTTGTCTCTTAAGGCCCAGACACACCAGCCTGACTTTAAAGAAGTAGCGGTAACATCATGTTGTGGGCGTTTGTATGTAGATGAATGTAGACATGCTCAAATGGCTGCTACCTCATTACTTTTGATATGTTCCACTTCATTTTTATAATACTGCTACTTAACCTTTTCAACATTACATGTGTAATTATTTCATTTGAATTGTATTACCGTGTGCTTCTTTTTTTGAGTTGTATTTGTCTATTTATCTGTACTCTCCGCTTTCCCGTAACAAAGTACATTTCCCCTCTTTCATTCTGATTCTGAAAGCAGTTGACAAATGCGACTAGTGCCAACAATTGGGACACCTTAAACCATCTATGTTGTAAATCAGGGCTATTCAATTAGTTTGGAATGGGGGCCGCCAAATGATCCAAAGCAAGGGGCCGGGAAAAAGATGGCTTGAAATATGAGCAATCATATTAAGAGCTTCAGATACAGTAAATACAACAGCATAGTGGAGTGCATATATTGTGCTTAATTCAATCAAACAACATAGCCCCAAGGCCTTTATAGATCTAAATGGCAAGTTCAGAACTCAGTAGGCCTACATGTGAAGCTCATTTAACCATCAACATCATTTCATTTCATTTAGGTGAAATGTAATGATCTAATCATTCACGCAGAGATGCAATCAATGACAGTTTGTCACTACAGTAGCTAGTTGGTGGGTTCGAAACCCGAGCCCGCCAAAGCTTTCAGGCATTGTCTTCCCCTCTACTCTCAATGTAACACCCTCTCTGGAATAAAGGCACTCTGGCCCAAAAAAAGAAAAGTAGATTACTTTTTAACATTATTCTCAAAGGGCCAGTAAATATCACCCCGGGCCGCCAATTGAATAGCCCTGTTGTAAATGTTTCATCTTTTAAATGTACGAACGACATCTGTTGCACTTATCCGTCCTGGGAGAGGGATCCCTCCTCTGTTGCTCTCACCGAGGTTTCAAGGTTCAAGGTTCTTTATTTAGTCATACGAACATAGCTACAGAGTAGTTATGCCGATGAAAATCTTAGGTCACAGGCTTCTCCAACAGAGCAACACAATAACACAGATAAACAGAAACATATATTTCTTCCATTTTTCTCCATTTACTGATCTTGGGGTGATTTTCCTTTTCCAATGTGAGGGTCTCATGAAAGATTTAATATTCTTCCCAAACCGTAAAGCCCCCTCAGACAAAATGTAAGATGTGTGATATTGGGCTATATAATTTGATTGATTAACTAATACCTAACCTTACAGACCCCCACCCATGGCTGACCTTCGGCTTGATGTGCCGGAGCGTTGATCCGCTTTTTTGCTTCAGTTGATTCTTTTTCCATCACTTCTTTATGGTAGTTTTCGCAGGTTCCTGTTTACATTTTTTGTGCGAGCAGAAAATGGACCAATCCCTTTCTTAATGGCGTCAATTTGTATCGTACTTTCTATCTCTGATTCCTTGCTTTTTGTTCATCACTCTGTTCAGATTTATGATAGCTGTAATGTAGCCACGAGTCAAAAGCAAATGGTGCACACTGATGTAGACTGATGGAAAGAGAATATCAGTCGGCCATTCTGGTCTGGTGTTATTTCTTCGTACCAAACATGTTCTAGTCCTGAATGAGAATAAACATTCTCCTGTTTGCATAACTCATTTCTGAAGGGATTATTTATTGCCAAGAACCTTGAAAAATGTTTTCATTCATTAAGCATCTTCTGAAATGGGATGCCTTTAGTATATCAGTGTAGGACTGTTGGTCAGACAAAGGAATTTGAATTGCACGTTCTGATGAAGACACTGGGAATCTTTGTCAATTTTATACAGATCAAACGATTCATTGAAAAATAGTTAGTTGAAGGCATACATTTATCTCTAAATCAGCCACATATGCTTTTGTGATTACCAAAGTGATTTTCTTCAGAGTGGCATATACCACATACTGTACCGCCACAACCACAGCTTCCAGTAATTCCCGTCTGTCTCTACATTGATTTTCCTATTCAAGACAAAAATGCAATGTTATTACTTTCTAATGGTTCGACCATCTGTCGGTGTCCAAGCATTTGTCTCTCTTGTCTGTATGTTTCATTCGATCGGCCACTCACTCGTTCACTCATAAGGGAGGGACCTGCCAAAGAAAGGAGCATTTAGGTAGCGAATATGCATGAGAATACAGGCTATACTTCTTACTCTACTAGTATAAGTACAACCGGAACCTTAAGTGGAAATTCTGAGTGCAGAAAACACTGGCAGTCCACCAGGGTCACACAGGCACACCTAATTAGATATTGGCTGAACGTAACATCGACAGCTCCCATTTGAGTCTGCCTCGACATCCTTCACAGTCATTATAAACTCACCCAGAGAGAGCAGCTGTTACGGCTGACACTTCTACAATAGACTCGTTATGGGTGTGTGGTGGTCCACAGATCTAAATGTTGGAGAGTTTGAAAGAGCACAGCCAGTAACGCTGTGATGTGAAATTGAAAACTGATTCATGCAAATGCTTTTTTAGACTTTCCCTCTCTGCCTGTCTGCCCCTCTCTCCGGCTCACGTCTGGCACATCGCTTCATGGAAAATAATACACACATGCACTTACACACGTACAGAAAACTGTGATCTTGCTTCTGCCATCTTTCAATCTCTCTCCCGCAACTTTTTAGTTGTCTAGGTCCAAGGCTTCCAGCCCCAGGGTGCTTTTAGCTTTCAACCTGGACCGGTCTGTGTGTATGGAAGAGAGTTTGTGTTTCTGTGTGTGTGTGTGTGTGTGTGTGTGTGTGTGTGTGTGTGTGTGTGTGTGTGTGTGTGTGTGCGTGCGTGCACCACACACTCCAGGGGGACTGCTATCTGATCCATTGAGATGAATGGCCTGTCTGTATCTCCTCTATACAGCTGACACTATCAAATAGCCTCTGCCTTTCTCCCTCTCTTTCTCTCGCTCTCTCTCAACCCTTTCGCCCATTGGTCTCCTCTTACTCTATTGCGCCCTCATTTGTTGTTTACAAGTAGACCGAAGGATGACTGGCATTTTATCTTGCAGCCGAGAAGAGCAACAAAGACAGAGGAGACAGAAAAACAGAACCAGAGAGAGATTCAAAGAGGAAGAGGTGGAGGAATCCTCAGTGTCTGCCAGCATCTGTTGCTGCAGGGCACAAACAGGGAGGTGTGTGTGTGTGTGTGTGTGTGTGTTGTGTGTGTGTGTGGTGTGTGTGTGTGTGTGTGTGTGTGTGTGTGTGTGTGTGTGTGTGTGTGTGTGTGTGTGTGTGTGTGTGTGTGTGAGAGACAGGGAAAGTGTGATGGTCAGGATCAATTCAGACAGACCATTTGATGCCTGAGTGATTCTGGTCCTTCTGTTTTCGTCTTTCTGATCCTCCCTCTCCTTTTCTCTCTCCGCCTGTCTCTGGCTTTTTTCCATCCATCTATCAGACACCCTGACCGGTTATTATCAGTTTGATAACTTCGTTTTTACAGGCAGTCGTTGAGGTGTTGTATGGGAGCTCAGTCACAGTGGCTTGGTTGTAGATGTTGTGCTATGGGGAGACTGCTTCTACTGCATTTACATATTTTCTGAAAATTCCATTTTATTCAGCTTCACCCAAGACATGAAACACTATTTATGATTAACAGCCCACTGAAAACAAAACGGATTAAACTTAACAATGTATGACTCAGAGTCATAGGAGATTTTTGTGAATGCAGATCACGGAGAACTTGTCCTACGGAACACGAATGCATCTGTGTTTCTGCACTTTATGTTCAGGTCCTAACCAGCTTAGCAGTGTGCATAATGAAAATACATATTTTGATCAGCTGCTTTTTAATTAGTTGTATTTTTGTCATTTTTCTTCATATTTATTATCATCCAGTTGCCAGTGCTTTAACAGCTGGATATGACTCAGCGGTTCAGATCGATCATTTGTTTCTGTGTCTCAGTGATGCAACATTCGCTCTCTGCTATCTTCTACATTACTGAGTCCTTTGTGCTGAGTTGGAGGCTATGCCTCATTAGGAAACATTAGCAGCTCAACTGGGCAGTAATAACAGCTCCATAAATCACACTGTTCCAGCACATAGGTCCTACTGCTATTATGGTGCGTTATCATTTATTTTCCACAGGTAACACTGGCGTCAGTTTACTGGTCAGTCCGCTGAGTGCTGTTAACAACAGATGGGTTGTGGTGTCATCATTTGTGATTGATTCACTCCTGATGTTTACTACCTCTTGTTTTCAACTCCTCTGGCGGCTTCAGAAGCAGTCCACTTATACACTGCCTCTGGATGTAACTCACATATCATGGACTTACAATTACCCACAATACTTTGTGCCTCGTTGGATAGTACAGTCCCTTCACCAGCTTTGATACAAATACTGAGCAACACCTATCTCTAGCCTAATTGTCCTCTACTAATGGGTGCTATACTATGACTTTTCAGACTCGTTTGATTATCAGACATACTTATCCTCTCTCCATCTCACCTCTGTCTCTCTCTGTTTTTTTCTACAAATAAATTCACGGGACACGGATCAGCCTCTACTATCATTTCATTGCCTCATGTTATTTCTGTCTAATGAACTAAATGCCTTTGTTTTCTGCTGCTTCACTCATTTCTCCTCCAGTTGATTTTGCCCCTTTGTAAAGTGAACACACAGAAGCTGTTTTGTATTTTTCTCATCTGGCTGCACATTTCTTAGTCTGGCTGTGTGTTTGTTTTATCATGAAGCTGGGTGTGTCTGACTGACAGGCGCCTTATTTGATGTTTACCTGTATTGTTTTAATTAATGATTCATAAAGCAGCCTGTGTTTTTAATTAAGCCCACGCTCAGAAGCTGTTGTCACAGTTTGACGGTCTAAAAAGAGGCATAAAAGCTTCTCTCGCTGTCTCTTCTCTCTGCTTCGATCTGTTCTGCAGTTGACAGGTAATTTATGAGAGACGGAAAGGAGGGCGCTACTCTGACACAGACCTGGCGTCAGCACACATACACACACACACACACACACACACACACACACACACACACACACACACACACACACACACACACACACACACACACACACACACACACACACACACACACACACACACACACACACACAGCAGAGGTAAATCATCACCTTGTCTGTGTAACTGATGGTTGAGGTCAGAGTTCAATTACCAATATTCAACCTTTCTTGATACCACGGATGACGTGTCTCTGTGTGGATGTGTCATTTTGTGATTTTTCCTGGCTGTGTGTGTGTGTGTGTGTGTGTGTGTGTGTGTGTGTGTGTGTGTGTGTGTGTGTGTGTTGCTTGTGAGTGTGTTTCTTGTGTATTTGCTGCCATCTTTGCTGGGAAAGGGTAATCAGTTTCCTTGTAGAGGTGATTTAATCTGTAGGTCACGTGCACAGGATAGATTCATCACAGGATAGATAGATCAATGTCACACCCACCTACACAAAGACACACACACATACACACAAACGCACACACAGACACAGCACAGGTAATTTATATGAGGTTAAATGGTTGGTCAAATGACAGAGCTTTGGCGTTGACCCGGAGGTCGCTGTGGGTCCTTCTGCCTCCTGCCTCCTTGGTCCCTCTCACAGTCCTCTGTCATTCCACATCAGTCTGATCCGAACAACAAATTCACCTCGGCTCACACCTCCTATGTTTTCAACAGTTTACAGCTGCAGCTTTATCTCAGCCTGCATGTGGGAGTACTACACTCTCTTCAGGGAGCCGGATGTGATTGTGGAACTATGAAGAAGCAGAAAACAAAGGAGATAACGGGGTCATGGGTAGTCTCACTCGCCCTCTTTCTTTGTGAAAGGTTGTTTAGTTTGTGTGTATTCTCTCACATTGATGTTGCTCTCTGGGAAGTGCAGAGCGCTACGCATGGCGTTTGTATCTGTGTCTAAAGTATATGCTAATGTTTTTATCTCACTGCATCCAATCCTATTTTTCAGAACTGAAACCTTCAGAGATGTATTTTTGGCTTTGTGTGTATGTGTGTGTGTATGTGTGTGTGTGTGTGTGTGTGTGTGTGTGCGCGCGCGCATGTGTTAAAGTGTTTCAACAAAGAGATCTAGGCCTTAAGTCAAAATGATGGTGGAGTACAATAACAGTCTTTGTCTCACCAAGTGTTCTCTCAATCTGCATTTGTTTACGGCTTTCCCTTCCTCACTCTTGCACTCTTTCACCACCACACACACAACCTGACCCAAAAAGCAAGGAATAAGAAGTTACGGATTGAAAGGAAGTGAAAAGGAAAACCCTTTGTTGTGAACAGTGTGGATGTATGGCACTTTGTGACTGTTTGGGTTTTATATTTCTAATTAAAGACCACACAACAATAGAGGGATTTGCTTCCTGTAGGGCTGTATGTTTTGCCTGTTTAGTCTTATTCCCTTTGCACATCAGAGAGTTCTTAGATCTGATATCTTTTGTTTGATACCATCATGACATAATCACCTCTGTGTGTTACCCTGCATGTGTTATTTTACATATGTTGTATGTATATGTACACACAGGCTTTACATGTGTGTGTAGCAAACATAATGGAAGGCAGGCTCTTGACACTTGCCATATCAGGCAAGATTCAACCCTCTTTCATGTCAATTAAAGCAATTAAGAGATTAAGTATGTGAATGGGGATTAGCATGAATTACCATATCTGAGGGAGGGACCGGATTACTTCCTCTATTCCCTCCGCTGCTCTGACGGCTTCCTGCGGCTGTATCTGATCTCTCACTAGGTTTAGGGAAAGCTTAAAACACAATTTCGTACCAAGCCACAGTGCACTTCAGTGTCAATTGAAATCGCTGTATCGCTAGGGCAACATCCAAATAGCAGGAAGCGCAAAATCTGTCTACAAATACAAATTTAAAGAAAGACCATGATCCTTTTATGTTCTTTCATGTTAATAAGAGTAATGATGCAAAAAGGAACATACCCTCCAACATTCTGGATCATATTGTAATTGATAGCTTGATGTCTTCCATAGTGCACTGTACCCACAATACGTCCACTTTCACTGCTATCACAGAGTGGCTCAGAGTAACTAATTATGATGATGTCAAGTTATTACAATATTTTAGGATATCAAATTCTGAAAACACGTCTGCGAGCCTGTAATTAAGACTGATCAAAATAAATATCAGGCCTCTGATCAAACCCTACGAAGCTTAGATTCAGGAGGTAAGAGAGTACAAATGAAGATGAGTCACATCAGCTGACTGACGGATTGACAGTGGTCACAGAAGCTGGATTCCTTCACATACAACGTTGTGTTTTTATACAATGCTGCTTTTGGAAAGCTGCTCTCTGTAATTCAGGACGCCGCCTAATTTATTTGTTTTAAAACCAAGTCTGGAACAATTGTTTAGAACTTTTAAAAGTGATTTGATCGATTGTGAGTCCCATTCTCAACAAAAAACGGCCTGAAGCACTATAATTCTCACTTCTTTTAGAAAACATTGAAAGTGTCAAAGGCAGAGAGAATTTCGTAAACTTGAGCTGAGGAATCGCTTCAAGATTTACTTTATGATGTCAGCAGCCCGGTCTGATAAAATGCTGAAACTACACAACAGAACGTAACAGCGTACCACAATCCAGCAACTATGGGCTCAGAACAGTCTCATAATACACACATACACACAGAAGGATTCACACTTGTATTTCATGATCCGCAAAAGGATTCACACTTGTATTTCCGGATCCACACTTGTGTTTTTCAATCCACACACAAATGTGTTCCGTTTCATATACATGTAAATAAAATCCAATTACAGAAAAAGGTTTTACATATGTATTTTTGATCCTCACATATTTGTTTTCCGTTTAAATCCGCTGCACCTGCAAACACAAACCGCTTTCTGTGCACGGATCGCTGTGTGTGGGTTTTTTGAGACTCCCCTGACGGTCAGCCGATTCGTACTTGTAATTGTTTCTATCTATAGCCAATCAGATGTCTCCTCCATTCTAAGCCAATCACATGAGCGCGCCCCCACGAGGGTATGATTTCTTGCGTTCATGACGTAGCGCTTCATGTACGCATTTTGCGCAGGCCGGTCAGCTCGCTAAACAGAGGGCGGAGCATCAGGTGATTATGCAGAGCTGCGTGTCTCCGTCAGACTCAGCAGCTGATCTGATCTCTCTCTCGCGTCTGGTTATACTTCACTCGCGTTTGTTACCTTTTTACTAACGGTATCTCGGGACCGAAACCGTAGTTTCGGTCACACACCGGTGGTTTCTGACTTGGCTCGTTGTCAGCCGGTAACCAGCTGCCCAGACATTTCGAGGGGAAAAGGGATGCAAACGGGGCGTTCGTGTGCCGTGGGAAGAATCTCTGTTTATTCACGTTCTTCAGACTAATCAGTTACATTGACACTGTATTGCATAGGCCTATACAGACTAGTTACTTTTCCCGTTCTGACCACTTTCTCTATACTTTCGTCTCTCTCTTCATAACTCCGCACTTCGCCTTGGCCATCACATTTTACACACACACAATCCAAAAACCCACAACCCCTTGCGGCTGCTACTCTTAAAGTGACAGGCCAAGCCTGTAACACGTGTATGTCCATATCGATCAGATCTAGCTCTCCTGATCGGCCTTTATAGAGAGCACCGATCAAACTATTAAGAGTGAATATCGGCCGATAATGACCGGCGGGGATCCCCCCGTTGACAGTTCACTGTCTAGCACTGGCTTCGTAGTGCACTGATCGATTAGGCTAAGCCAGTGGTTCTCAAAGTGGGGGGCGCGCCCCCCCTGGGGGGCGCAGAGGCATGCCAGGGGGGGCGCGAGAGACCAGGAGGAAAAATGGCTATTAAAAAAAAATAATTCATAAATTGAAAAATTATTGATTCGAAAATAATATGATGCAGTACAGTACTATTACGTCTAGGGTCTGGGTCTCTGTGTTTCATTAAAGCTTGGCACTGTGTGTGTGTGCGCGAGAGAGAGAGCGGAGATCGTTGTTGTTAGCTTCTGGTGCTAGGGAGCTACGCTAACGGGTATAAGGAGTTTTTTCAACAACAAAGTGGAGGAGAGTCCTCTCCTGTCAGACAGAGAGATTCAGTGAGCTAAAGGACTCTCTGTGTTATCTCAGTGGGTGTCAAACGTTTTGGTCACCATTAATGTAAACAATTATAAGTTTACTGCTTAAGTTTAAAAGGGTAATTTGTAAAATATCCATAAAGAAATAGTAAATCTGTTTACAGTTCTGTTTCATATGGGTGTTGAGAGATATATCTATAGATCTCTTCATTTTGCTCTCAAAGTGCACCAGATTGATGCTTTTAACTTCAATATTTAAAAATAAATCTTCCCGGGGGAGCTTGCCCCCGGACCCCCCTATGTGAGGTCCACACACCACCTATAAAAATAGCACTTTACCCCTGCTTACACCTATATGCCTCAAGCCTTCATTGTAACTGTCACACTGTGTATTTGCGTGGGGAGTGTTGCAGTAGAACATTCCACTGTAGCGCCTGGTACATTAATGGGAAACCCTAAATGTTTGAGCACCATCTATGAAACGTCAAGCTACCCCACAGCACCCCAAAATAAATATCTGGCGCCGCCACTGAGCCTGACTTGTGTTGGGGGGGGCCCGACTTTTTTTTTTCTCCAAAGGGGGGGCCTGACAGAAAAAGTTTGAGAACCACTGGGCTAAGCTAACCTGTAGCTGCTCCCTCCACACTCACAACAACTTCATACAGACATAAATAAATCAGCTGTATTCGCCATACAGGAAACACACATTTAAAACGGTTTTGCCTGCCGTTTTTGTGTACACAAGCATTCATCAATGGTTCGGAAAGTGGCGCTGTACTTTAATAATATAAAGGCTCCGGACTGCGCAAAATGCGTACATGAAGCGCTACGTCATGAACGCAAGAAATCTACCCTCGTGAACATCTGATTGGCTATAAATAGAAACAATTACAAGTACGAATCGGCTGACCGTCAGGAGAGTCTCAAAAAACCCACACACGAATGCACAGCGATCCGTGCACAGGAAGCGGTTTGTGTTTGCAGGTTCAGGGGATTTAAACGGAAAACAAATATGTGAGGATCAAAAATACATATGTAAAACTTTTTTCTGTATTTGGATTTTATTTACATGTATATGAAACGGAACACATTTGTGTGTGCATTGAAAAACACAAGTGTGGATCCGGAAATACAAGTGTGAATCATTTAGTGTGCATGTGTGTATTATGAGACTGTTCTGAGCCCATAAGCAACTGGCAGTACGCGCACACACACACACACCCACCCACACACACACACACACACACACACACACACACACACACACACACACACACACACACACACACACACACACACACACACACACACACACACACACACACACACACACACACACACACACACACACACACACACACACACACACACACAGGGCTACACAGAACATTGCCTCAGGGAAGCATCAACTTCAAAGAAAATGCTCACATTTCTACTACTGCTAAAAAGTGTACCTCTTTTGACGAATGCCAAAAACACAGAAATACTGTTGTGAAATGTACTAATGAAAAACACATCTATTGATCTGTGAATATATAGGTTAAATGAGCGGGTGATTTTATTAAAACATTTTAATGTCCAACATTGGTTATATTTCAAGAAACACTAACACCATTTCTCTTTTGCCATTTCGATGGCCATTCAGGTAATGTCATTGGTCAGGTCTCCCAAGTACAGCATATGAACAACACAACACTGATATCTGTTAACGTTATTGATCCTGTGCTCAGGAGATCATCAACAGACGTCATTAAGAGTCACAAGCCTTCTTTTCCTTTATACGCTAAACCACCAACAAGCCATTGAGGGACAATGCAACTTTGCTGAATGTTTGTTTCCGCTTCTGAAGGGTTCTTAACCAGAAAGCGCTCCTACTGTACGCCTGTGGAGGATCACCCTCAGTGATTTCCCATCATCCAAATTGTCTGTCCTTTTATGTCCTCTCAATGAAGCATCTCCAGGCGTTGCCTTTTGATGAGCTCATAGACAGCAGTTTGAAGCTCTCTTGTCTTTCTAAGATAATGAAAGATGCACTCATTTTTATCAAATTAAATTAAATTTGCTGAACTGATTCCTTTCATCCTTCGACGGCTTCTTTTAACGTTTGTTCCTCTCCCGGTACATCTTTTCATCTATTTTCCTTCTTGTTTTCCATCTCTGCTAAAGTGCTTCTGTCATACCAAAATAGAAGCTTGAGAAAGGAAGTTCACACCTGTCACAAAATGAGTTTTTATAGAAACTCACATGAAATGTAGATTAAAAGTCAAAAGGAAAAATAGAGTGTCAGGGTATGGACATTTTAGCACAATGTGACCAGAGTCCGTCTCTTTAGTCTTAGAGATTAAAGATTGAACTGTCCCCTTAGATGGTTAGAAGCTGAGGTGGAGCACCAAGACAGAGTAGTCATTTTAGCACCTCTTGCTGTATCCTCCATATCTAAGTAATGACCTCTGACCTCAATGATTCATAGCATAGGCAGGGACAATATATAAAGGACACGCACATATTCACATACAAACTCACTCCCAACTCTCCAGATTGACTTTACTTGAGAAGACACTCTTACAGCACTCTTACTGGCACTTCACTCCTTTAGACCTGTCATTTTGCACTTTCTAATCTATCATTACATCATGAAGCTGTCAAGTAGAACACACAAGTGGAAAACGAAAAAGTAAAGGTTCGCTTTATATCCTGACACCCCAAGGAGTCATGCTTTCTTTCAAGTTTAGTACAGAAACATTTATTTTTATTTTTTGTATTTGATTGCAATTTTCTTTTTTTTTGCTTTTTACCAACTGACAACTTAGGCAACATATTTCCCTCATTGAAAATAAGCAATGTCCTAAACACTTCTGTACTACAATGTATCTTGGAGATACCCCATAAACACATGCGCTTTCTAGTAAACAACACAACATGCAGCATGCAGATCCTCCCCCCTCCCCCTCTACTGAAATGTGATCTCCTTCATGTTGCTGGCTGCCTCAGCTGGGCAGTAAATTGTGAACGGCCTGTCAGAGAGTAGCGGCTCTGTTAGTCTGCTTATAAACAAACACTATTATTTTAATCACGTTGTCATATTGAGTATTACTAATGCAGTAAAAGTCAGAGTTAGCGTTGTGTTACGTCCTTAGCGCTGGGATGTCCTTGCCGCAGGTTGAGGGCATACATGTCATGATGAGAAATACTGGTTCAGTCAATGTGCACAAAGTCAAACCAGTTTAAGCTCTAAGTCGTTCTGAAACTCTATTCTGATTGATGCTGTTGGATTAGCGTTAGCATGTTGTTTGCGGTAACATTCACAGACATGACACCACGCTATCTCTGTTGCATTTTGACCAGAAATCCACAGGTGTGCCCTAGGACTCAAAATAGTGTGACTTGCATGTTCCAGCATCCTGATTGGCTCCTGCTTACGGTGTAAGGCCAAAAGTCGAACATGTGAACCTTGGTTTAACATCACAAACTGTTGCTGCTCTTGAAGACACTTCTTAGATTCAGTGTAATCAGACTTCTTAGGGTGCTTTTTTGAGGTGTGTGTGTGTGTGTGTGTGTGTGTGTGTGTGTGTGTGTGTGTGTGTGTGTGTGTGTGTGTGTACGTGTGTACGTGTACGGTGCATAAAGTGGCAGTTTGTGAGGATGTCAGTGTACAGGCTTCATGTCCTTATCGCCTGATACATTGATTTGACTGCCTCTCTAATCCATCACACCCTGGACATCCTTTGACCACCTTTATATTAGTATGCATATGAGACCTTTCAAATTGCACATCTTCTTCCTCTCTGCGTCTTAAACATCCCGGACAGACACACAAGCTCATATGTACTGTATATGTGTGTGTTTTGTTAAATAAACGCGTGTCTTTTTTTCTGACAACCTATTGTGTACACCAAAAACAACACACTTGCACATATGAATTAATTATGCCAGCGGACACATTTCATTTTGACGCAGTCCTACAATGCAGCATGAGCGATGATGTGCGTGTGATCATAAATCTGGAGTGCTGGATGAAATGTATGCGTGTGGCTGAAGGCTGTACCAGCGAGGACACTGGATCTTTTCCTGAGTAGGGTAAACATTGCTGGAGGCTCGCCACTCTCCTGCAGTTCTTCCCCCCCCCCCCCCAAACCCCCTAACACTGCTCCTCCTTTCTCTCAAGGGGAGATGAATCTTCTGGTATTTGGAGTCCTTTTGATAGACCCTTTGGGGGAGATCATCAAATCGCACACGCTCAAATACGCACTGACAGATTGAGAGGCTTGTGATGCTATGTCTCAGTGTGTGTGTGGTGTTGACATGTGGCGGTGGTGCTCAGCAGTGTAATGCTGATCCACATCCTGTCTGTTCCAATGTCGAGTAACAACTCCAACATCACATCACATCTCATCTCATTACGTGTATTCTGATAGACGGCTGTCGTCAACACCGTGACAGATTCACCCTTTGTGCTCGTCTCATTTCTCCCTATCATCCATCCCTATCATTTTCTTTGTCCCTGCCACCCTCTCGTATCACTCCCTACATCCTCGACAGCTGTCCACCATTATATTCCACTATCTACTTCTTTTGTCCTCCCTACACACTCATTTGATAGCTTTTCACACGCTTATTGTCATTCTAACTCGCAGAGGAACAGACAATAGGGTGATAGACGGCCTATTGAGTTGTAGAAATAGCTCCCTGCCGGTTTGAATGTGTTACAATTCTTAATAGCTGCAAGTCAGCATATTGCACTTAGATAAGCACGGCATTATAGCAATGAACACACGAACACACACACACACACACACACACACACACACACACACACACACACACACACACACACACACACACACACACACACACACACACACACACACATACCATGTATACATCACTTCAGGGGACATTACATTGACGTACATGCATTTCCTGGAGACTTATCCTAACCTTAACCATAACCAACACATGCCTAACCCTAACCCTAACCCTAACCAAGTCTTCACCCTAAAATTAATGATTCCCCTCATGGGGACCTCCATTTTGTCCCCATAAGGGAGGCGAGTCCCCACACGTGACTGTGTAAACAGATTTAGGTCCCCACAAGTATAGTAATGCTAGACACACACACACACACACACACACACACACACACACACACACACACACACACACACACACACACACACACACACACACACACACACACACACACACACACACACACACACACACACACACACACACACTCTCACACAGGAGTGTTTGTTCTGTGTGTTACTTCTCCAGGAAAAGTACAGCATGAGTGGTGTGCCGGGTATTTACATTTGCTTCACTGACAGCATGGCCCTTTCTCTACCTCCTTCCTTATTTCATACTTTCACGCCTCCATCCACCCGCCTCCCCACAACCTCCACCCTTCACAATCTGTCTTATATATTTTTTTAACGTCCCTCCTGAGTTTCAATAGCAGCATTTTTGTGCGCACGACCCGTTCTCTTTCTGTGACTGTTTTGTCGTTAGGGGGAGGGGGGGGGGCGGGGAAATGAATGTCAAATGCTTTTTCAGATTGCCTGTGTGTGCCGTCCAGACCCCCGTCCTTTTTGCAGCCACTGTGTGTGTGTGTGTTGTCCTTCTATACCTAACACACACACAAACCCACAAACAGGCTGCCAACATTCCTTTAGGGAATCGTCTGTGCTTGACGACCTCATGCTTTCCTCGGGCTCCAGGAAAATTGTGGTTTTGGGTAACGTGATGTGCTGGATGTGTGACCCTCTGCATGTGTACCCATGTGTGTGTGTGTGTGTGTGTTGCATGTCGTGTGGAAAGGCGGCATGAGAAAAGATGTCATCATGCTGACACTGTCTAATGTCACTCCCTTTATCTCTATGAGCTATCACAGACAGAAGCAGAGGATCGTAAAGAAAGAGAGAAAGTGCTCCCAGATGAGATGCAGCTGCAGGAGAGTTGAGTTTTTCCACGCTGTGCGAGAGTCCAAAAAGTGAAAAAATGTGTTTACTTCTGTGATGGGTACAGAGTTGTTCTCTTTATGCCTCCTTAGAGAGAGAGTGAGAAGGGAAGATAGAGAAAAACTGATGAGTGTAGTGAAGAATTGTGTGTGTGACGTCCAGCTAGTTAGTTCACTAAGCTGATACACAGCCTTTTACAACACTCTTCATTATATTTCAGCGTCTGTTGCTGTGGAGGAGGCTCTGTGTTTTGTGTTTGCGTGAATGCACACAGAATAAGAGAAAAACAGAGTGACAGGAGACATTATTTCTCTGCATGATTGTGAAGGGGTTCGTTGGGGTGGTATAGAAGGTATGGAGGAAATGCTGTGGGTCTTTTTGTGCGCCTTGTTTTATGGCTGATGATACTCCTACTCTCTGTGTTATACATTATATTCTGTTTTATCCGTCCATGTGGAAAATACCTTGCATTGTTCTTGTCCAATTGCCACTGGCTATTCACTCTGCGTAAATGATGATGTGCTTTCACTCGGCCCCTCAGTAGCTTTGGTCCTGTTTTTATTTGGACAGGATTGTCTGTATTAAGGATGCCACCTCTAACACAGTGCACAGGTTTTCTGAAACGCTGTATCTTGCTTTATCCTGCAATTTCCTGCACTTTGTCGGAGATATGGAGGCTGGCAGTGTATGCTGGTGCCAGTGCAATTATCTCGGCCACGCAGATCTTGATGTACAATACGCTGTGATAATTACAAACCGGATTTACTGTCTACGTTTCAGTATGCGTTTTAAAAACTTTTGCAATCTCTTTTTCTGTTGCTGCAGAAAATAAATGCTCTCTGCACTTCTGCGGGGCCAAATGTGTTTTGCCATTTCCCTGCTGAGTTCAGTCCACAAGTGAATAGCATTGAAGGAGCACCTCTGGTTCATTGGCTTCTAAATGACTTGCTTGTGCACTGGCCATGCGATGGAAATCTTTGGAAAGAAGGCAGGGTTTATGATATCCTGGATGTGTAAGTCAATGAAAGGGGATTTCTTTACAACTGAAGCTTTTTGAGACAGCTGTTCAATTCTGTGTCCACATGTTGTACATTGGTGCCCTATCTTTCCTAGATTCTTAAAGGTAGGGTAGGTAAGAATGGAGAAACCAGCTCGAGTGCGCTAGAATTTGAAACTACGCAGCCGGAAAAAATCTGCCCCTTCCTTCAGACTTCCTTACAGAGCCCCTCCTCCAACACACACGAACGCGCACATGACCAATGAGGGCACGAGATACGTTTGTGCACAGATGGAAGGCTGACAGGCAGGTAGGCCATCCAGTTATTTTAGCCGGGCCGGCTCAAATGATTGGTCGTGCTTTTTACAGTACCACGGCTTCCACAGATGACATTTTTGTATGTATTTAGCATTTAATATATTCATTGCTATCGGGATGTTAAAAGCATTCCATGGAATATAACAAAAAGTGTTTCTGAAGTGAATTACCCCACCTTTAACGTTCTAATACAATATTAAACAAAACACATAACAGTCAGCATGGACCCTTTAAAATAAGGACATTTTACAGTAGAAAGATGAGATTGTCATGTCTTCCTTACAGACAGTAGACACTAGCTGATACCAGTTTTTTTGTAAATAATAATAATGTTTAGGTAATTACCTGAAATTAATTCGGTCTGGTGTTGATATGTTTTCCTTACTACGGCGTTAAGGAGAAATATGTGGTATCCTCTTTGCCCACACGTTTTTGAACTATCCAATAAAGACAGAAGGGCCATTAAAAGCAATATTTGTCAACACTTTTTTGAACTATATATAAACACATGTATTGATGATGTACACCAGGGATCTATTATGAGATGGAGCAATTTTCTTGATTATGGTTTCCTGAACTCACAACATGAGCTCTGTTATTTCAATTATTTCAATTATCATTAATTGTTGCTTGTTGTTTCATATCGTAATGTGTTCCCTTCAAAATAGTTTGTGTGGCAGCAGGGGAGGGGAGGAGTGAGAAGAGTGATGGCAGGGTGAGATGTTATACTCAGGGGTGCACATGACGGCAAAAATCTGAAAATGCGTAACGTCACTTGTGTCACTAAGTGCCTTTTGCGTACCGACCGTTGGTACCGACGTACTTGTGAAGCTTTTCCAGAAGGCACTTAGATCACTGGTCGACAGAGCCGGTCTCCGTGTGCACAGACGGGGCTGCTGTTAACGTCGGTCTGTACAACGGAATTGTGCCAAAACTACGCCAACCGGCTGCGGAGGGAGACTCCCCTGTGCACAGTCTGTGCCCCGCGCGCACACTGGAGAACTGCAAACTGCAAAATCAGCTCAGCACCCCCCCCCCCCCCGTCGACGTTCCCGAAGTACTCCACTAGCCCCTTAAGTGTCGTCTTCACAGGTATGGAGGGGTTGTATGACAGTATAAGAGCACTTAACATTGTTATCTAACAACAATGGTTAGTATACATATCTACAGATATATTTAGCTTGTACTCATACTTGCTGTTAGGTATTATAGATTTAAGATATAGATGTATAGTATAAATGTATATTCTTTATGGAATACTTCACTTCTTTTGCCTGTATGTTGGACTGAAAGCTTTGCAGCGGTGAGCAGCTGGGACTTGCTAAGACCAAATGGATGAGCTGTCGATGTCTGTTAAAGAACTCTTTCCACTTTACTCCTCGCTGTAATGCACTATTTTGTTGTTTGCCTCCTGAAAGTGGAGGGAAGTAGAGAGACTGTAGAGTGTAAAAGTGCTGTCTCAACAAAATGAAAGTGTTTTCCCAGCAGGCCCCTGGTGTGAGGTGCATGTTGCTCGTCCTGCCTGGTACCTGTGCAGTGGCACCGTTTCACACCATTGATATAATGTTGATTTAATCAAATCATATCAAATGTAATATCACACAACGATTTCACTAATTTAAGTTCATGATTCCAAAACAAAACTCAACACAAATCTCTCTCTTTAGACTCTGAATTGTTTGAATAATAACATAGCAGATAGTCCAGCAAAGAGTTTATTCTATCTCCAGCTTTGCATTCCGCAGTGCAGTCATCCCAACGTATGCATTGGATTCATTCAATAAGTCAAACCCATCCGCATGGAGCATAAAAGTCGTAGATTTGTGCTTTTATTTGACTGTTCACCTCGCAAAAAAAGAAAAAACTGAGGAGAAAAAGAATTGCTGCCGTAATAACTTTCACTTCAAATGAGTAGACTCTTAAAACATGGTGCCGTGTCTTCGTTTCTGATGAGCCCTAAAACGTGATGTCCGAGTGTCTAACACACTTTGTCAGAGCAGAAGACAATTGTCTGAGCGACGCCAATCTGGACCTTTACAGACAAGAACAAAACAGAGGACAATAAATCAAATGTAGTGTCTTAATAGTGTTCTTAATGTCTGAAAGCCAACCCCCTTTTTGTAGCTTGAGAATGTTTGGGTTATCCGCATGTCGAGCTTTCATTCAGCTGGATTTTAGACAGCAACCCACCCCCCCCCCTCCCCCTTGTTAATGGTTGTATAAGTGAGAAGAGGGAGACAGGGAGGTGATTGTGATATCCCAGCGGGCCGAGCAGCAGATGGACCATCCACTGCACACCGCCCCGTCCCCGTCCCCACGCTGACATCATCGTCTTCATTAGCTGCCTCTGAGGCTACGACCTCATCTTCTCCTGCCGTGCTCCCGAACCGCTCCCCCTCCTCACCTCTCGCCGTCCTCTTACCACCTCGCCCGTTTCCTCTCACCTCCTTTCACTTTCTGCGTTCACCCAGCTGAACCTCCACCTGTCTCTCAACCCTTCATTTCCCCTTTTTGTCCCTCCATCTCTGTCCTTCGCTCCGCTTACCGTCTTCTTTAACCTCCCTCCGGTGCCCAGCAGCTCCCTCCCTCCCTCCCTCCCTCCCTCACCTGTTGCTCCTTAACCTCCTTCTGCTCGGAGCGCCTCCCCCCCCCCCTCTCTCCATCATCCCTCCTTCCCGCTCCATCTGTTTCCATCTCCATTCTGGCCAACTGACCTGGTGCATGGTATTACGGGGTTTCCCTGCGGGGGTTACCATTGTAGTCTCTGACAGGTGTGTGTGTGTGTGTATTTCTGTGTGTGTGTTGCTCGCAGGCTTTCATTCAGCATGAGAGATTAGTGATGGTAGAGACTGCAGTCCAGGCCTAATACATCTCCTCCGTTACAGAGCTCCGTCATCTCATTCAATGATAACCTTAACCTTGGCAACTAAAGAGTGTGCATGTGTGTGTGTTTGTGTATGCATGTAGGCAGTGTGAGCAAGCCACTGTGTGACTATGTCCGTGTAGAATAGAAGAGCACAGAGAATGAGCTGCCATAACTCGTTATGTCTCATTATAACACCTTTAAAAGCGGCACAGCCACAAAATGAGCTATTTTAGCGCCATTGTCGTCACTGACACAGACCTGGCGTCAGCACACACACACACACACACACACACACACACACACACACACACACACACACACACACACACACACACACACACACACACACACACACATACTATACGGATGTGAACCGTTAAGTCCAGAGCTTCACGTCAATTATAGTGCTTGTGTGTTTTTGTGTGACAGCGCTAAAGACAGTATTTAAGTCTCTGTGACAACTACAAAGAGCATTGTGGCGGAGACCTCATGACAAGCTCCCAGTTCCAGGCGTCAACAACAATATGGTTTTTGCTTTCAGCACATCACTTTGGTGTGCACAGCTGAGAGGGGGGGGGGGGGGGTGGAGAGGTGGGGCATATGGGTGAGACAGACTGTCATTTCGAAAGTGAGAGAGGAAAATAGGTGGAGGCAAGAGGTTAGGATGCCCGGGGAGGAGGTGCAGATGAGACATTTAAAAATGTCCTTTTGTTCCTGCGTATGCATTTCTAAATTGAACATGTTCGGATCCTAAAAAAAGGAAATTCAGCTGGGGAGAAAAACACAGAGAGATGGGGAAAGTGGGCAGGCCTTGTCGGATCAGATGGGCCTTTCTCGTTTCGCTCACATCAGAAAGCAAAAACTGAACAGTGTCAACAAAGTGGATGAGAGTATAAGAGCAGGAAGTGAGGAAAAGTAAAAAGGTAGTCCTATAACTTCAAAGAACAGGAAGTAGGATTGAGCAGTATCTAACGTTTGATACCTTTAAACCTTGCACAAATGTTTTACATTATTACATTACATTGCATTTAGCTGACGCTTTTATCCAAAGCATTCGACCAGGAAGACACAACCTTGAAGAAAACAGAATCATATAAGTACATCAGGTTTCATAGAGCTAAAACATTTCAAGTGCTACTCAACTGGCTTTAGGTAAGCCAGTCCTTTATTAGTATATAAGTGCTTTGTTAGCAATGATTTGTGTTGTTCCCGCACTGAAGGGTAATACCAGCTAACTTTTGATAAAGGTGTTTTTTTGGGATTGGAATTCAAAGCAGCTAAATGGTCAGTATTATACCAGCTGCTAGTCACTTGAAACATGAACACAGCAAACATTACTTTGTGTTTCAGGTTTTTCTCACCGAGCCTCAGTGTTTCACCTAAAGACAATTATCAGTGTTTTCTGTTGTGACTGGTTAAGCCTAGTCATTTCATCCTTGCAGCTGCAGGTGATTTATTCAGAGATGGGTTTTTCCATTTCCTTTATCCCCCGCCTTTTGTTGCAATCTCCAAATTCTGCTATAGCAGTTGTATTCTTTTTTACAACCATCATAGTTTGGGCTTATTGCTCCATTTCTGGTGTGAGAAGTTTTGGGTTAGTCTTAAAATATCTTACATAATGTGATAGATTGTGATATTTCCGATCAGGCATTTCTTACTTTTTTGAAGGTTGTGGGGAAAAAACAATCACACAGCCCTTTCTTGTGTTATTTATACTCCCCAGAAAATAATCAGTCTTTCAGTTTATAGAGGGATGTTTAGATTTTCCAACGTTGATTACTCTTTCAATCCTATCAAACTTTAATCATCGTGCTACAATGGCAGCTGAAGGACTTGAAAGTTACAGTGAAAGTGATTGGGAAACACTTTTGTTCCAGATAATTTTGTATTAACCACCTTTCCACTTTATCTAATATATCATATTCCAATTACTTGTAATAGACTCTTCTTGCATTATTTCAATTTTATTGGTATTTACTTGCAATATTGTATCTGTTTTTACAATGTCCTATTGCACTGTTGCACTGTTGGAGGAGCCTGTGACCTAAGTTTTTCATTGACATATCTACACTGTAGCTAATGACAATAAAGCCTTGAATGAATGAAAACCCTTCTCCAACATTTGGACTCTTTAAAATGGATGCTACAGCTAACAGCAGCTCGACAGAACAGTGGATCATGAGGTAAACAGAGAAGGTCAACGAGGGGTCTCGGTGTGCCGTGGCGTCTCAAACTCCACCGCGATGCGTTCGACTCTCTCCGCGCGCTCTCTCGCCTTTTCTTGCTTGACAGGACAACGAGATAGCAGGGTTGATGGGGCCACTGCCTCCATGATAGGTGGAGGTAGACACTGCACTGCTGCACTGCAAACACTCTCATTGAACCCCCAATCACGCCTGAATGGGTACACACACACACACACACACACACACACACACACACATGCAAACACAGTATGGGGGCAGGATAATCTTGATTTCTTAAAACTTGTGGGAGGACCCGCACCAAGTGATTGGCTCATTTATCCTGTTGCATCGTGGGTGGCGTAGATCTAGCAGAAATATATACGGTGTGTGTGCAGGCATTCTTTTGTGCGTGTGTGTTTGACTTTTGACAGATTGTGCAGTTTTTTGTATTACTACCCCAGTTGATTAAAAAGTATTTGCCATTTGGTGTGTGACCCAGTGTGTGTGTGTGTGTGTGTGTTATTTTCCAGCCCAGTTAGTGTGTGAGGCATGTGTTGGCAGATTGCCAAGCCCGGGCTCTGCACCCAGTAGACGTAGTCTCAAATGGCAACCCCAGATGCTGCGGCTCACAAGCCATACCCACTCAGCACACACACACACATACACACACACACACACACACACACACACACACACACACACACACACACACACACACACACACACACACAACACACACACACACACACACACACACAATTTTCCCTTCTCATTTTTGTTTCTAGTATACCTCCTCCAGAATTTCAGTGTGTGTCTCATTTCTGTCTTGTGAAAGAGAGGGAGAGTGATGGAGGGAGGTGGAAGAGTGTGTTTGTCGCTGGAGGATGGCGTTTGATAGGCAGCTCTGATAAGTGAGCAAGCCGGACTTTGATCTCTCCCCTTCGGTCTAACTGAAGGACTCAAAACTCCAAAACTCACAGACACACTCCCGTCACGTCACCTCGAGAGATCCCTCAAATGGAGTGTGAATTCTTAGTCCTCCTTTCCTCTTTTGGAGTTTCATCTCCTCTCCTACTTTTCTCCCCTCTTGTTTCATGCCTTCCTTTTGTTTTCCTTTCTCTCTGATTTCCTCTCAACTCGTTTACTTTCCTCTTTCATACACATGTTCTGTCCTCTTCTCCCCTCTTGTTCCATCCTCTCCTTATTTCCTTTCTTCTTCTCCCTAATGTTGTATCTCATCTGCTCTCCTTGCCTCTCATCATCTCTTCTTTCCTCTCATGTTGTTTCTCCCTTTTTGCTTCTCCTCTCATCCACTTTATCTTGTATCACCTCTTCCCTCTTCTCTCCTTGTTTCCTTTACCTTTCACTGTATTGCTGGTGAGCTCTGAATTTAACCCACACTAGTTTTCTTCTGATACAAATCCCCTTCTGCCATTTTACTCCTCCTTTGATTAGTTTGTGTGTGTGGTTGGATTGAGGGCAGGCCCACTCACAGTGTTGCATTCACATGTACAGCCCTGCACTGTAGCCCACTCCTCCAGTATGTGGTCATAATGACTGTGTTTTAGTTTCTTGTGTCATATATTTCCTTCCTCTCTTGTACTTTTCTCCAAAGCCCCTCAACATGCAAATTGTCTAGACTCAGAATGTCTGACTGTAATAAGGCTAATTCTCTTTTCTCCCCCCCCCTCCCCCCCCTCCTGCCTCCTGCCCTGCTCCGATGACTTGTGCTGCTGGCTGCTGTGTTTGGACACATCTGCTCCCTTAGGTGAGTTGATTTTTCCATAGTGCGGTTCAGTGCTCAACTAAGGAGTCACACTGCATTTCAACAACTTGTGTACTTGTTCCTGTGAGTGTTTGTACTTTAAGTTAGTCCCCATAAAATCCTGACATATCATTCATTAGGAAGCATCCAGCTTAATATTGAGCACCAGTTGTAAATTAGAGCAGTTATGATGGTGTGCTTGCGCTGCTGAGTCTTCACGAGTAGGTCATAATAAGTGTGTCTCTGTCGTTCTGTCATCAAATATTTCTTTCTGCATCTAATCTTACTGAACTACCCACGTTTTACAACAGTCATAACTATGATTTATAATTGTGGTTTATGATTGTAGCCATAATTGTGCAAAGTAGAAAGTTGGACTAGAAGCACAAACATGTGCTCCTTCCAGTTCATTTTGACAAAAACACTGATTCCTATGGAGAGCATTTCAGAGGATTTCCTCTCATTGTGTCATGGTTATCTTTGTTGTCCTGGGAGAACATTGTGTAATGGAAATGCCAAGAAAATGAAGCCCTCACAGTGCAAGTGTCATCAGAGGTTATACACTTCTGTGGAGTGCCTGTTTGTTTCTCATTTTATTATTTTGGCTCATAACAAAAAAAGAAAAGCTTGGCAAACCGCCAGCTACACGGCTTTCATTGGGATTCTGTGTATCTATTTATATAAGTGTGTGTTTTTTAATACACATGTCCATATCCACAGGGCACCCACAGTCTTACTTAGGCATATCAATAGCAATCCTGTGAGTGAATAGGAACCACAGAAACACGTTACTGTTATATTCATTCTTACATAAGAAATAATTGACGTGCAAAGGTGTAATGCATCTAGTGGTGGTAATGGCCAATCAGCTCATTGGCTTTCACTCTTTGCTATACATTTAAGCTGAGAAGAGAGCTGTTTAAAGGAAGCAGATGCTCCTGAAACACTTCCGACAATCACTTTCCTTTTTTTCCCTGCTGAGGATGTTAGGATGGATAGGAGCGGGTGGTCCTGACACAGCTCAGTGGTTTTATGCGAGGAGAAATCCAGAGAATGGATCAGTGCGAGCTACTGCAGCTGTTATGATTCCATGATGGTAGTATTCATATTCCTGTCACCTTATGGATTAGATTAGTTGCACTGCATAAACCTGGAAAGTTCTGTGGAAGACCGAGTTTGACTTCTTACCTATTTGGTGGACAGAAAGAAGTTCAGTCACGACTTGAAGATGTAACAGTACAACCGTTTCAAAGCACAGTAAATAGTTCCATTACAGAAAAAGATGTGTTTGAGGTAAGTGAATGGTCTTCATACAGTCCATAAGGTGCAGTTTCACATCAGAACATAACTGTAGAACACACTGTAGCTCTGAGATAAAGCACCTCTTCTTTTTTTTTAATTCACACCAGAATTGAACCTGAGTTCATCTGGGAGCTTGATTTTGTTTTTCTTCTGCAAACCGTATAATATGAATGGTTTTGTTTATTCTATTAATAAAATGTATTTAAATAATTAAACATTTCATTTATAGGTAAGGACACTAAGCATTTAAATGTATTTATTATTGCCCAGTCTTGCATAGTACCAATATTTAATGTGATTTTATAAGGTCTGTGTTCGTGCTTCTGAAAACTAAAGCCCAAATAGCACAAAATGGCTGGAAATGAACAGCAGAGAAAGTTTCATTTCTACCACTGAAAATGTTCTGTTGCACCCAATTCTTCCTGATGATAAGATAAGATCATGGCTGACTATGACATTGCATGACAGAATGTGCGCTGGAGCACTTTAGCCCTGAGTGGCAACAGAATGATCACTTTACTGGCATAAGGTCACAGAGCCTAATCTACATACACATACAACGGGACAAAAAGAGTAATTGAATGATTATGAAAGTGTTTGCCGTGATGTTATCTCACTAATTAGATACATTTTCATGGAGATTTTATAAGAGATTGTGCGATGGCTTCTGAAGCATTTTGCTTTACTGGCATCATAAGGGCCAGAAGACCAAAATGTTCATTTGCAGTCATTATGTTAATGGCAGGAAATTATAGCAGCCATCACCGAGAGCGGTATTTATGCTGACGTAATCTTTATTCAAACTGCATCGAGAGCTCTGGTTTCCGCTATTGACACCTGTGTGTGTGTGTGTGTGTGTGTGTGTGTGTGTGTGTGACTGGATATGCTGATGTACATTGCGTACTACTTTGGCAGAGGAGAGTGTGTGGGCTGTATGAAGGGTGCATTACTGGACAGAGAGCAGGAAGAGACGGCTCTCATCCTCTGTTACCCAACATTACTGTGGGTGTGTGGATGGAGAGGTGTTTGCATGATATAGTACCTCTCTTGAATAATGTGTCAAACTTTTTTGTCATGTTGAAGAGAAACACAAATAGTGCTGAAATGCTTTTCTCAAACCATTTGAAGAGAGACCTGTCCATACAGTGGACATTTTGAATGTTGCTGAACCAGCACCACTCACATAAGGTTAATGAATACCTGTGTGTGCCTGATTGGACAAATTGAAGACATCAAGTTTGGCTCTGGGCCCTTGTGATAGTCATTTATCATGATTTGACATTTTATAGATAAAATCAGTTAATGGGATACATTATTTGATGGATTAATCTGTAACAAATGTCCTCCTAAGACACACACACCCCATTCAAGGCAGGTGAACCTTTTATGTGTGTGCATTCTTTCTCTATCTATGCAGCCTGGTTTCAATCTGTGTTTTTAGATTTGTCTTTGGTTGTATTCATCTCTCATTTCCCCCCCTCTCTTCCCACATCCCTTGTTTCAGCTCCTTCCTCCCCTCTTGTTTCTCTCCGTCTCCTCCACTCTTCCCGTCTCGTCATTCTCACTTTTCTTCTCTTTCCATCTCTCACACTAATCCGCAGAGGACGGTACGGGTCTGCTCTCTGGGATTGAAGGAAAGAGGGTTTAATACCCTGAGTTTTTAGTGTGTGTGTGCATTTGCGACTGTGTGTGCGCAGCTTTGTGCATGCTTCCGTGCATACCTCTTGTGCTTGTGTGAAATAGGGAGATATTGGTCTGAATATATAAGAGGATTCCATGGTGTGGTGTTGCATTTTCATTCCTCTCGCTGTAAAAGAGGGACACGGCGGCGAGGAGGAGACGTTTGTCTTTTTGTTCACAACTGTGCATTTTCACCACACACACACACACACACACACACACACACACACACACACACACACACACACACACACCACACACACACACACACACACACACACACACACACACACACACACACACAAAGAGTGTGAATGATGTATGGAGCTCTCATCTGTGATAAGCCTCATCCACCACTCCTTCCTATTATCGGTCTTTCCCACCAATTGCGGGTTGTGTGCTCTTGTTAGCAGGTGGGTGAGGGCGGAGGGCGGAGGGCGGGGCGGGGGGCTGGAGGGCGGGCTCTCAGATGATACCACTCATTCTGTTAACTGTCCCCGTCCTCTCGTCAGCCTCCTCTCGCTCTCTACACCCATCCTTTCCTTCCTTCATCTCTCGGGCAGTAGAAATTACTTGTCCCCTTGCAAGGGCGCATCATCAATCCCATGATTCATTGCGTGTTGCCAACGTAATGGCAGCTGCTTTGATTGAATCGAGGGGGTGCGTGCAATTGCGTCTCCGCTTGGACACAGTTGTGTGTGCACGAGAGATGACTTCTGTATGAACGGTTTATTTTTTTAACCTTTTAAAAGCAGCGTGTTTGTCTGCCCTCCACCTCTAGTACACACACTCTCTCTCCCCCCCTCCCTCCCCCCCTCCATTTCTCGCTATATCACCCAGGCTCTTTATTGCTGGAGTGCTGTTTGCTTGACCCTCCCTCTCTTGTTTTCCATTCTTTTTTTTTGTTGCAGTCTATCAGTCCATTTAGTACTAAATGCTAATGCTGCAATAAATGTTGTGTTTTTTTATTAGAGGAATGCTCATAATGGGTTACACAATCAGAGAAATGGAAAGGCTTTTGCTCTCGTTAATTCACTGCCTGCTAATGCATGCCTTTGTCCCTGTTCGACTCTCACTCTCTGGTTTGTTGCTCTCTGTTTCTCGTGTTTCCTTCTTTGGCGCTCTACATGCCCTGACATGACACAATGATTGGGGTTTAGGTGCCATATTGATGTTAGCGAGTGATTCATTGGGTTAATGTGGACTCTTTAACTCTCGTGTCTTGTTTTGAGACAGTTCATGTCTAATTAATGTTGTTTGTCATTCATTACGGTTCAGCTAAATGTACTGTAAGTAGGGGAGGCTTTGTTCCTGTCTAATTGGTAACTAAGAGAGTAATCCAACCACCTGCTGTCATGTTCAGTCATTTGCACTCGTCTCAATCTAATTGTGATTTAACAGTCTTTACAACATATAAAGCAGTTTCTATTTGCCGTTTGTTAGCTGATGTTCAGAATCAGAATACCTTTATTAGTCCCACAGAGGGGACATTTACATAGTTACAGCAGAAAAAGAGCCACAGACAGCTTCATGTTACATATGTTACATGCATTAAAGTACTAAGTTATCATATAATAAAAAAAGTTACATCATTTTCAAAATACACATCCTGTAACAGTTCTTAGGATTTAGCAGCCAGGTGTATATTACACAGTTATTAACGGCATATATATATATATTGCACATCTAGCACATATTGCACGTAGTTGGTTGGTATTTAACACCAAGGGGTGTTATAGTCTGTGTTGTTGTGTGTGTGTGTCGGGGGGGGGGGGTCTTCTAGGTGTTATCGTTATAGCAACATTCTCCATTCATTCACTCACTCATTACAAAGTTAGTTTTTCCCCACCATCCTGCTATATTCTTTATATATCAGTCCACATATTTACCATGAAGTAATGGGTTGGGCTGTCAGTGTTGGTCAGTTTTATAGTCAATCAAACATTTGAAAACACATTTTCCCATCAACAATTGTTGTTGTAATATTGGTTGCAGCCTTGTTGAAACCCTAACTTTCAATCACAGAAGATTCTACTTAAAAAAATATAGTATGTAACTGAAAATACTTTTTTATTTGTACTGAAATTGACATTAAACAATAAGAGAGACAGTATAGTGAAAATGTAATGAGTAATGCACGGTTTTTACGATCACCTATTGACAAGGTTTCCATGGTTTCTTCCTTGTTAATTAGAGAAAGCCCCAAAGTCTCTGTCTTATTCACACCCATATACATCTAGTTCTTGTGTTTCTGAAGGATCCTTGAGGGAACATAATGTTTAATTGTTAGGTCAACGCTGCGGAACACGATGGTTCTGAAATCTCTCCCACATTCACTAACTAGACTTCATCACTCACTCCCCCCTAAAATAGGCAAAAATAGACACTCAGTAGTTCACTCTGTAGTGAGCGGTAAATTGCGATTTTTAACTACTTGTAAATAATTCTCTTTTTGCTTCATCACTGACAGGTGTACTGTGTCTCCCTGCTGTGATTTTCACATATTCCGGTGCAGGATTTCCCCTGGCTATTGTTCGCGGAAATACCTTTCACACTACTTTACTTTTTCATGCTCAAATACACCATAATAGCAAGGCTGATTCTAAAGTGCACCATAGAGTAATAGGTAGTTATATTGGACCACGTCATCATCAGCGAGTCACTGTCACCTCAGTGTAATGGGACAAAAGTAATATCAGGGTACTGTAGAAGAAAAATCGACTCCAAACATATATACATACGTCACTGCATTCAAATCACAGCATGAGAGAGAGATGCATAAACAAACAAACAAACAAACAAACAAACACAAAAAAACAACAACAAACAAATAAATCAATAATAGTAAGGAGTCTGTTTTTATTTTGTATTTTCTTCATCCGGCCCCCCAGACATTTGGTAGGCCCACTGCAGGTCACCCCCTTCTCATATTGGGCTGCCCCCGGACCCTCTGAGAGTGACCCAGTCCATTAGTGTTTCATAAAGTTATTGTTATTTTTATTTTATTCTTCTTTTGATGTGGACCCAGCCGTAACCAACGTAACCCCATGACAGTCAGGTCCATTAAAGCCCCCCAAAGTAGTACATATAATCGAGAAGTAAATGAAAGACACAAGGAATGAGAAATTGTGACAATCTAAAATCCATTTAGTCTTCAGATAAAAAGCATTATCCATTTTGTGCCTGTAGCGCACCTTTGGCACGCTTTAATCCTACAAACTGACAACCGGGTTATTCATGCGGAGAGAACATTTGAATAGAAAATTATTTTTGAGAGATTAGTTTTGAAGGTAACAATAATTTGATATAAAAAAGTGACCAACATGTGTTAATAATTGTTCTGTATCTAGTGTCTTGTTTTTAGGGCTGGAACTAATACTCAGCTGCCTTGGCCATTAGTGATGAGGTCATTAGTGTCAGCCGAGCAGCTGATTGGACCGATAAGTGTTTAACCCGGGTTCAACTCACACTGTGATGTCATCCTCTCGTTACCGTATCGATCGCTGTGGCTGTGGCGCTGCCCGGCCAATCACTCCTAATATATCCACCAGGTAAAAGTCCGGCTGTTGGATTAGCTTCCATGTGTTTGTTTACGTCGAAACAAAATAAAGATAAGGAGAAGACAGAGAGAATTAGATTGTCACAGATAACTCTGTCTCATGCTGGTGTGTCTATACACACACACACACACTCAGGGATGAACACAGGAATATAGTGTGCTGCTTGGACCCGTCAATAGGTAATCAGCTTGGCGGGTATGTAACAGTAGTAATTCCCTCCTACCGACTACTCGGCCTTCTGTGGGAATTAGGGAGGAGCATGCACGCACGCACGCACACACCCATGCACACACACACATTGAATTAGTCAGATAGGACTGGCTGGAAATGAAATGTTTTCCTTGAATGAGAGTTTGAACAGCAGGTACAACACACATACTCACAAGCAGATGCATAAGAGCAGAAAGGCATTGCACACATTTAGTTATGTATATTTGCTTTTATATAGAATCACTTGTATTGACGTAGGAAAGAACAATGTTTTTTATCATGTATTTCAGACTTCATCTACAAGCTGAGCTGAAAAGATAATTAGCTTAAAACCAGTCTTGATAAAATGACAAAAGCACCCCAGAATATCAGTACATCTGAAGGCTTGTTACAAAAGGGATTAGAGTAAAAAAAGAAAAAGGCAATTCAGTTAAACTGACAACAAAAAAACAGCATGATAAGAAAGGATGTCACGTGTGAAGTATTAATGTACAAGTCTAAGTGGTTTATCTCTGTTGTGTCTGCACAGTCTGACCTCTCACCGCACCCTCTCTCTCTCATATTCTCCTCCGCCTTTCTTTATCTACCTCCCCCTCCCCTCAAAAAGGCTTCGGTAGTGACACGGAGCACAAGTTAAAACACACTTTCTGCCTGTCTGTGTGATGAATGGATCAGTGGAGGGGGAGAGGAGGAGAGGATTGGGAGGTAGAGAGGAAAAGGTCACAGTGTTTTCCTGAATCAAAACCTCCAGTGTTTGACCACGGACAGAGCCCGTGTTAATCTTCAAGGTGTGTCCTCTCACTGACATCACATGGTCGGCTGGCTATGGCAACACGGTGGGGATTCAGTGTTTGTGGGGCTGAAGGAGAAGGTCACACCAGGTGTTACATGAGTTAGGGAACCACAGACAATTATCAGGTCATTTCCTGTTTCCTGCACAGAGAGCCAGAGGCAGAATGGTAGCCTGAACCAACATCCTGACTTGTTCACTTGTAACACATACTGTGACATGTCCTTATGTCTTTTCCTGTTATTTACTTTCTGTCTCTCGCCTGAACAAATGATGAACAACAATAATGTGTTTCTGGATCAAACAAAAATATATATTTCATTCATTCTACGTATTCAGTTGTTCTGCTGTTTTGCTTTAGGGTTGGTAAGGTTGCTCTGTCGTTGCATTACTTTAGGTAAGACTAAAATATGTCTCTAGTGGATGGATTGGCGTTACATTTTGTGCAGACATTCACAATCCCCATGGGATGAGTCCTACTTTGGTGATCTCTTGGCTTTAACTCTAGTAAAGTCAGGAGGTTGACATTTCAGTTTTATTGCTGAAATGCCTCAACAACAATTGGATGGAATTGCATTCCCATTAGGTTGTGTACAGACATTGGTGTAGCCCTCAGGATGCATTTTAACCTGTGAAGCATGCTGACGCTGGCATTCATCTCAAAGCACTGCTGTGCCTAAGTACAACTTCACAGAGGATAGCATACTCTGTATTCTCTTCTTTTCATCATGGATAATGAATAATGAATAATCATCACTGGTGAAGGTATTCAATTTACGGTCTAAAATAGCAGTTAATGATTACATTGAAAAGCTTTACAGCAGCAAAATAAAAAACATTTTAATTGACATTTGTCTCGCATAAATTACTATAATAACAAACCATGAAACAAAACCTAATCATTATTTTAGTTTTTCACGTCTACGGTTCTCGTTATCTCTTGACCTTATCGTTCACACACACACACACACACACACACACACACACACACACACACACACACACACACACACACACACACACACACACACACACACACACACACACACCACACACACACACACACACACACACACATACCATGTAAACATCACTTCGGGGGACATTACATTGACTTACATGCATTTCCTGGAGACTTATCCTAACCTTAACCAACACATTACCTTACCCTTACCCTAACTCTAACCAAGTCTTCACCCTAAGATTAATGATTCCCCTTATGGGCACACACACAAATTAGAACAATTTTCCTGCTGGCTTTCAGAACCTCACACGTTTTGTATTTTTTATTTGCGAGATGTGGTTGCATTAAAGTGGAAACCTGCTGAGTGGCTGTCCAATTGTGGTCCAGTCTTTCACTTCTCCATTTCTTTATTTTTCCTTGTGGCTGCTCACCAAAATCTCTCCCTTCTCGCACTCTCCTGAGCAATTTTCCTTGATTGTATGTGTATATGTATACTCCAATGTTTGCCTTAAAGAGCAACATGCTGTTTGGCAACCCCAGTGAAGCATTGTGTCGAAAAACAAGAAAGTACTGCATCGCCAGGTTTCTTGTAGGTGACTCTGTCCTTTGCAGTGAGGTGAGGTGTACATTTTATCGGAGCTCAACCTGCAAGTTACTCTTTAGTTGCCTCTCAATGATGCTAACTCGGACACCTTCCTTCCAATATGCTTTGGCTTTCTCTCTTAACTTAGCTCTCCTTACCCTGACCTCTCCATGAATGCGTGTGTTATTGGCTGCTCATTAGATCTTGTGGGCAGCATAGATTCCACAGTCCGTCTACAGTAAAGGAACAGACAGGAGGAAGAAGGTGGAAGTGAAAACGTCTTAAGGGTGGGATGTTGTTGGAAAAGGATGGGGATAAATAATGACTATTAAAAAAGAAAAGAAGCGTGAAAGACAGAAAACACTCGGTGCAAGAGGGAGCATAAGAAAGGCACAGTGAGTAGAGGAAGAAGCGGGCATTGTGGAAAGCTAAACAATCTACTTTAGCTGGAGTAGATAATCACTCCTTCATACTTCCTTGGGGATAGATAAATGCAACGAGTGTGGGGACTGATAAAGAAAGAGGGGGAGTGTGTAAATGAGAGCTAGTTTATTATAAAGCTGTGGATGGAATGACTTTGCCAACCTGAACTGCTATTACAGCTGCTGTGAACTGAGTTGAACCAGTCTCAAACTAAGCGGTTTTAGCCCACTTAAAGCTGCAAGACCCACTGTGAGTCACGTACAGTAGAGGTTCTCTTTGCTTCAAATCTCCTTAAAAATAAAAATCTTGTTTGTGCTCACACTTGGCCATCTCCTACTGCTGAGAAAGATGTTGTTACAATTGGAAGCTCAGGAACAGCCTTGCTGTGACATTGATTTGTTTACCTTTTCTGTGCTTAAGAATGAAACTTCAAGCACAAACTTGGAACAATAGATAGGTGATATGACTGCATTTTATATCGAGGTTATACCACCACTCGCTAGGGAGATTCATTATTTGAAATGGTATTGAATCAGAATATGGTCTAACAGTGCAGTATATCCAAATAGCAGGAGGTATGTTTACAAAAAACATTCTGAATAAAGCTTTAGGTGCTGCTGGGATCTTTCTACATTCGAAAGAAAAACATCTGTTTGCTAGATCCTCGTAAAAAATGTACTGCATTTTTTAATGAAAACTTTTACCATGAGGCAAACATTTTGATTCCTTCCAATATCTTAAGTCAAATTGCAATATCAGTCGAAATAATTGCAATTGAATAATTGTTTTCATATGTTTCCAGTATAATGGCTTGTTTAGGTTATGATTCTAAATATTTCATGGATATTCAGTCAAATAGTGTGAAGTAAACATGGGTGTAGTTGGGAGAAGGACAGTTGGATTAACCACTAACTGCCTCTGGAGTGTGACTCTGCATGTGCTAACTGTTAAGGAACAACAGCCTTCAAACAGCCTGCACGCAGAGACAGATCTTACTCAGTAGACTATCAAGCTGATAAGGGAGTCACAGCATTATAAATAACCTGCTCTTGAGAATACTCCCTGCTATAGTTGACACACCAGATAAATGACGAGCTGTGTGTGTGTGTGTGTGTGTGTGTGTGTGTGTGTGTGTGTGTGTGCGCGCGCGTGCGTGTGTGTCTGACTCAGTGTTTGTGTGTTTGACGGTTTTTGGAGGTTAATATACGCCTGGTGTAACGAGAGGGAAATTGCTTTATGCGGCTAAGCCCTCGGGCTAGAGCATCACAGTTATGATGAACAAGAGTTTTACAAAGCCGTCAGTTAAGAGGCTGCCACACACACACACACACACACACACACACACACACACACACAAGTGTAGGCATGTTTTCTTTTGATATCTAAGCATACATTAAAGAGAGCCTCACCCTCTATCATTTTATGTTCTGACAATGAGTATGCCTTTGGTGTGTGTTGTGTGTGTGTGTGTGTGTGTGTGTGTGTGTGTGTGTGTGTGTGTGTGTGTGTGTGTGTGTGTGTGTGTGTGTGTTGTGTGTGTGTGTGTGTGTCATTGTATGAGTGGAGCTGTCACAGAGCAGATTGTCCCATCTCTCATCATGGCGTGGTCGTAGGGTCAGTGAGGAGGAGGGGGGGGCTTGTGGGCGGCTTGATGTCTTTGCTGATATAAAGCCCTGTCAGCTGTAGACAGGAACTGTCACTGCGCCTGTGTGTGTTGCTTGTGTGAGACAGAAAGACTCTGATAAGTGCCCGCTTCTGTCAGGCAGTCAGGACTGTGAGGACCTGATTGAAAGCAGTCTAAAAGGTCAAAGTCAAGAGTCAGATCGAAAGAGCTGAGAAGTAGCTGTTTAGTGATTGAGGTTTGGCCATAAAGATGTGCATCCACCGACACACACTCACACACAGGTGCATTCACACCCTCAAGCGGGATCAATAGCATCAGGGACAATGCTGTAATTCAGTGTAACAATAATGAATGTTCCAATTAGGCTGCTCTCAGCTATACATCCTCACCGTACAGCTCCTACTGCTCTGTGTGTGCGCACGCCAGCATGTGCTTTTGTTTGTGTGCGTGTGTTTGTGAGATGTTTTTCTACTGTACCATCTATCTCTGTCTTGCCTGCTCTTCGACATTCACAGTAAGATTGCGGCTTATTACCTGTTGGTGCTGCTCAGTCCCGAGGGGCCGGCCGGGGGATATTGCTGCTCTGTGTGGAGGTCAGAGGACACTTCGCCTTCTTCCGCGGCGGGGGGGCACAGAGTGCTACACAGCGGCAAGATCATGGCTAAACGTGGGCCTCTTAGGATCGTTTTTTTATAGTTACTTCATCACACAGGAATTACACTTCCTTTACCATGTGTAGGAGCCAAAATGCTATTATCTCCATTATTGTTGTTATTTTAGATCGCACACATTTGTATTTAATCATCACTTCCGGTGTTTGTCACATGGGTCTTGTTTGTTTGTATTTAGTCCACCGGGTGTTTGCCAGGAATCAGTATGACACAGAGGACGAGCTGGCTCGGACATTTCTGTTGACCGTTTGGTCCTCTTTAAGTTATTGTTTGTTTATTTGAGTTATTAAACATTGTTAAGCTATAACTTCAGTATGGACTCTTTTCATTGAAACGTGTCAAAGTGATGAGCCTACCTTAGCCTCTAGCGACTGTTCATTGGGAGTTTTGTCGCTACACCATGTGTTTACATTCAAACAAATATTTTAAGTTGAATTTTTTATAAATGTGAATCTATTTTCACTGTTAATCTTTTATTTATTTAAACATATAAAGATCAGTCGTGTGAAACAACCTGTTAGCTGAGAGTTTGTGCTTTGCTACTTTCAAAATAAATGCCCCTGAAAGGAGTTGGACTAAACTGTTTGTTTGTGTGTCAAAGACCCTTTTACACCTTGTATTACCACACTATCTGTAGCTGGATATAATGTGAGGAAGTCTGATTACAGACACACTTTCTATGAAGCTTAATATTTAGTCAATGTGTGGCAACAATTGTAATAATTGCTTTACAGTTAAGGACACTTTACAAACAAATGCCCAAAAGGTGTAAGTTTGTGTCGGGTGCATTCACACCAGTCTATGATTCACACCTAGTATACCTCATTCACACCAACGGTGTTTCGGGGCCGGTTCGGAGCTGGAGCTTGAAAAGCACCGGGTTTTCCTCTTCACACCGCAGCGGAGCAGCCTCTTAGCTCCGGAATCCGGTTCGTTTCAAGCACCAAAAAATTGTCCGGCCAGAGCAAAAGCACCACATACGTCACACTTACGTCGAGGCAGGGGCAGGGACAGATCAACTCCTGAACAACAACAAGAAGCCCGCATTTTATCCAGCTCGTACACAACAATGGAGAAACTTAACAAGCAGCAGTGGTCCACTGAAGAGACCAGCTACCTACTGGGAATCTGGTCTTCCGAAGAGGTACAGAGGAAGCTGGAGCACAATCGGCCATTGTTTTTGTTGTCGGTGTGAGCTGTGAGGGGTTTCCGCGCGGATTGGCTTCATGAAGCAGGCACGTGAAGGGTTACGTCATGACGCAAACGATGACGCAATGACGCAGCACCAGTCGGACTCTGGGCGGTGTGAAAAAAGCCTCCGCTAAACCGAAGAACCGGTTCTGAACCTGAAAAGCTCTAGCACGGAGCTTGAACCGGAGTTGCATTGGTGTGAATGAGGTAGTAGTCCGCTTCTCTGGTGCGCACCAGACCACAGTTTGTTACATTGTTTCATTTTTCAGAAGGTTCGGTTTGCGTTCACACGGGCAAAACTCAAACAGACTATAAACTTTAAACACAAGTCATGTGCACGGAAATGCTGTTCAACCATTGGTCAGACATTAAATAAGGGGGTAAAAACCTCTATGGTAAAAACGCAAATCCCGGCAATTTCTACCGGAGCCTCCGCCATGGAGCATCAACACTTTCGGCAGGTTATTCTCATGCTGCTGTTAATCTGGAGATCAACAGACACTAGCGGCCCGCGCATATGATTATATAATCAGACAACGTCCGTTAAAAAACATTATAGCACATACACAATGAGAGACGTTCTGCAGTAAGGAGGGGCGTTTCACCGACGACAGGTGTTCTTACTTTTGTAGCTGACGGAGAATTTTTACTTTACACGACACTGTTCAATACTTAATTCTGCTTCACTCTTTAACTAAACAACCGCGGATGTCTTGAAAGAGTCTTTCGCTAAAGATTTTGAAGATATCCGCGTTCTTGTGACACGTAAATACTACGCTTCCTATGTTTTGGTGCGGATTGCGTTCACACCAGCAATGAACCGCTCCAGAGTTCACTAGCAAGCTCTCCGAGACCACCTATTTTAGCGGACCAGAGTCCGGTTGTTTAGTTCACTTAAGAGGTCTCAGATTGTGTTCACACCGACCCAAATGAACCACACCAAGCGGCTAAACGCACCAGGGTTCGATTCAACCGGACTATACAAGGCAGGTGTGAACGCACCCTAGACATATTTAGATTTTCTTTTAGTTCTATGATAGAACATTGATTTAATTTTGGTTCAGACTGTTTTAAAGACATCAGAAGAAATACAAACATGTCCAATTTTAAATAATGAGCAGATTTATAGATAACGGAAATAATCGGTGGCTGCTTGTTATCACAATTCTGGATTCTTAGGTAGATGGAGCTGACACACCTGTGTCAACAAACAGTCTGGGCTCTACATATGTTTCTGTAGTGTGTCTTTGGGTATTGGTTTACACTTTGCCGTTTTTCTTATCCAGTTGGATTTCATGTTAATTCCAGGTGCAAATATAAGTTTATTAAACAAGCTAGCAGCATGCAGTAGTGTGGTTTCTTTGTAAGCACCTCATGTTACTGTACATCTCGCTGATCATCGTACTCGACAAATGCAGAGTAACACTTCCTCCAGCCAGTAGAAAACAACACACTTAGTGTCTCTTTGTCACATCTTTTTGCTGCCCGGTGTGTGAATGCATAGTGGGTTGACATTTTGTGAAACTTGCTAAGGAAGAGAAATCATTTTGAGAGGCGGTGAATTTATCTCCTTGTGCAAAATGAAAATGTTGTCCCTGTCACCATAGCTAGCACCCGCAGCACAAGAGTGATTGGGACATTCCTGCTCTATGTGCTGCTGCCTGCTCAACACTTCCCAGGAGACAGGGGGGCTGCTAAAGGTTTTAGCAGAGCAGAGCCTCGGCCATGAAGGTCCCTTCACATCCACATTTCTCATCTAGAATACCATAATGCGTGCATGAACTATTCTCAGATGTGCTTGACCTCTGAAAGAAGCCACGACCACTTCAATTCATTTTTGAAGCTTTCATCAGCCACTGAGGGCAGGTCACAATCCAAGGTCAGATCGGGATTGGTCCTTTTTATCAGAAGTATTTTATAATTATTTGAATACATATTTAATTCCCTTAAAACTACTGTTCGCAACAATCCAAGCTGACAGTTCTTTATGTACAGTTGTGCAGAGTTTGTTAGACAACCTCTAGATACAATGAACTTTCAGAAGAATTGTCTGCATTATGTTTAGAAGATGTTGATTATTTCATCAGCAGTGAGAAGTCGTGAGGGAATCTGCACACACTTATTCCCAGGGTTGTTTTTGCCCAAGGACACCATGTTTAGAATTTCAGGATTATCATAACTGCCATATTTTCCTGACTGATAGAGTAGAAAGTGTTTAATTAATTGAACAAGGCCAATTTTAAATCATTTATCTTTGTGATGTTGAAAAAGTTTTCCTCTGGTTGTATTTTACTCTTTAAAATACTTTCATTTGAAGCCTGCACAGTGTGTTGTGTTTCCTCATATTATGGAAGGGGAACAAAGCATTGTGCTCAACGTTTACAGTGTTGGTTATAGCTCCAGGTGTTGTTGAGCAGTTTGAATATGCAGGAAGCCGACAGTCAGTGTGAGCGCTGAGGAAAGTGCTGCAGAGCCCAGCCAGAGAGAGACTGTAGAGTGGGGGGGGGGGGGGGGGCTGCCAGCCTCCCGCTGATTCACTTGATTAATTAGACCTAGACTATTATTATAGTGATATTTGGAGTTTGAATGCAAAGAGGCCCCCAGTAACGATAGCAGTTGTTGTGCAGTTTTGTTTCTGTTTACATTGCTCTCTCCCTTGAATACACATCCATCCTTTTTTCCACCCATATCCCTTATGATGCAGATTTACTGAAAATAGTAAAACCCTTTTGGTAAATTAACATTTCATGTCATTAATTTGTCAATTCCACCATTGAGTTAGAAGTTTAAACCATTATATAATCTAGCTCATGGAGAAATAAATCAACGTATACATTATGTTATATTGTAATCGATCTTCCGTAGGCATATAAAGGAGTTTAAATGAGCTCCACCTTTACCAGCTGCTACATTAAAGTCGTGTATACATGCATGCAGAACTCATTATAAAACACTTACATAATGAATATGATTCTGCAATGAAATTCTGCATAATGAGTCATGAAAGACACTTTTGGGAATTAAAGTACTTTTTGATGCTTATACTTTTGTTGAACCTAAGTAGGATTGAGAATGCTAATAGAATATTGTACTTGTTATTTTACTGAAATATCTCACTCATCTCCGTCCTCTCTTCATTATGGCCACAGCAGCTTTATCCCCTCACCTTCCCCCCTCTTTCCCCTCAAATCCATCTTTGCAGAAAACACCATTGCTTTATCGTTACCAAAAACCAAGAGCACATGCAGTGTTTGTGTGAGAAAACAGTCCTGTTGTATGTGTTCGTTTATCACGTTTAGTAGTCATGCGTGCAGATAAGCCTTTCAGGCAGACTGGCAGATGGGCTGTGTGTGAAATTACTTTTGCTTTTGCTTTCCAATAACTTCAAATAATATGTTCCATTTCTCTTCTTCTCTTTCGCTAACACTTGCACACATTGCTTTTCTTTCACACGCTCACACACACACACACACACATTCAATTACTCTCTCTCCCGGACACATATCGCTTTACTCTCTCACCCTTTATGTCCGATCAATCTCCGCCCTGTCTCTCCCGACCAGCAGCCAATAGTGGAGCTGATGGTGTAAAGGCCATTTTCTGTGAATTGGAGCGTTGTTGTGTCTCTCCCATTAGCTATTCATGAGCTCCGCTGCCTCAGGTCCGTATACCTGGGTTAGTGCCGGGTGCAGATGCAGTCACTGGCTGAATGTAGATTAACGAGAGTGTCACGTTTAATACAGGCCTGTGACGCTGCAGGAGATGGAGACAGAGCGCTTGTTTATCTCATCGACAGACTAAAGCAAAAGCAGGTCTTGACCCGCGCCAATTTGTTTTGTGCTGCTGAAACAGAAGATAGATTAGCCGTGTCTGTGCATGCACTTCTTTGTGTGTGCACTTGTTGATATTACTGCACCTGTGCATGGACAGTATTTCTCAACGCTCACCCTTTGGCATCATATCCATAAACGCAGATATAAATAATAAAAGGAAAGAAATCAACAGAGGAATGAAATGAAGGAGAGAATGAATAAAAGTGCTGACTGCGTGGGGAGGGGGCGTGATGGAACGCTTAATCATCGGTCCTCGATGCTAAATGACAGCATGAGAGAGAGAGAGAGAGAGAGAGAGAGGGGTGAGATGGAGATGACGTGGCAGCGCGCTTAGGTGGAGAAGCAAAGAGAAGAGGGAGGGTCAGAGCTCAAAGAGGAGGAGGAGGAGGAGGAGGAGGAATCGAAGAGAAGCGAGAGGGCATTCGATGAAGTGAGGGGGAAAGAGAGATGGAGTGAGGAGGGGGGGGGCGGTGTATGCACTAACCTGAAGTCACTCCTCTTTCTTTTATCTGTAGTTCACCTGCACTAAAAAGGAAAAGAAGTACAGAATACCAATGCCTCTATATATTTTCCTTTTAAGTAGCTTACTAGTATATTTTAAAACCACAAGCTTCTGTAATGACTGAGGGAAACCTGCAAGATCTACCTAACATTGCTTTGCTCTTTCCTCACACACTCATATGAGTAGAAATGAACACACACACACACACACACACACACACACACACACCACACACACACACACACACACACACACACACACACACACACACACACACACACACACACACACACAGACTTACAAATTACAAAAAGACTCAAGGATGGAACTTTGAATTCCTGGCTAGCTTTGAAGTCTTCAAACATCTCTCTCTCTCTCTTTCACCCTCTCTTGTCCCTCACCCATAATATGCTTAAAGGGGAGAGGGCTTCTCCCAGCTACAGCTCTCTCTCTCTCTCATGACCGTTCCCCGGGGTGACCCTATCCTCTGTGGGTTGTTCTCTATGTAGATACTACATCTGAGAGAAGTTTGAAGGAAGAGGTAGGCAAGGTGTCTGCTCTTTCTTGAATCAGATGCATGGCCATGCTGCTTAACGAGACACTTGGTGAACAATTTGTAACTCAGTCAAATAATATCCTGCTTTATATTGTGTCTAAAGCCCTTCAATCGAGTTTATAGATTTTTATCTTCACAGTCTACTTTATATTTTCTACTTTTTAATGTTGTTTTAATTCTATTTTGAGAAGTTTCATTTCTTGAATTGTTTATTTCTACCCTTTAATTTCCTTTAATGCTTTGTTTAGTTTTTTATGCTGCTGCAACGCAAGCATTCCCCAATTTGGTATCAATAAAGTACCTCTTATCTAATCGAATCTTATCTTATCAAAATAAGTGAATTCAAGTCATTAATTCCCCTTATATTTTCTCAATCTGCCAGAAGCGATCTCCAAATAGCATTACGGAGAATTTGACCAAGAAACAGAAAAGAACCCGAGTCGTTGTGTAATCACATTCGGACTGTTTTATTTAAAGTCCAGTGATTCACAAACTCACACAGAGACACATAGGTTCCCACGGTGTTTGTGTATCTACCCTGACATGAACACAGGTTATGCAGAGTTTAAATGAGTTGTTCTGTCTCTTTTCATTATGTGCTGATGACTGTGTTGTTTGTTTGAACATTTTGTTTCTCTCTTGAGCCAAGGCTATGAAACAGTTCAGTTCCTCCTGAAAGCTTCACATTCCCCACTGGAGTTCACTTGTGGAGGTTTGTGCGCTCAGTCCTGTCGTGAATATCACTGCGATGGCCTGCCGTTTTCTTCCAGATATCAGTAGAAAGCTGCAGGTAGCTAGAAGCATGAGGTATGCCTGCTGTTAGAAGAACTTCAATCCGGCGTCATCCTTACTTGATGTGGAAGGAAAACTAAGAGAAAGTAATGACTGAGTCGCCCACCACTCCGCTTGGTAAACTGGAACAAGTACTGCTATTAAGGACTTTATGGGGAATATGACAAAAGTAGATCTGCAAAGAAGTTCTCCTCAAATATTATGTGACAGTGATTAAAGATATTTTGAATCTCTTAAACCACCTCTGCAAGTGTCTCATAAATGTTTTACCCAAAATAAATCTAAAAATAAACACTTCATCTCACAACTCACAGATACCCTGAGCAATTGAAATGCACTGAATTATTCTGGAAACAATGAGCATGCCTCAAACACTTCAGAGCTGTCTTAGTCATTATCAGTCGACTTGTTTGCTTGTACCGGAGATATCTTAGCTGGGATATGTATGTGTCTCATCTTCTATGTGCGCCTATATTTGTGCTTAAGCTCTTGCATATGTTTAGAAACCTGAAAGTAAGTAAACACTGAGAAAAGAGTCATATTGTATCCTGGCAAGGACATTTGACAGTCTCATTGAATTCATGTGATTCTGTAAAAGAAACGTTTACACAGACAGTCTGCCCTTCAAATGGTGTGTCACTGTGCTGCCCTTGTCTTGAAGCGGAGAGGAGGGGGGGAGGAAGAAAAGGAGGGTGAGGGACGGAGACATGGTGTGTGTTGCAGTTGGTGGCAGATGTTGTCACTGTGGAAAGGAGGAAGGAAACATCCACATTTACACACACACATGCTTGCGTTCCCCGAGCATATGGACTCATGCACAGTGCGACATAAGCACGCACACACACACACACACACACACACACACACTAAAATGCTTCCCACGTATCCAGCATAAACAAATGAGTTAAAATCTGTGGAGAAAAGTGCAGAGGGACAACAGCAGTGAATGAGCAGCAGGTCAGAAGAGTGAAGCTTCAAGCTATCCAGTGTTTTGCAACCCCTCAGGTCAGTGGCATAGCCAGAGGACATAACATGCACTCCTTTTGAATGGAGAGCAATGTTTTAGTCTAGCTCAAAATCAATGCTACAGGGTGGGGATGAAAAGAGAATGGAAGTGAGCACCAGCGAGGAAAGTGGAGACTGATGAAGGCAGAATTTTATAGAAGACTGAGGAGGAAGATGAAAGAGTGAAGATGACTTTGTGACAGAGTTGAGAGATTACGGTGAGGATGGACACTGGACGTGCTTCTGGTTCCTGCCTGAATTCTTTTTTGGCACCAGTATAATAGGGAAGGTATAAATACTCATCTCCAGGACTGACGTCAGTGTTTCCCTGAGGGTTTGATTCCACAGTCTTCAGATTTGTTTTCCTTTGTGGGGTGATGTCAGACAGTCAGAACCTGGCACCTTTTCAGATGTAGCTTTGCAGTTTCACTCTCTGATTCCGAGTGTTGTTCATGTTCAATTATCTCGTTCACTCTGGTCTATTTTAAAGTCTTACCTCCACCAGATTTGGGTTTTGATATGGCGTACATATGAGAGTTTTTAAGAGCAGCTTACATTTTATTTAGCAAAAGGTGGGAAACCATTCGTAGCTCAGAGCCTTAAACATAATAATAATAATAAATGGAATTTATAAAGCGCCTTTCACGGGACCCAAGGTCGCTGTACATCACCATCCAAGTATAATATGAACTTAACCACTGACATGTGACCTCAGTGTCTCCGCCAAAGTGTAAGATGAGGGTTGCAATATGAAATAGATTTTTCTTTTCAGATAGCAAACCAAAACAATAGTTCAAATCAAAAATGTCAATGTGGTTGAGAGTATAAAAGTAACAAACAGATATCCAAAATCCTCATCTGTTTGATAAAAGTGTAATCCTGTCTTTAAGATGATCAAGTGAAAAAGCTGTATTCACATGTTCTACTTGTTAGTCTGGCTTGAATACTAATTTCTGATGAATTAAACCTTTGTAAGCAGAAAGCTGGACACATTGTGAGCCTCAGGATCTCTGAACAAATGCTACAGGGAAACACAAAAGTAATGTTTCTGTTTAAGATGCTACACCTTCTCTCCCAACTTTCCTGCTCCCTGTGCTCCCCTGCTGCACCTTCACTTTTCACCTGCACTTATTTGCTCAGATGACCTTCTCCCTCTCTCTCCCTCCACCACCTTTACCACTGTCTGGTCTGCCGGGCTGTCACGGTGATATCCCGGGTGCTGCGGTTTTGATCTCCACCTTCAATAATGAATGAAAGGATACGATTCGTCAATCACTTCAAAAACCACGTAGCCCACAATGCCCAAGGTCAGGACAGTGGCAGCTGTCAGAGAGATGATGGCTCGCACAGACAGGTGTGTGGACGGGTCCCGGGGACAGGCACACCAAAAAAAAAACACCTAAAGGATTAGCTGACAAAGAATTGAGCAAAACAGGGAAGTGAGAAAGAAGACTGAGACGAGAAGCGCTGTGGAAAATACCATTTTGAGACATTTAAAATCACTGCCTGGCAGACAACGGACAGAACAAGAGGGAAGGTGGAGTTTAAGCAATACTGTATTTTACTCTGGAGGTCCATATGTACACTTGAAGACCACACAAAGCTAACTCAGTTGGTTCTCTTTATCTGTGTATAGGTTTATCTTTGTGTGTGTGTGTGTGTGTGTGTGTGTGTGTGTGTGTGTGTGTGTGTGAATCCCGTTGGCTGTGAAGTGAAAGTGGTGCTGTGATGGTGTACGACAGGTTCAGGAACAAACTGGCAATGCCCACACCCACCATGACACAGTTGTACAGGTGGCATGCATACTTTCCGGACTGTTGTTGTGTGTGTGTTGGTGTAAATACTAGTTTGTTTTCCACCTGCAGAAAGACTGTTTTTAATGAGAGGATGTAAAATAGAGGCAGCGGAAGGGGGAGTCTGGGGGGCTGAAATGAAAGCGCAGAGGAATAATTATTGTGTGCAAGTTTGTGTGTCATTCAAAAAGTATCCAGGTGTGTTCACAACTTTCTTCAGAGATAGAAGAGGCTGTTTCTCAGCGGGGGGGGGGGTACTAATTTCTCTTTCATCCTATATTCTCTCATTCACCTCTTCTCTCTTCCTGTCCGCCTGTCTGCTCATCAGGAGATAGGAGCTGACAGTTGTTTGTGTGTGTGTGTGTGTGTGTGTGTGTGTGTGTTTGTTGTAGCAGATGTGCCCTGCAGTGTGGCCCACCTCTTAAATATCACTGATCACAGACTCTTCCACCTGATTACCTCAAACCCTGCCCCAACATCGTTCTCCTCCCCCATCCTCCATATCCCCCCCCATCTGTGACTCTACCTCCCCCATTCATAGGCGTGCACTGCAATGACCCCATGCATCCACAATATAACTCCGTAACACCTTGTTTTTCACTACCAGATGTACTGTGGAAAATTGTCCAATTGTATTGAATACAAAAACAAATGGCCTTAAGTGGCACCAGAGAATTGATTTGAGCTCTCGCTGAGCATTTTGTGTGACGCTATAGCTGGTAGGTGAAGTCAATGACTAATATTCCGTAGCTGTAGGGGGTGATGGCTAGCTCAATTTGAGATGACCTTAAAGGTTTTTGTACATAGACATAGAGATGCAAGTAGAGCGCTAAAATGGATACATATTTAAAGAGAAACATACAGATCCTCGACACGATACTGATCAAATTACTTCCAGGCCTAAATCTGACGAAGAGCCCAATAGAAACCATACTGAACACATTGTATTTTAAAGGGTTAAATATTCCTTTAATATGGTGAGCCTTCAAAGTCATCGTGATTATAACTATAAATTCAGGCAGTTTATTCAATTCCAACATACTGAAGGTTGACTTTGCTTTGAATTGTTATGTCTTATTGCCTTTGAAAGCTCTTTGAATTGCCTTTGTGTCTGAAATCTGCTATTTAAATAAACCTTTAACTTTACACTAGATTTCTGGTGCCCAACAATGTATACAGCATACATACATGCATACATACATGCATACATACATGCAATACATACATGCAGTACATACATGCATATATACATACATACATGCATATATACATACATACATACATACATACATGCATATATACATACATACATGCATACATACATACATATATACATACATACATACATACATACATATACATACATACATACATACTGTATGTATGTACGTACATACATACATACATACATATATACATACATACATACATACATATATACATACATACATACATACATACATACATACATACATACATACATACATACACGGGACGGGTGGCGCAGTGGTCTGTGCATCTGATCATCAGATCAAGGGGGGTGCTGGGGAAACCCGAAACCCGCTCCTGCCGCCACTGCGTCAGGCCGTTGTGTCCTTGGGCAAGACACTTTACCCGGATTTGCTCCTGTGGGTAATGTGCACAGTACATGTATGATACTAATGTGTACTTGTAAAAGCGCCTCGATGACTTCGAGGCGTGCAGATGGACGGTGTGGCGCAGTGCGCTGTGCAATGATCATCAGATCAAGGGGTGAAACCCGCCGCTGCTGCGTCTGTAAAGCCGTTGTGTCCTTGGGCAAGACACTTCACCTGAACTTGCTCCTGTGGGTATTGTCCACAGTACATTACCATGATATGTGTAATGTGTATTTGTAAAGCGCTTTGAGCATCTGGAAAAGCGCTATAATAAATGTAAGGAATTATTATTATTATACATACATACATACATGCATACAAACATGCACACATACATACATGCAGTTGCAGTTACACTGACATTAGATTTATATCCTGGGTTTAGTTAACATCTGGCATATGCTACCTCTAAAGAAAATTACACACTGGCAAGTCACTAAATGAGCACAGTCCAAATTGAATAATGATCATATTTAATATAATAAAGTATTTAATAGGTACATTTCTTTCACCTGCTATTGGACCTGCGTCACACACCACTGAATATGAATGGGACTCCAGGCTGAAACAGCTGCAATTTGCCTATTTTCCAAATGTGTTTCTCCTTGACAGCCTTTTGTTGCAGAGGTATTTTAAGAAAAGTCTGTAACTCTCAGTGCATTGTATTGTCTTTGACACAAAGAAGCAAGCACATTCACAAGCAAAGTCAAGCACCTTGAAAGTCTGTATTTTTGGCCTCAGCTTGTGTGCTTTTTGAGTGTGTGTGTGACGTTTTATCTCTCCTGCTCTGACATCTGCCAATCAGCACATCAGTCTGTCACCTCCTCACAGACAGCTGTCAGTCCAAACTAGTGGAAACCATGATTGGGGCAGGCAAGGAAGAAGCTGGGAGGAGGGAGCTGTGATTGGCTGTCTGAGCAGGAAGAGAGGTTAGAGGGTGTTATCCGGCCTTCAGTGAGAGATGCTTTGTTCTCTTCTGAATCTGACACTCAGTAGTCAATTGAAACAGCTGCAAACTTGAAAAGCCACGAGTTAAACTCCTGATCAAAGGTCTACACTCACATCCTGGTTGCCACACCTACTATTCTCCTACATCTAGCAGTGGATGAACCAGAGGAAGCATTCAGCTCTCTCTTGCAGGCTTTTCTACTGTTTTCTGTCCAGGATTGTAGTCCGGAAAAACTTATTTCCCGATAGACACTTTGTCTGACAGTTCAGCTGATCCTGTTGGGATCAGTGTCTGAGCTGCAGCCGCTTTGACTTTATCATCATGAAAGACAGCAGGTGTTTGTGCTTAAGTGCCATCTTGTTTGCTCAGTAGATTCCTTCAGGTAAAGCTCTCAAATGGACGAGAGACAAAGAGTCGTCTATCTGTTGTGTTTACTAACCACAGGGAAACACATTAAGACTGAGATTATAGTCAGGATTCAGGCATCACCACTGATCTTATAAACTGGTTCCCTTCCAGTGTAGACCAGCTGCTGTTGACATTCAGGAGATACAATCATACTGTGACAACATGTCTCATCATCATTTGTCTCTCTGTAAAGTTGCTGCCCATCGTTCACATTAGGGTTACTTTGTTTGACTTGTACGACTGGAATGGGAACTGTCAACATCCATTGGCAGGAGAAATGGTTTAGAAAATATAAAACTGTGCTGCGTGCCCAGAGAGAGAATTATATTCATCAGCTTTCAGGTCAGAGCCCCTGCTCACCTGAAATTCACCTCACTCTTGTGAAGTTCACCGCCGACAGCCCTCTCTGCAGAGTGATGTTGCCCTCGTCTCTCTCAATCCAGCATTTCAACTACACTTTGCACTTTCTTTAGTTTAAGGAAGGGTGTTTTTTGCGAAGTGCAGAATAATTAGCTAGACGGAACTATTTTGGTGAATGTTTATTTTTGTTTTGATGCCGGAACATTTCAAAAATGTTTGTTCCAATTGGATTTCTAGGCTGCCTCACAAAGTGACTCTTATCATACTCTAGCTGTTTTGTAGAGTGTTCCATGCACTCAGCTTCAATATGGGACCCCTTCTGAAAGTCTACACTTAAACAATAATAATAATAATAATAATAATAATAATAGCTTTGATGTATATAGTGCCTTTCATGGGACACAAGGTCGCTTTACAGAGAAAAACAGGAACAATAAACAATGGGCATTTTGCTAAAACTATCCAATTGTGAGTGTCCAGTCGTCTTAATTGTTCTCCTATACAATATACCAACAACATCACAGACAATTAAACGTATACAATTCAGATGCATTTGTGTATTTACGCTCGACTTATCTGAACTCTTATATTGGAAATGAAACCTCATTTCTCAACCCAATTGTTCAATTAATTAGCTTGTTTTCCGACCCTATTTTTCCGACTGCTAGCAACGCGCCAAAATGTAAAACTCATAATTATTTCTCTGCCGCCTAACACACTGTCCGTCCAATTAGATGTTTTGAAATGCCTGTTGGAACTAGTGCTGGCAGACTTATTAGATTACAAAGGGAGTAGAACTCATTTGGACCCCATAATCAAATAGATTGCTGTTACCATGGGAGAAAAAACGGCCTAGCTTGCAATTTTTAACCGCTTATTCATAGAAAATGTAGGTGTAATAAAAGAGTCTGATTTAGTTATTTTCTCCCCTTCAACCTCATGCATCAAGAAAGCATAGAGAGCGAGAGACACACAGAGAGTGCGAGAGAGAGAGAGACACACACACAATCAGTGAATCAGTATTCATAGTCTATAGCCAGCTCTGCCAGCCCTGTCTCACAGTAGGGGTTCAGCTCTATGAAGATAAAGTGATTTTTCTGGAATGAGTGACCCTAATTCTGACCCACCACACACACACACACACACACATTCCCACACCGCACGTACACACACATTTCCAATAATTAATCAAGTACTGTTGGAATCAGATCAGCGGTTCAACTTCAGTTTTATCCCCGCTCTCTCACTGAAAAACATTTACACCACAGGGTTCCCCATGCCAAGCTGAATGCAAACCCAACACCTATGGGTTTTTTGGACCACCTAAATGTCATACTTCCAACACAAAATAATCAAACCTGTACCCCTGCTGTTACCAGTTAGACGGCACCATGACCTCATACCCAGCCAGAGAAAATCTCACACCATGCCACAGCTGCTGCAGTAAAATTCTGGATTAATTTTGGGATGTTTAATGCAGCACGGTGTAAGAATAATGATCGTTACTGGACCATTTGTAAAGGACAAGTCATTAAAGGACTAATTTCAATCACACTCACTGTAAAAGTGTAGAGGGACAAAGAGGAGAGGAGAGAGGGTGACATCGTAGTGGACGATCAGCCCTGGAGCAGCAACCCTGGTCCTCTCCTTTCATCTGCCTCTCCTCCCTCTCCCCTCTATCAGCGTTCATCTCCTCGGCAAATTGAATTCCTCCCCAGAATCTACCTAAGCAGCTCCGTGAGACCAGCCCCCGGGGAGCGGGGACACGCACATGTTGCGTCAGCCGAGAAGTGTGTGTTTGAATCTGCCTCTTGACTCTCCTGTCACATTTGAAGGCCGATTTCTCTGTTAGGCGACATTCCTCCCCAAAAGACAAAAAGCAAAGACCTTGAGCTGCCACAGAGATGGACCGAGGGGCAACATGAGACAGGAGACAGACAGACAGGTGGTCGGTTGGTTTGGTACAGCTGGCAAGGAAGACAGACAGGTTAGGAAGAGGGGGGGAATGTGAGGGAGTGGCAAGCTGATTTGAAGTGACAGAGAGACAGACATCGGGGGAAGAGAGGGAGACAGACGACAGCAGTGAGTGAAACGGGCTGTTAGCTGACCTTGCTCCTCTCAGATGTGCTGTTCTCTATCTCTATCTGTACTTCCTAATGGACTCCCTTTATAGTAGACTGAGGTTTAAATGGCCGTGAGGAGTAGAGGGGGCTGGGGAGGGGATTCAATGTGCAGCTGTTCAAGGTATGAAGTATGAAGAAAGTTGTAGATAAGTGGAATGGATGGAGGGGCATCTTGCCATTTGTACAGTACGCTCATGAGCCAACCTTTATCATTTAGGGTCTTATTGTGGAAGCTGAAAAGGCTGCATCTCTGCTGCTCTCTCTCTCTCTCTCTCTCTCACCACCCACCCACCCACCCACCCACCCACACACCACACACACACACACACACACACACACACACACACACACACACACACACACACACACACACACACACACACACACACACACACACACACACACACACACACACACACACACACACACACACACACACACACACACACACACACACACACACACACACACCCAGGCAGCGGTGAGTTATTGTGCTGGTCAGCAGTTTGACATTGGAGTCTGCACTGCCAGCCATCGTCTGTAGAAATGGAATATTCCAAATAAATCCTTACACTCGCATGCACGCTCACACACCGTTTCTTTCTTTCTCTCTCTTATACTCACCAACACACACAGATACACACACCCACCGCGCAGACTGCTGTATAAATCCATCATAGATGGAACACTTCCCTCTTGTGCTCAGAGCTGGCAGCTATCAATCTAAAAAGAGAGCGGGGGGGGGGGGAGAGGGGGAAACAGTGGAAAGCAGAGAAAGAGAAGCAGGGAAGAAAAAGTGGCCCTGAGACATCTACAGGGAATAAGGAGGGAAACAGGGACGAAGTGAAATGGCTGGAGGAGACAGAAAACTGAGAAAGTTGAATTGGCAGGGAGGAGAGAAGATTGAGTTGACAGGAGAAGGAGAGAGAGAAAGAGAGAATATAAAACTCTGCCTCAGAGTTATGGACCTGTCCATACATACTGTAGCAAGCAGATAAGCCTGCCCCCTTCTAACCCAGCTGGTGTGTGTATGTGTGTGTAAATGGTAGATGGTTTCAATAAATCTTTGTGTCTCCATCCCCCCTCACCGTACACCGTACACCCTACACCCAGATGCTGATTTTTGTTTAGTGGATCCAGGCCCCAACAGATGCTGACAGGTCCTTCAGCTAGTTGCCGTGGACACACACTTTAGCCTTAATGCTGTGTGCTGGGGAGCCAGGTCTGAGCACCTGAGCCAAGAGTTAAAGACTGGATGCCATTGTTTAGACAGCAGCTGCAGCCCAGCCATTCAGTAAATGCACCTTGCAAGTCAAAGCCAGCGATTCAGCAGCCTTATCAGAAGCGGCAGCGACGGTACCGCAAGTAAATATGGTTTGTAAGTGAGAAAACATCGTGTCTCAATAATAACAAGTGAGCTGGAGGGGAAGAACCATTGTTGAAAGGTTATGTTCTTAACATGCCACTAGCGTGAGTGAACGTGACTTTATCCGGTTTGATTACATCACACCTGAATGATAGGATGTCCAACCTTGTTATACATTTGGGTTGAGAGTGAGTGTGAAACATTGTTTGACCTTTCTCTTCGTACAAAGCCTTAAGTGCAATATACACTGGCATTTGATACAATTCAACCGATGCCAGCAGCACACAGCAGATGCTCGGTGCCGACAGAAGACGTAGTGAAGTTACAGTGTGTTGTTCCAGGGAGTAAATGTGATAGAATTGCCGCTTTTCTGGTCCATTGATGCGCGTCAATGCTGGGAAATAGGACATGCTGACACTGTGATTCATGCTGCCGGTGTGTGGGCTAACATGGAAAACAATTGGGGCGAGTGTTTTGACATGCATCATATTGAAAAAACATAATACTATAGAGAGTAATACAAGATATATAGCCTTTCTTTAAACAGGAAGATTTTGATATGTTTCAGGAGGTTCTTGCACTGTTATTATTTATACTTATATTTATCTTTTTGAATATATGAGTTGTTCCCTATGCAGTACATGTTATGACAGCAGGGATAGTGGTGGGGAAATGTTTTATTGGACCTCACTAATGGAGTGGGGGATCTTCACTGAAAGTCCTGGTAAATCTTGTTAGATGAGTCTCTGCAGAGTTTGGTACACCCACTTAACTCTTACCGTTACTAATGATGATATAAAAGAGAGTCATAAAGGGGAGAAGGGCTAAGTCTTGGCTGCAGGAGTAGGTAAGAAGAAGATGTGAATGAATACAGTTAGTAGTTAGGCAGTGCAGTTTATCATAGCATGTGCGCAGACTCCAGTATTTAACTTTGAAACAAACATGTCTGTACGTTGTTCGTGCCAAGGACAAACCACGAATGGAATTCTATGTTTTCGTTGTTTCGGTGCATGAATACAGATTACATTTGCTCAAATGTCCAAGCGTGACTAATGCAGTGTTTTTCATATAACAAAAATAACATATTTTCCTTTCTGTCTCTGTCAGAGGTGGCTCCCTACCTGCGAGGGGCCGGGCGGGGGCAGCAGCAGGTGGTGTTGGAGGGGAACAGGCTGGTGCTGACCTGCCTGGCTGGAGGCAGCTGGCCCCTGCAGTACCGCTGGACCTTCAACAACATTAACGTCACGGACTGGGCCCCGCAGTACAGGTCAGTTATCACCCGATGCCTGGTTAGGGGTCTGACTTTCTTCTGCCTGTTTCCATACTTTCTCCTAATTCTGAGAATCTTCTGTGTGTCCAGTGATGCCTGTAGCATTGAAAAACAACGTAAGAGTTGGCCTTAAGTGATGGAGTGCGTCTAGAGAAGGTCAGAACATTTAGACGGTGGAGCCAAAGTGAGATTAATAATTACATTTGCATCATAAATATGTATACGGTCTGATCAATACGTCTTAGCATTTTTTCTGCTATTCTCTCTTTACCTCTCTTCTACTTCTTCTTCTCCTCCTCCCCTGCCTCTCTCTGTCGGTCCCTGTGTGTGTTGTCTGGTAAGAGCTAAGCAATCCCTCTAAGCAAAATTGCAGCTGTGAAACAAAATAGTTTTTCGCATCATGCAGAAATAGAGGGGATCTTGGGGATGCTTACACGCTGAGGGAGGGACAGGTCGAGCCAGCATTTGTAGGATTCTCTGTCTGAGCCAGGAAGCGTTGTGTAGCTCGGATCTGCTCTCAGAGATCTGGCTAGTTTAGCTTGGTGAGGCCAGGGCTGTTCTGAAATGCCAGGCTGCAGTGTGTGTGTGTGTGTGTGTGTGTGTGTGTGTGTGTGTGTGTGTGTGTGTGTGTGTGTGTGTGTGTGTGTGTGTGTGTGTGTGGTGTGTGTGTGTGGTGTGTGTGTGTGTGGTGTGTGTGTGTGTGTGTGTGTGTGTGTGTGGTGTGTGTGTGTGTGTGTGTGTGTGTGTGTGTGTGTGTGTGTGTGTGTGTGTGTGGTGTGTGTGTGTGTGTGTGTGTGTGTGTGTGTGTGTGTGTGTGCAGGTACTCCACTATTCAAAGTAGGGCTGCACGATATTGGAAAAAACTGACATTGCGATTTCCCCCCTCTAAAACATCCGGTTGAATATAGTTAAAAAAATACCAATTGTATAGCATTAAAGTTCAAGAAAGGACGGTTTGCGGAAAAAAAACAGTCTTTTGTAACATGGCGTGTTTGAGTTAATTTGCCTACTTAATATCGCAAGTCCTAAAAAAAAAAATGTATGAATTTTTTTAATCGCACGTCCATGCATGCGCATATCGCGATTATCGTCAAGACACGATATATCGTGCAGCCCTATTTCAAAGTGTTATTGGTTAGTTATCCGGCTCCTTGTATACATTTAGACCTTTTGTTTAAGCTTATTGCGTCCTGATGGTTTGGCAGGTGCCTTTCATGGTACAGTAGTTTCCTTAAACGGTGTGTGTGTTCATTTTACAATTACACCTTCGACTGGGCTTCCACAGCTCAGGTTCGGGAACATGTAGGGTTCAAGCCAAGTGAGAGAGCATTGTTCTTGTCTAACTGATGGCTAATACGTGGTAACTTTTCCCTTTTCGGTAATAAAGTTCATAACTATTTAGAAGCTGGATTGGCAGTATTTGCCCTTTTAGAAACAAATGACTCTACCTCATTTTTGTTATATACATTTAAGAGAATTTGAGAGTCCTTTTTTATTTTGCTGTTAGGTGTTATTTTATTTAGGATATCTTGTTTTTTCATATTCCACAAAGTTTGAATATCTTTAACAATGTAACGTGCGAAGCTATAAAAGGGTGTACTTGTGGCAGCAGTATTATCACTTTGTTCATCGCAATGATTTCTCATACAACAGAAGTAGTTATTGTGGCAGGCTTGCGTGTGTGTTGTTCAGAATAACACACACCTTTCAACACCCTCTGTTTAGAGTAGTCTAATTGATCTTATTTTACCTCTTATATCTCATGTGTAATGTACTGGACAGCAAATAATTCAGATGAGCAGCGCTGCAAATGAAAATGATTAACATTTATGGAAACTTCAGTTAAGTTTCCTTGTTCTCAGTTCAGCTACATAAATCTGGCCTTTTTTACACATAGTAAGTTCCAATGAAATAATGAGTTGGCAAGTTCGTCTTGCCTAACGCTAGAGCGTTTGCTTTGTTGACTAAGCTACAGTATCTTCAACAGTTTTGGGGAACAATTTACGGTATTTCTCACAGTCTTTCTTTTTTCAGCAATTCTTTTTATAAGCTGCCAGAGGAGACTGTGGAGTCCACCGTAGACGGACCACTTTTGTACAAAATGTCCTCTCCATTAAAGGCAGCTCATTCTGGAATAGCCTCCCAACTGAGATACGGGATTGTCCCACTCTCAATAGCTTCAAAGGTCAACTCAAAGAATGGATGAGAAACAAACAGCTAAATGCACTTTAACACAGGGGTAACTATCTACTCTTGCACTTTAGGTAGCTCTTGTATAATCTCTTGCACTTTATATGTCGTTGCTGTTATATTGTATTACCATGTCATAAATACTTGTGTATGCTGCTCTTGCACTTTTTGCATAACTTGCATTTTGTTTTTACAATGTTTGTCAAATGTAAATGTCTTAAATGTTTTTATGTGAGGGACTGCAGATGGAAATTAGCTAAAAGCTAAATCTGGCACTGTTGACACATTTAAATGTTTTAAGTGTTCATAACCGTGCATTGTCCCTGCGAAATAAACGATTAAAGTAATTGTGCTGCTAACATTTTGGCAACTGCTTTCTTATTCAAACACATTGGTGGACACAATGACTCACATCTAACCTTTGTTCAAATTGTAATTCTATGACTAAATAGCACTAAGTGTAATGTTAAATGGTGCAGTCTTCTGTATTGACACACTTATTCAAAGGATTTTCACATCACAAAATCAGACAATATAGAATTACATCTGGTCATATGAGGGCACAGATTGATGCCGCAGGGAGGTTTTGGTCAATTTGTGCTGAGGCTGTCTTATTGGAAAAACCTAATTGAAATGATTCTTATCTCAAATCAAAGGGGCAATTTGACTTCACACTCAGGCCTGAGACTGTGTCAGATACATTTACTGAGAAATGATTGTATTGATTGGAACCTGACAACATTTAAGTTTGTGTTATATAATGGAAAACTTGTTGGGATTAAAAAAGAATAAAGTGACAGCCCTGTCTGCACACGCCTTTTAAAGATCGAATGAAACACGAACACAGAGAGAGAGAGAGAGAGATGCCGTGTCCAATATCAAAATATGTTTCACGTTGAGAGCCGCTGTGTTACGTGTCATTCCTGATTCAAATGGACTCGTGTGTGAGTCTTTGAAGTACATGTGTGTGTACTTGTGTGTGGGTTTGTGTGTGTTGGCAGCTTTCACTGACAGCCTGGGAGTTAAATTATTGGCTGTCCTGATATTCATAATGAGCCCCAAAGCGATTTTACTGTTTCTATCCCGGTTTGCGTGTAACGTGTGTGTGCATGTGCGAGTGTGTGTACATGGATTTGTGTGTTTGTCCAGCATGGCACCAACCTAGATCTTATGCCAAGCTTCCCATTAGCAAAGCACAGTCTATTAAAACCCCATTAACAACCACTCTCAGTAAAAAAAAACACATCCCCGGTCAAAAACATTCTCACACACAACGCACACACACACACACACATACTGTACATATTCCCCACTTATGCGATTGGGGAACTTTGACAACATTAGACCCAATCCAATTTCCAATCAAGGTCATGAAAGAGAGGAGTCCATATATGTGGACAAAAAACCTAAACTTTATTTATCTTGAGTTGCGTTGGTCCCCGAACATCACTCCGACATTTCCTTTCTCTTCTGAAATAACCCTTTCACCTCAACATTTAACCCACAGCTGGTTTCCCATGGCACTTTTAAAAGCTTTGTAATAAGTCAACGTCCTTGGGTTTCTTGAAAGGTGCTATATAAATCCAAGTTATTCCAATTGGAAAATGAATGAGCAGGTTTTTAAAAAGTTGTTTTTGACAAGTTCTAATGACCCTATGTGAGTCTAGAAGGTCATATTGATACTGTTTATGTATAGTATCGAGATGAAAACACACTCATCATGCTCTCTATGTGTCTCTCCATGTTCAGGTTGGCCCTCCCGTCTCTGAAGAGGACGGATGCTGGCCTGTATCAGTGTATGGTGAGGAACAGGATGGGAGCCGTCATACACAGGAAGACAGAGGTGCAGGTGGCCTGTGAGTACCAGTGTTCACTCCATTTGAATAACACCAACTCACAAGGCTCTTTTTAATGACTAAGGATGCTGGTTCTCAGAGAAACGTTCCCAGCGGCAAGAAGCAGCCTCACTCTTAAAGTCTAACTATAATCCCAATTAGTCATCAATTTTTTGCAGCCAGAAATATCGCCAACGGGAATTTATTGCAAAACGGGAAGATGCTCTAAACATGCAATTTAATTTGTGTTGGGTTTTAGTGTTTCAATGTAATACTTGGAAAGCATTTAGGCTCCAAAACACTGAGCATAAACTGAACACAAAAAGTAAACAGAGATTCCATTTTTAAACCCAATGGTCACAACAGCATTTAGAGCTGTGAAGTCAGTTCATTTAATCGATAAGGTAAGACATCCTGAGAGCTTTTCTGGGTGACTAGCTTCACCAGCTAGCTTTTTATGGGTGGCTCAGTCAGTAGGGGCTTGGACTGTGAGTCGTAGGGTCGCCGGTTCAAGTCCCCGACCAGACCTAAAATATGGAGTGTGACTGCTACTTGGAGAGGTCCCAGTTCACCTCCTGCCCTGCCGTGGTGCCCTTGAGCAAGGCACCGGACATCCCCCTTCCCCCCCACTCCAATTGCTCCCCGGGCGCTGTACAATAGCTGCACTGCTCCTCGTACTAGACTCCTGGTACTAGGATGGGTTAAAAGCAGAGGCCAAATGTCACTGTGTGTGCTGTGTGCTCTGCATGTGTGACCATTAAAGAGGGTTTCATCCCTGTGATTCTATCTATTCTACTGTAAGTATATTATCAATGTGTTTCCAAACTTCTACAACCACATGTTGAGGAAGTCACACAGATGAATTAAATCCCTATAAACCCCTAAACAAGCAGGCCTTAATGTTGCTCTTTCAAGGATTTCTTGCATTCATATATTGTGTCTTACTGTAATTTGAAACATTCCCATATTGATATCCACTCTCTTCATACCTGCCTCCCCCTCCAGTTTTGGGCACATTCTCAGCTGAGGAGCAGAGGAAGACCGTGATTCAGGGCAGACCGGCGATCATCAGCCTGCCCCCCCTCGCCTCTTTCCCCCGACCCCTCGTCACGTGGTACAAAGACGGACACAAGATAATCCCTAACAACCAAATGTAGGTGTCTCTTTCATTCTCTGCTTCTCTCTCTCTGTATCTTAGGTCTTTCTCTGCTTGGGTCTTCCTCCCCACCTTCTTCTCTCTCTTTCCATATTCTGCCAACTGGTACAAAGTGCATGTAACAAAATACCACTTGTCTGCGATAGAAAATGTAATTTTACAGTTCCTATCCCTCAGTATATTAATTAGCATGCCGACGAAGCACAGAAGTCATATTTAATCCTTGCACACCGATTGTTTTGAATAATAGCCATTTAGATCACTTACCCTTTTCATTAGACATCAGTACAATAGACTAAGTACATTATCAAGCAAAGATAACAGGGATTTTGTAATGAATCAAATTGTTTTCTTGTCTAACCTACAAGGTTATTAAGTAATTGCAGGTGTACAAGAGATGTTCTTTTATATTAATTGTACAGCAGAGATATGAGGGTCCCTGGATACGTTGTGTAAGCTGTAGTTCAAAGTCTTTTGTTTAATGTTGTTGTCGGGCTCCTTTGAAATGCCTGTAATTTGCATATTATTCCGTAGCCGAATCCTGTCAGTGTCGGTATTTTGAAAAATGCTCATTCAGTGGATTAATAATGTAATTATTCAGACGGAGCAGGGCAGTGTAGGTTTGTTGTGAAATGTTTTCAGAGTTATGTGCTATGGATTTAGGCAGTTCTTAAATTACTTTTAGAATATGTACCTGTGTGGATCTACTCATCAGTGAAAATATGTGTTAGATAGAGACCTTCAGTGATTTTATTAGGCAGCTCTCACACTCTGAGATAACAAACTCCCCATTAAGAACACTAACTGCTCCCCTGTGTGTTATAGAATTAAATTGTCAGTGGCCTTGCTGCTCACACAAATGGCCTGACAGCAACTTTTTCCCTCCTTTTATGACAGTCATCACCTCAAAAGTGCTTTTTTTATGCTTGGTGGAGTCAGGTTAAATTAGCACTTACTTTATTTAATTATTTATTAATTATATGTGTTGTTGTTGGTTCACACCAAGTTTGATTATTCTTTTTAATTTGAATGGACACGGAAAATGGCTCTCCGGTTAATTAATGGCACCTCATTGAGTAACAGTGGAATCAAGACACTGGCCGTGTTCAAAGTGTTTACTGTCAGAACATCACCATTACACAGCTCTCACCCCCTTACAAATACACCACAAAAAAGGGCACTACTACCACTACCACTGGCAAGCAAAAAGGGAAAAAAAAGACAATATAAAGAGTGAAAATAGAGTAAAGTCTGAAATAAAGGCTCTGAATAATAAAATGGTGCTCCTGCCTTTCAATGACTACAATGGCCACTTCACCACATCAAGTAAGTTTAGCAGTAGGGTATTAAGCTCAGCAAAGAGAAACTTTTTCTTCACAAACCTCATCAAGATGCTTTTGTAACTGTCTCAAGTTGTCAGTAATTGGTTTAAGTGCAAATATGGTCTAACAGCGTTTCTAAAGAGGCTTTAAACTCGGAAACTCAACAAGAAATATGTTTCAAAGTTCTTGCTTGTAGGTAGAATAAGCAAAGCTCTAAACATTGGAGTGGCTGCAGAGTTTGCAGATAAGTAAGAGCTGATGTAACAGCTGCAGCAGTAGGTTTTCAGAGCGTTTAAAACACAATATGATTTGACAGTGAGCAATAAGCTGTCCCGGTTTGGCAGGTGCAGTCAGCTGAGAGGTTTGGCCAAGTGATCAGCGCACAGTTAGGCTGTGGCCTGTGTTGGAGCCTCTATTTGCAGTACATGTAAATGTAGTCACAAAGGCTCCATTTGTCTGTGCCCTTTGTCTTAATTAGGTTGCAAAAAACCTGATGAACATCCTGCCAAAAATGTGCGGTCCATGCACTTTATTATCAAGATAACCCATTAAATTCATGGTTTTCCTTTGCTATTTACTGCAGACACAGTTAGTTCCTGCTAAATACCTGACTGCCTCCACTAAAGTCACAAGAAATTAATTAATTTGTATGATTTACTATGTTAGTGGCATTCTGGGAATAAAAATGGAGGTGTGTTTTTTACACAGCATAGCCCTCGCATTTAATGTAGATGTTTTATTTAGACCATATACCAATTTTATGCAGAGAGGGAGATTGCCACTTACAATCATTTGATATAAATCATGCGCCCGTCTCAATTACCTCTATGAAGTTACCAAGACAACTACTCCTGTCCTGGAATAAATCAGAGAGAGATACAGGGAACTATGAAGCCTTTTATTAAGAAAACGTCTATACCCATTTTTATAAAATTATTTTTTCAATAAATGGATCATTTTACAGACCCTTCTCTTTGAGAATCACTTGAATACACTGTGTTAAGCAGCTAATTACTACCTGGTCATGTTTACTTAGTCAATCATGAGCAAACATTTCAGAAAAAGTACCAGAAAAAGTTGTAAATGCAAACTGTATGGAAGTTCTAACCCATTTCTCAAGTCTTACATCGTGTGACTTAAAGGTCACCTGTTATGCAAAATGCACTTGTTGATGTCTTTTATGCATACATATGTGTCCCCAGTGTGTCAGGGAACTCACGCAGCGTCAGAAAATACAACCCTCTCTCTTTTCCTCCTTACCCACATCTCTAAAAACGGAGGTAAAACAGAGCTGATCCAGATTTGCTGCGGTCATGACGACAATACTAAAATGTGGTCTGGCTTTACGTTGAAGTCATGGCAACGTTCCGCCCCAACCTATTGTCCCCTATCAGAAACGTTGCTGTATAAGAAACAATGCGCGACGTGTTTTGAAAGTAATATGGTCTGTGTTTACATTAGCAAGCATCGCTAACACTCTGAGCTAACGCTGTACTGGAGAGAGTATGTGTAAAACAGGTACCCACCTTGTGGTAAACCCGCAAGAGGAAAAGAGTTTGAGCTCCATACTGTTTCAGAAATAATCCTTGATGCGATTTGGAACATGATATGGCGTTTAATCACGGCAGCGTTTAGCTGAGTTTTTGCCCTAGAGTAGACAGTCAGTGCTCAGTGCTTGCCTGCGCTCAAAAGGGGCGTGGCAACAGCAGCTCGGGTTACATTTGAAGCTCCGAACCATGAATCAGCACTTTGGTAACAGGGCTGAAATAGAGGGCTATGAGTCACGGCTACAATGGGTGATCTGTTTGGTATTTTGAGCAAAACACTTCAGTGACATGTTTTGTATAGATATGGCCCTATAATATATTGTTCAAATATAGAATAATAAGTGAGCTTTAAACATTAAGATTATGGATAACATTTAAAGTCATCTTGAAGCAGTTGATTTGGTCTTAATATGAACTTATTTTGTGTTATGTCTAGGCAAGACACAGCAGCAAAGCTTTGACAGAGTGTACTGTAGGATCAGACATGATACACTGGGTTATAGTCGTGTTGGCAGTTTGTTTGCGCAAAGAAGATCTGAAGCAAAGAGTTTGTCTAAGATTAAGTACCTGTATCCATGGCAACAAGATCAAATGACAGGTGGATCTGCCACTTCCATTGTCTGCACTATAATGTGTGATGTAGAAGTACATTTGAATGATATTGTTAGATAAATAAAAGATACCAAGTTGAACCTCATAGTTTCTATAAATCTTTTCAAACACACACACACACACACACACACACACACACACACACACACACACACATACTCACACACCTGTAATATGACTAGAAAGAGTGAATCGCACTTCTTTATCCTCAAGTATTAATATAATCTGGTTCCATCTCTGCATTGCACCCCACACACACACACTGTGATAAAGATTCATGCATAACACTTCCTTTGAACCCTCATAGAAAAGTCTCATTTGCACCTTTCTTCACAGCTTCCCTCTTGTCTCTACAAGACATGTCTTCCTCTCCCCATCTCCTCTCTCACCTCGCTGCTTCATCTCTCACTCCTGCTTTCTGCCTCTAAATTATTCTTTATATGGCTTCATTCTCTCCGTCGGCTCTCCCTCCCTCACTCCCTGTCTCTTTTACTGTCATTATCATGCCACAGGATATACTGTTACAGAAGCCATAAACTTCTGTTCCTGAATAAACCGCTTAACTGCTGCACACAAACACATACACACACTGTCACACAAGCCATCTCTCCAGACCAATCTCGGTTTGCGTCTACCTGGCTCAAACATCTCTGTGTGCGCCCATGCGTGTCAAAGTGAGCGCGCTGAATATTCGCACGCCTCTGCTTGTGTAACCGTGCGTGTAAAGCAGTGTGTGTGTGCGTTTGTGTTTGTGCGCGAGGTTACGCTGGCTGATCCTGCGGTCCAGAGAGACGGGGCCAGATGGTGCCTGGCGGTTGGTTGTCTTCGTGGTGACCGCGCTGATGATGTTGTTTATGAAGTTTATTGATCCGATATGCATCGCTCCCAGTCCCCAGCCCTATTTCACTGTCTTACTTTCTGCCTCCCCCACCGCTCTCAAATGTTGTCCGTGTGCCCGCCCCTAACCCCTCTCTGCATATCCAAGACACACAACCTCCCTCCCACTGTGGCTTCCCACTAACACATCACGTCCACACACACACACATCCCGTCTGTGAATGAACCTTCCCAAACTCCCCAGCCCCCAAAATACTGGCCAGCAAAAATCGTACAAGCTGTCACTTCCCAAATACCCTGCACTAATCTAATGGAGCCCACACTCCCGCTCCCCTCCGTCCCAATGCCGGTCTGCCATCACTCTAATTTTCCACCCTCCTTGCAAAATGTTTTTCTACACTTCATCCTCTATTGTCACTTGGGCTTTGGACATATTTAGTGTGTTTTCTTCTTAAATGATGCTGTCCAGCAGCAGTCGAAACAACTCCGGGATATTGTTTCCACCGCTGAAATGTTTTAGCCGTGACCTGCAGTCCAGGTCGAGAGGAACGAGCTGCTGTTTTTAATTAGCTCTGAGGCCTGTGGCAGATGGACGTAGAAGGATTCTCATAGCTAGCAGCTTTCAGCGGACAGCCAGGAGGAAGAGAATTAGAACTCTCCTTTCTTCTTCCATGCGGGACGCACAGATTAATCAAATTAGGGCACGGATCTATGCAGGAGCATGGCAGAGGAATATTTCAGTTCCTCTGCTGGGGAGTCGTGTGGTGCGGAGAGCGCTGATGTCACAGGTGGTCAATGTCAGGACTCTGCCTTTTGGGAAATATTTCTCCTCATAGACCTGGCCTGAGTAGCCATATGTGGTAGAGATGTTTGTGTATGTGTGTGGAAGTGTGTGTGTCTCGGCATTCATTCATTTTAATTTGTCAAACAGCACTTTAACAGAGGGAGATTCATTATTTTGCTGCTTTCTCTTGTTTGTACACACACACACACACACACACACACACACACACACACACACACACACACACACACACACACACACACACACACACACACACACACACACACACACACACACACACACACACACACACACACACACACACACACACACACACACACACACACACACACACACACACACACACACACACACACACACACACACACACACACACACACACACACACACAGCAGAGGTCTGAACAGAAGGAACTTTCTCGCTGTCTGAACTTTGCGAGCAGATGTTTTGTGTGTTTGTGTCTGCGAGTGTGTGTGTGTGTGTGTGTGTGTGTGTGTGTGTGTGTGTGAGTATTAGACAGACAGCAAGAGAGAAACAGCATCATTTGGAGCGAGACTCAAAGGATATGTAGGCTCAGATCCCTCACACTGAAAGTACAACCGGGCATTTGAAAGGCCTTCCATCCACAACGGCAGCGCTGCGGTTCATAATGACTCACTTTCTCACGGCAGCCAAAGGGGAGGATCAAAGTGTCTGAGCACGAGGTAAAGAGGACATGAAAAAAAGGTTACAGGAAATGAATATGAAGTAAAGAGTTTAAGCTGATTTAAATTCATTGTGTCTGGAACTTTATCTTTGGAGCCACCAGAAGCTTCGATGCTTTATGTGACTTTCTTTATAATTATATGATTTAGTTACTTTTGGATTGACAAAATGATCCCAGACATGAAGGGTTTTAAAAGGTTTTCTCTACTTACTCATGTGTTGAATTCTACAAACCTCTACGTCTATGTCTTTGTTAAAGAATCTCTTTCATTGCACAAACTCACATATTAACTATGGTTTTGAGTCTTGTCCGAATTCGACTTCGATGTTCATGAAACATTAAAGAGCTTGGTTACTCATGTCTCTAATAATATTTGACAATAGTTCAGTTCTGTTCATTTGACATCTGTAAATGGTTGTCATGTACAATGTGAAAACAGAAGGTTGAAATTGCTACAATATACTTGAATGTTTTCATTTGCAGACTTGCAGTCATTTAATTATTGTAATATTTCCGTTTTATTAGAAAGCTAAACTGCCACGCTCTTGCAAGACAATCAACTTGATAAACAGAATGAATGTATCAATCTGCAGTGCATTATGAACGTGTATCAGTAGTTATTTCTGAGTTTGAAGCCCTTTTATTAACGCCATGTATTAACTAGAGAGCTGTCTAGAAAACGCTTGATTCATAAAGAGATCATTTTCCTCTTGGCACCCATATTGCTGTCCTCACACTAATTGACAGCTCCATCAGTAATTGTAGTCATGATTTTAAAATGGTTCGATAGAAAATATCTACTTTCTACAAAAACCTCCCTAACCAAGAAACAGTGTGAAAGTTAATTGCCTTTTTGTCACCAATAATGGTACTAAATGAAATTGGCTTAAAGATAGACCACTGCGAAGTGGTATGAAAATTTGCATTTAGCATTTCACAAGAGATTTAAATTGATTCATTTTATAGAGGCAAATAAGACGGGACATAAAGCAACAGGAATTCTTTTTTTGACGCCTGTCTGAACTTTATATTTTCCAATTTACCTCTCCTCCCCTTCGCCTTTTGCATTCTCTTTTTCTACACTTCACTCTTTCCATCCCTTTCCATAATTGAATTGCTCTTTTGGTCGCCTAATGTGGCGGCAAATAACATAATCAAAATTCTCTACAGTAAACCTCCATTTCCTCTTCAATATCTTACCTCTCTTCGTTTAAAAAAAAGAAAGAGACTCTGGCTCTGTCCCTTTCTTGTTTCTGTGCTCAGCCTCTATCTAGCGTTCTCCTTCTTCCTTGTCAGTTAGTAGTAGATGTTGATCCCAGCTCAAAGGGAAATGCTAATCCTGGAATTCCTCGCCTCTCCACCTTCAGCTCACCTTAGGTTAGGATTGTAATGAAGATCTGGGCATCAAGGGCTTGTAAAGCCAGGTGTTATTGGTAAGTCACTAGTGGAACTAATAGTCAGTAGTCAAGTTTAAAGTATATACATTTGTACTTTTGTCAAGGAATTAACCATTTATAGCACAATGGTTATATATTAGACAGAAAATGTTGTACTCTCAAATACTCTGAACAGTGTTGAGGATTATGTTGGGTAAACTGATCACCAATTTAAATAAATAGATGGAGATATAATTATTTAAATACCAACAAATCAACATTCTAGTCTAGTCTAGTGGTAGCCTAACAGCTGATTATTGAGCCAGTGATCAAGAAGCATGCATCAGCCAAGGTTTGGCAATATTACCTTACATTTGTTGACAATTCAAATCAAATGAAAAATAAGCTATACCTGAGTTTTGGGAGGATTAATCTGCCCTGAATTGTAGACGCTAGAAAGCTGGAGGCTGAAGTATATCAAAGAGGTGATAGGGTTGGGGAAAAAAGGTGCTAAAAGAGAGGGTTGCAGTGAGAGTGGCCTATATCAAAAAAGTGCAGACATTTGAAAAGGACTCATGTAAAATGGCCAAAATCATAAAGCAGTAGATTCTAGCAGAAAAACAAAGATTTGCAAAACTCTCACGAGTTGGTTAAGGTTAGACATTGACCTCAAATAGTCGAGGTCCTGTTGTTGTAGCTTTTGCAAATTCAGGATTTTATTTGATACCTTTGCTTTTCCCTTCAAAGGTATTGTAATCTTGTATTCAGGGACTGGTTGACTGCCTCTTTTCAACTTGTATACATTTCTTCATGTCTCATTTAGGTTCAATGTCTCTCGTCAATGTCTACATTTCATCTTCTTGCAAAATACTTTTTTTCCAAAAAAGAGAAAGATTTGGCAACTTATTCTACCTCCACAATATTATTCATGAATTTTGAAATCAGATAACTTCTTTAATTTGTAATGTCATCACTGTAGTGCATGGGGATTGGGGGAGCAACACATGTGGCAAAGGGAGACAGTGACCAAGGGGTAGCTTTAATTGCATTGCATTTTCTGGTAATATTATTCATTGTCAAGGTGGAGTGGGATACAATTGCATTATGAAGACAGCACTTTAGGGCCTGCTGTCGGACTATGAATATTCATTGCTTATTCTGCCAAAAGCAATTTGTTGTAGCTTTGTTTAAAACTGTTGATGTGGTTTCCAAGTGTGTAGGCTATAAGAGACTCACACATCTGCCACAAGGTAACAACACTATGTTTTTAATAAATACATTTTCCTTTCTATCTTGGAACCCAATTGGGTGGATATTTTAGAGTTCATAGCACCATTATTTTCAGCCCCAGCAGTCAGATATGTTGTTATATTTGCTGAGATAACAGCCTTGATGTCTGGCGGGTATATCGGGTGAATTTGAGCCTCCTCTCATCTGTCCTTAACTCCTGTCCCTTCTTGTGACTGTGTTCCAAATTAGCTGTCTTCTTCAAGCCACAATAAGTGAGGTGAAAAGAAAACTTTTTCAAAAGTTGAAAGTAGAAAAGACATTAACTCTGAGGCTTTACTTAATGACTTTCCCAAATGACAGAGGCTTACTCTGCTTCACACACTCAAGGGAGGGAGACAAGCAGCAGGAGAGGGAGGAGGAGGAACAAAAAGCTCTCTAAACTGCAGGAGTGCGACATAGATGATTGCATCACAGTTGCAAAATAAACTATTAAATACCGTGATTATGTTTTCCTTTCACATATTTGAATCATCCTCAACTAATCGGCATTCGTTTTTGTTTTCTCGTAGCAGTAAAACAATATGTTGTGTACTGTAACAAGTGCTATTAGGCCATCATTTACATTCACTAAGACCCCTGGCCTTGCTATTAAAATGCCATCTGTACCTGGAAAAGCCAAAACATATGCTAATGCAGGTGTAAACACACAGGGCACTCATTATCATACAAGTGTGAATGAATTAACAAGAGCTCATATCTCTGAGTCATCTACAGTGGATGTGTGCAGTCTGGACACTGTATAGTGATTTGTAGAGCAGTATATGTTGGTGTGTAGCACCGTTGTGACTCACTCTGAAGTTTGCCCTGCACTCAGCCTCACACAGGCACTCAGGCAAGATCACAGTACTGTAGCATTCACAGCAATGGCAAATATCCCCCTGCCTGTCTTCTGCTTTCTGTAAGAGACCAATTCTATGCAAACAAGGACTAAACACAGGCTGTCTTCCATGCTTTCAGATGTCTCAATAGCTACACTTGTGTTTGGCCAAGTCATCCATTTTGGTTTGGACTGAGATATCTACTATAACTACATGGATTGCTATGGAACTCTGTACAGACATTCATGGTACCAAAAGGTTGAATCCAACTTGATCCACTTGTTTTCTTGGTGGATGTGATCTTTTTTGTAGTTCCACCAGCAGGTTAAACTATTAACTTCTCCTGCGATATATCTCAACCCTCTACCCGATGGATTTGCTCTACATTTTGTAAAGACATTCATGGTCTCCCAGATGACGACTCCTAAAGACTTGGGGGATTCCCTGGCCCTTTATACATTTGTGGTTAAGATTGAAAATGGTTCAAAGTCCGAAAGATGAATACAACTATTGATCCTTTGACCACCAGCAGGTTGACATTTTTGTTAATATTAAAACCTCTTGATAACTTCTGCGTAACTTTCCATTAGAAGTTGGTGATCAGATTCATGTCAGTTTGATAACATTCCCATCAACCTAAGCTGTACTCTGTGTTTAGGGCTAATTAGAAAAGGTTAGCATGTGTTTAGACACTGAGCTAAACATTGTAAGTGCTAAACAGTGTCTTTCTGAGCATGTTAGCATGCTAAAGTTAGGATTTAGCTCATACAGTAATGCACAGCTGCTCATTTACATTATATAACTCATATATCTGCTAGCTAGGCAACAGTATCACATCTACTCAGGTGCTTCAAAGTCTGTGCAAAGTAGAAATAGTCATAGTGCAGACACAAATGCATACAATAGCACTTAATTAGCTTCGTCTGTGATTTCATTTCCAATGCCAGGTGTACATTTCATGCCTTTACATATACATAATTACTTCATTAACCTTTAAATTCCAGAGTGTTTGTATGTCCCGATATGTGTGTAAGCCTGCAGGATATGGAGTTAGTGATTCTATGTTCATCTATTTGAGTCTGTCAGAGAGCAGCTGCTTCTGTCTGAACAGATCACTCAAAAAAACAGACAGAAACAGAAAAGTGTGTGTGTGTGTGTTTTCAGCCTGCATAGCTCGTGCTGATGATGATTAATTCTATAGATATCTATCTTTGAAAGGGGCATCGGAGTCTTCTGTCTTTATGTCTGATCCGCTTCTTTCCCTCTTTCTCCATCTCTCTTCATCTGCCTTTCCTCTCTTCTCGTCTCTCCCAGCATATATCCTATATCATCTCAAGAATCATTATACCCCCATTAATGTCTGAACCAACACACTCCAACCTGCCAGCTTGTGTCTGTGCATGCGTTTGCGGGAGCGTGTCCTCTGTCTAAAGTCGTTAAATATTCTAAAGACAGAGACCTCTTTTAATTATACACTAATCACACTTTTAATTACCTGCCACACACGCATCCATCACTGACCAGACTGTACACGCATACACACACTCATAGCCTGCACACACTCCCATCCGTCATTGGGAAGAGTTCTTAACCTATCGACAGAACAGAGAGGGGGGAGACTGAGAAAGAGAGAGAGACTCCTCAGTGCAGTGAGGAGTGACTGAGGAATGGTTGCTCTTGACACTGTAGGGCAGGCTCCAGGTGATGAACACAGGAGGGACATACAGTAAGAGACCATGGAACTAATGAATTTACTTCACTCAAGAGATCATCTATTGCCATGTTTGTTCGCCCCCCTCCAAACTGTAGATATATCTTTGTATTTCCTCAGCTAATCGTCCCCAGGATGAAACAACAACAGAGTGCTGATTGATTGGTTAATAACAGAGCCACAACATGACCCCTTCCAGATAAGAGAGCGGGATCAATAAGCACTAAGCAGAAGGTCACACGTTTTTTCTCTCTCACAACCAAATAAAAGTTACATGTTAGCACTTCCTGCACTCGGGTAATTACACTCTCACTTTTTGTGCTCCAACCTCTCCACTCGTGTATTCTTGTGGGAGTTTTGTGTTTATGACTTGGGAGCTTGTGTCAAGAAATAAATGCGTTTACAGTGCTTGAGGTGGTGAACCAATGTCCTGGGGTTTGAGTTCAAACACTGAGCTATCCATCCTTATTGAAGCAAACAGTGTTAGGTCACGCTGCAGGTTTCCTATTTTCTAGGCTGTTTTCACCTCAACTCAACAGGTAGTAACATTGGCCCTGTTTAGACCTGTGATTGCATCTATTATAATCCTATCATACGTGGAAAGCTCTCGGTACGTCAGTTCATACCTGGTATTAACGTGCGTCTCCACATGCTTCTTGAGTGACCACTTCTTCCCCACTGTGTATATGCAAATAAACATGTAAATCATGTCCTTCTGCATTCGCTCAAAACATAATACATCGTTTTTGTTCTGTTTTTTGTGGTGTGTGTGCATACATTACAAATGAAACTCACATCAACCCTGAAAGAGGACGATGGAGTTATGTGTTTCATATTTTCTGAATTTCAGGAACATTTTCTGAATCTCAAATATAAGGTATTGTCACCACCGTGCCGCCAGCATTCTCCACACAACAGCATGTTAACAACAACACAGACACATCACCCACAGTATGATAGTAACATCGAAAACAGCCAAATTCTCTCTGTGATCATTCGTGAAATAAATAGTCTTTATGAAATAACCACATTGTATAGCATAATGTTGTAATGGCCAAGCCTGTTTCTCGATATAAAATATATGTTGAATTTAGTATATCTTTTCAATATATCAAAAACAACAGACTTCTTTTTATCCGATGACTTATTTCCTTATATGACCAGTTCTTACATGACCAGAGTACATATACTCTGAGGCATATACACTGAGAATAGCTCAAACTAATTCCTCACCCTCACATAGGCCTCTTATTTCCTGCTGATTCAAAAACTTCATTGCATCTCATCAAAAGGTGTTAGTCTGTGGAATAACTGTACTGATGCACTGAAATATTGTACAAGTCTATCTAAACTGAAAGTATTATTTAGGAGCCAAATCATTAATGGTTATGAACAGGACCTGTAAAATCCCATTTGTTATTATTTCTTGTAATTGTAGATGTAATTTCTTTCTGATTGTTTTGTAAAAAAAACAAAAGCAAACAAATTAACAAGACAAACATGTCGCTGATGACGATGATCTAATATTTTATTTATAAGAAAAATATATGCTAGAGGGGGTAGGACCAGAAAAGTTTTGTTAAGCTTCTTCTTGCCCCTGTTGAACATGACAGAGACTATTTGAGAATTATTATTGTTTTGTTTTTTTTATTATTATTTGTTTGTACTTGGTTATAATTTGGCTCTCACCAAAGTGGGTGGAGTTGAATGTAAGGGTGTGTTTATGCCGAGGAAGTTGGCACACTGCAATTGTGGTACCTATTTCAGTATGAAATTGTGCCTGCATTTCCGCCTTTTAGTACAAAAGCAAGAGCAAAGAGGGATCTTTGTAGTCTTGGTTGGTGGTGAGGCATACATGGCACTTTCAAAAATCACAACAAAACCTTCAGTGCCTTTTCCTCATTTAGCACACTAAAATATATATTTAAATGCACATAAAAGAAGAGTTGATTTCGCGAAGGAGCACTCAGCTCTTTTGGATGCTTGTGCCCTTAGTTTGTTCTCGGTATTGTTTGCCCAGTTTCATATAAACACACACACACACACACACACACACACACACACACACACACACACACACACACACACACACACACACACACACACACACACACACACACACACACACACACACACACACACACACACACACACACACACACACACACACACACACACACACACACACACACACACACACACACACACACACACACACACACACACACACACACACACACACACACACACACACACAAGTCTCTGTCACACTGTATTGGCTTTGTAGAAGGAACAGGTCAGTGTGAGTGATGCATTCTGACAGTTTAGCTGCAGGCTTTTTGCACATTAGAGGATATATGAGAGCAAGTGTGTGTGGTCGGGATTGTTACAGAAAAATTTAGATTAAAATGTGTTTACCTGTGGGCAGAATAATTTGTTTGGTGTTGTATTGATTTCCTTTCGCCACTGTGACAAGTGTATCAGTTAAAAACCCTTGTTTTACAGGAGATGCTGTAAATCCTACTTTGATTGAGCCAAGTATCGCTGGTGTTTTATTTTATTTAGTTTTTTAGCCCCTCATGCTATAATCATGTGTATTTTCTCCATTCCTGTTTATGTGTCTTCTCGCAATTATCACTGGCCCCGTGTATCTCCTAATCGATATAACCGGCTTGCTCTCGTCTATCCCACATGCTCCACTGAGATCCAACAGCTAGTTACAGGAGGCCTGTGGAATTGCCAGTCAGCTGTTCCTAAGGCTGACTTCATCTCTGGCTACGCTTCCCTGCAGTCTCTGGATTTCCTTGCTCTCACTGAGACCTGGATTACTCTATCCAACACATCCACCCCAGCAGCTCTCTCCACAGCATATTCCTTCACCCATACACCCAGACCCACTGGCAGAGGAGGTGGCACTGGTCTCCTGCTCTCTCCCAACTGGAGCTTTTCCCTCTTCAAGCTACCTAACTTCACTCCTTCCACCTTTGAATTCCATGCCGTCACAGTAACCCATCCTATACAACCATTGTTGTTCTCTACCGTCCACCAGGCGCCTTGGGGGACTTCTTGGAGGAATTAGATAATCTCCTCTCACACATCCCTGAAACTGGCCCTCCCGCTGTACTTCTCGGAGACTTCAACCTCCAGACAGGGAATACATCTGAACTAACATCTCTTTTAACCGCCTTTGCTTTCTCACTGTCTCCATCCCCACCAACTCATAAAGCTGACAATGTCCTTGATCTCATATTCTCAAGGAACTGCTCTACTTCTAACCTCTCTGTAAACCCGCTCCACACCTCGGATCACTTCTTCATTTCATTCTCTCTACCCCTTTCCAAACATAACAAACTAATCTCTTCTAATTCTGCACCTGTCCGCCGCAACCTTCGTTCCCTCTCCCCCTCTACCCTTGCCTCATCGGTGCTCTCAGCCCTCCCTTCCTCTGACTCGTTCCAACTACTACCTCCAAACTCTGCTGCAGAAACTCTCCTCTCTACTCTGTCATCCTCTCTGGACTCGCTCTGTCCTCTCACATCTCGGCAGGCTCGTCAGTCCCCTCCTGCTCCCTGGCTAAATGATGCACTGCGTGCTAATAGAACCATCCTTCGGGCAGCAGAGCGGAAACGGTGGAAATCCAAACACCATGACGACCTCCTAACCTATCAGGCTCTCCTCTCCTCTTTCTCTGCTTCGATCTCTCATGCAAAAAGCACTTTCTTTCAAGATAAGATCCAATCTTCCTATTCCAATCCCAACAAACTATTTTCCATCTTCTCCACCCTCTTGGACTGCATTCGACATGGTGAACCATCAGATCCTCCTTCGCACTCTCCAAGAACTTGGAGTTTCAGGCTCTGCACTTTCCCTCCTCACCTCATACCTCAAAGACCGTACCTACAGGGTAACTTGGAGAGGGTCCGAGTCCGACCCTTGTCAATTAACTACAGGGGTCCCTCAGGGCTCTGTTCTTGGTCCCCTCCTCTTCTCCCTGTACACAAACTCGCTCAGATCTGTCATTAGCCCGCATGGTTTTTCATACCACTGCTACGCTGACGACACCCAATTAATTCTGTCCTTTCCCCGCTCAGAGACCCAGGTCGTCACACGCAACTCTGCTTGTCTAGCAGACATCTCTCAGTGGATGTCTGCTCACCACCTCAAGCTCAACCTTGACAAGACTGAACTACTTTTCCTTCCGGGAAAAGATTGTCCCACTCTTGACCTGACAATCAACATCGGCACCTCTGTTGTTTCCCCGACTCAGACTGCAAGGAATCTGGGTGTGACCCTAGATAACAACCTGTCCTTCACTGCAAACATCGCTGCTACAACCCGTTGCTGCAGATACACTCTTTACAACATCAGGAGGATACGTCCCCAGCTGACCCAGAAAGCCACGCAGGTTCTGGTCCAGGCTCTCGTCATCTCACGCCTAGACTACTGCAACTCCCTCCTGGCTGGTCTACCTGCATGTGCCATCCGACCTCTGCAGCTCATCCAGAATGCAGCGGCTCGTCTGGTCTTCAACCTTCCTAAATTTTCCCACACCACGCCGCTCCTCCGCTCCCTTCACTGGCTTCCGGTAACTGCTAGAATCCACTTCAAGACAATCATACTTGTGTACCATGCTGCGAATGGATCTGGCCCTTCCTACATCCAGGACATGGTTAAACCGTACACCCCAGCACTCCGCTCTGCATCAGCCAAACAGCTCGCTGCACCCGCACTGCGAGGGGGACCCAAGTTCCCATCAGCAAAAACACGTCGGTTTGCTATCCTGGCTCCAAAATGGTGGAATGAGCTCCCCATTGAAATCAGGACAGCAGATAGCTTACATACCAACCGGCGCAGACTGAAAACTCAGCTCTTTCGACTCCACTTTGAGCGATAGAATTACTAACAAAGCACTTATATACTAATAAAGGACTGGCTTATCTAAAGCCAGTTGAGTAGCGCTTGAAATGTGTTGGCTCTATGAAACCTGATGTACTTATATGATTCTGTTTTCTTCAAGTTTGTATCTTGTTGGTCGAACGCACTTATTGTAAGTCGCTTTGGATAAAAGCGTCAGCTAAATGCAATGTAAGTGGGTGGTTGTGTCAACGTTGATACTAAAAAAGAGAGCATTGTTTTAGTTTACTCTGTACTTTTACTAGTGGCCTTTAAAGCTACAGTTAGCATCTTATTAAGACAGCAATATGTAGACCCTCCAGAAAAACGTGGGCAAAAATCCTTGATTATGCAATTAAACATGCGGGGGTTTATGTGATTTTATGCGGTGAAATTGCGGGAAGTTGCGAAATATGCGGAAAGTTGCGAAATATGCAAAATAATTTTTTTTTTTAAATATTGGGCTGTCTTATTTATTCTCTCTCACACACAACCTGCCACTAACGTTAAACCCCTTTACTATTCAATTAAACACATTCAATGTTTATTTATTGTAAAAGCAATTGGGCGATTTTAATCACACTCTCTCTCACGCACACACACACACACACACACACACACACACACTTCTCCGCCTCATTCTGTTTTCATTTACTTGTTCGTTATCTGACCAGCTTCAATCTTGTAGGCTTCTCACCTCGTTTCTTGTAGCCCTCAAAAGGGTTTTGGAGGTCGATGCTGTTTGGCTTTCTTGTCCGCAGCAGCAGAAAGCATTTTCGAATGTTTGAATGAATCAAAGTGGGTCGTCACCATCGAATTTCTCTTATGCTCCGAGTTCAACACAGTTGCACAGGGGTGCAGAATAGTTTCTCCCCACTTTCGTGCAAGACATCGGGGTACTGCTTTGCCCGGTCTTTAGCAGAAATGTTTGTCGGTAAATGAGATGGATTAGATGTTTTCATCTTGGTGTTTTCTCTCTCGTGTGAGTTCCACACGTTCACTCTACGGTGTTGTTTACCTTCTGTGATGCGTGAGCTGATGACGTCGCGTCATCATCATCATCATCATCACTACTTCACGTCAAGACGAGTTAACTTTTTTTTTCCCTCAACTTTGTGTGAAAAAATGCGGGGATTATGCGGCCTTTTGATAAATATGCGGCCTTTTAAAAATCTGCGCCATTTTGCTGATTATGCGGTAAATTCTGCGATCGCAGAATCACGTTTTTCTGGAGGGTCTAAATATGTGACTGTGTTTTTAGGGATCATTAGTGGGACCCCATGTACACATACACACACCACACACACACACACACACACACACACACACACACACACACACACACACATACACCACACACACACACACAACGCACACACACACACACACGCACACACACACACACACACACACACACACACACACACACACACACACACACACACACACACACCACACACACACACACACACACAGTCATCTTACATGTTGTGTGTCAAATGGCTGCACTCAACAATTGACAAAGTTGAAGATATGCCCTGGCTTAGTTAGGACCAGCAAACAGTAATGCTATCATTCACATAGCGGTATTCAACTTTTTAATGAGGGATTAGGCGATACACTGTAAATTAGGCTAGCTACCCCTTTAATATATCTGGTTCTATTACGCCATTTTGGGCAATGTTACAACCTAGTGAACTGTACGAAAAAAAAATTGTACATTGGAAGCTTCAACAGCTTCTATTTTTGGATATGGTCTGAATGCATGCTGTTGTTATCATTTAATTATAAAATAGTTCAATATGCTGCAAGTTGTATATATGTCGTGTACATGTACATTGCACTGAGAGTACTTTGTTAAATTTAGAGATAGCAGATAACAACACTCATTTTCTAGGTAGGAAAAATGTCAGTCGACCAGCTATTCTTTAGTTTTTGCATCAATATGATATCATGAAGTACATACATTTTTCCTGACTTTCCTTTACTAGATTAAAAAGCAACCCCCAGCTGTTTTTTTTTTATCTATAAATTGGTTTCTTCATTTAATTCCCGGAAAATGTACCATATCAAAACATTTGAAGCATATAACTAGTTCATGCCATCAATTTGAGGCTGCTCCGCTAAAGTCAAATAGCTCACTGTTCTCAATGCAACAGAAATCCAACCATGTAACTCTTTTAACACCAACTGTGTATAAGCACCAAGAGGCACAACTCCTTCAATGTCTACAGAGAGCTTCACAGAGCGAGTTTGAAGGGCATAACATAAAACCACAGCATCTAAAGTCACACTCTTTATTTCAGGTTCAAACAGTCATATGAGCCAGAATTAGAAAATGACAGCTTATTTTCAAGTGTGAAGATTACCGGCTCTCTGTTCAGCTGGGCTCTCTAGCCGAGCAGCTGGAGGAGAGGGTGTGTGAGAATAAGGTGTGTTTCTCCGGCTGAGAGGAAGAGAGAGAAAGTGTGTGAGACGTGAAGACAGCGAGAGAAGTCACCGCCAGTTGTGTGGTTAATTGGAAGCAGACATAATTAGTGCTAATTAGGATAATAGCCATTCGTCTAGAGATCCATCCACCTAATGGGACTACAGTCACTGAGCTGCATACACACACACACACACACATACACACACACACACACACGCATTCATCCAGCTGCGTTTTTAGAAGAATGCGCTCTTGTACCGTAGATTTAATGTGTGACCTGTTATGACCTGTTTTTTCTACATTACAACCAAATACCTTTCTGTGTTCCTTGACATGAATGAGCGCCTCTATGTGGATGAAAAAGAGACAGACAGACGTAACGGTAGAAAGGAAGTGAGTCATGGAGCGCCTGTAACTGAACAAACAGCGAGGGGAGAGAAAAAGTATCCCTCCTCTGTTTATTTAGCATCTTGCTTCATCCTTCTCTCTCTCCTCTCTTCCTGTCTCCACATCACCCTTGCCCTGCTTTCCTTTCCTTTCCTGTACCGTTGACTTTCCACTTCTCGTTGCCTGTCCCTCGGGCCCTGCCAGGGGACATTAAACAAACGTAGTCTGTCCAGCAGCCCTCTCTCTCTCTCTCTCTCTCTCTTTCTCTTTCTCTCTCTCACACACACACACACACACACACACACACACACACACACACACACACACACACACACACACACACACACACACACACACACACACACACACACAGGCGTGCGCATCCTCTGCCTGCGTGTGTGTTTTATAGAGGACTTATTGGCAAAGGCAAGTTGCCAAGCCGGTGAGCAACGACAGAAAAGTCTGCCTCTGTGCCCGTTTGACCGTTTGGAGGAACTGTAAAGGTGATTGAGGAAGCACGCCTGTGATTTAGGCACTGCGTTAATTAGACGTCACAGAGCTGCGGAGTGTGTAGGGCAAAAGGTAGGGACATGTTTTCTGAGCCAGTGAAGGGGCTGTTAAAAATATCTCTCAAACACATTAGTGTTCATTACCGTTGTAACCTAAACCATCTTTCCTTTTTTCTCTCTCTCTTTCTCCCTCTTTATTGGTCTCATGTGCACTCACATATGAAGGCTGTATTTCTCAGTGGACAAATCGTTAAGATTCACCATGTAGAACTACGACATTAACAAAGAATAACTTTAGATTTGGTTGTGAGTTATCAATACAGTCTGGACAGGAAATGAAATTTGGACACGAGAGCAGTTGGATTGCAGCCCATGGCCAAAACATTTAGTACTCATTCTTTTAGGTGCTTTTGGTAGGGGTTTAATGTTTGCTGTTCTCTGTTGTTTTTGTGTCAGAAAACCGTGAAGCCTACAGCAACATAACTTTAATGTTTACAGTTTATTTAACTAAAGCCACCTCAGATACAGTCTGTTGATTGCTGCTCGATTATGGCAAAAATCATAATCTCGATTATTTGGGTCAATAGTTGATATCACGATTATTATTTACTTTGAAAACATCAATTTATTGGAGGAAAAAAATGTGAACAGTATGTTTTTAACAGTTGATTACCCTGAACTTTAAGTATAATTCAGCTGAAAAACCAATAAAAAAAAGAAAATTATAATTTTTTTTATAATAATAAAAAAATTATCGTTTTATTTCGATTACGTTGTTTTCGTAATCGTTGCAAGCCATAATCGTAATTGCGATTAAAATACGATTAATTGAGCAGCCCTACAGTCTGTCTACAGTCGGCAGTTACTAAGCACTGGTGCTCGCCAATAGCTGAGACGCAGTGGTGAGTTTTTCCTTTCACCGGCAAACTGACAAGGCTGTTTGAATTTGTCAACTTGTCACAAGGCCCTTTGGAAGGACACATTTTCGAGTACAATTTTTCCTTCTGACCATAGTCCAAAACTCATAAACTTTCATTCAGATTTATAAAATGTTTGAAAAAGCCCTGAACCAGAGTCTATGATATTACTGCTCATAAAACCTTTGTTAAATCTTTAATGGGTTTATCAAATATTTGTTTTTGTAATAATGAATGGTGTAATGGTCAAGTGTCCATGTAGTCTGTTTTTGTTAACAAGTTGCATTAGTTAGTAGTTAGACTGTACAGATCTAGATGTGCCAAACGGGTGCTTTTAATGCACAGCAATGTTTCCCTGTGATCATTTTAATGTAGTCCCAAAATGATTTGGCCTTGATTTAAATTGAGAAAGACACAATCCAGGCCTTCTAAATAGTTGATGCACATTTGTATTGCATCAGCATCTGCTTCAGTTATTTCTCCTCATTTGGTTCAGCTCCAGCAGTGTTGTTTTAGAGAGGAGCAGTTGTTTTGTGGAAGTTTTGTTTTCTCCCTTTTGTTGATTACAAGATAAAAGGAAAGCAAGGCAAGTTTATTTATATAGCACCTTTCAACACAAGGCAATTCAAGGTGCTTTATAAAGCAGACATGTTTTGTTTAAAGGGAACACGTTTGGAACAAGATGCTCACATCATGGATGTTGCAGCAGGGATGCCAATGTCACACCAGTAGTGGGATGTAGGGTTCACCCTGCTGAGCAGACACTACATCAGTAACATTATGCAGCATGAGCATAGGCGGCGCGTGAGGCTCAGGTTTGGGAAGGCTAAATCACTTGTTTTTACCTGACGCTGCGCGCCTCCGGCGTCTATAGAAAAGAGATCAACTCTCAGTGAAAGCACCGCCTGCTGACCAATCAGAGCTCAGTGTGCGGAGTTTAAATATCTCAAGTCATATTACAGGATAAAGGAAATACAGTTTAAACTGCCGTATGCAGAGAAGACGCCGACTTGTCGCACTTACAGTGTGAGAAAAAGTTTTTAGAGAGTACTTGTCCATGGACAAGTGAGTTTGGCAATTTACTTGTCCGAATACATTTTTCACTTGTCCAGAATGGACAAAAATTGGGGCCACTGGAATCTTCTTCTTCGCCATCGTATTTTTCCACGTTTTTTACGACACCGCTAACGTAAGTGAGCGGTAAGCTTTTACTGCATCACACAAAGGGTTGGGTATCGTTTGGATTTTAACGATTCCGGTTATGCTTTTCGATTCCGGTTATTTTCGGTTCTCGATTCCGGTTCTTTGAGAGGGTAAAAATAAGTCCCATGACAAACTGGGAGAAAAATATATTTATGAAAACATTAAGTCAAATCTGTATTCCTTTGTATTTACAAATCACTTCATACTGTTGAATTTCGTTACGGTTATTGAATAAAATATATAAAAATAATCTCTGCATTGTTTAGTTAGTTCTAAGTGGTGCAGTTTGAGAATGTACAATTGGCCCAGTCTCCTCTGATGTTACACTGCAACCTGCCTGTGAGACAGAGTCCAACCACACATGTCCAACACATAGGCCTAATAATAATAATAATACATTAGATGTATAGGCCTAGCGCTTTTCTACAACTAGAAGACGCTTGCACGCTTACACATGTCCTGCAATACACATGCTGCAGCTGCCCAGCTGCTCACTGTTTGTAAAAGTAAATAAATAGTATTTTCATTTCAATAATGTACTTTCTATACCCTGCTTCATAAACAATACTGACATCCCTGTGCTCCTCCGAGTCTGGGGGTCCGGGGATGTGAGGACAGCGCGAGGACACAGACAGGGAGGCTGCTTTACTTCATAAAGGAAATGGTGGTCAATATTAACAACATAGGAGCTAAAACGCTTAATAACCTTCATTACGTGTTAGAGAAAGAACATAAGAAAGTTTGACAAAGATGAGGCTGTTAAATGGGCAGCGAATCTGCTGTGTGTAGATAGAGAGAAAGACGCTGAGCTGCACCGTGCAGCTGATACGGAGCATAGAGAGAGAGAGCTGCAGTCCGCGGGGCTCGGCCTCGCCTCCTGTCCTCACAACTCTTATTAATCCCGGTACTGGACAATTGTTATTTGTTCTTACTCGGAACCGAGTTTTGCTTCCCAACCCTGCCACTGTGCTACACGTCGTCGTTCTTATTATACATCCATGGTCCCGTCCCGCCCCGCCCCCGTCTAACAGTAGGCCTACAGAAAGCGGCGAGATGCATTTCCTGGGGAATCGACAAGCAGAACCGAAACTAACATTTCTAAACGAACAATGGCGGACACGGACAATTTGCGAATGAATTCTGCCTTTTGTAAACTGAATTTATCAATAATTTGTCAATAAATTAGGGCGAAAAACGTCACTTGTCCACCGGACAAGTCAATTGAAAGATCTACTTGTCCGATATCGTAAATAACACGTCCCGGACGGTGGGACGTGTGCTTTTTCGCACACTGACTTATCATTCATATCACACTGATATCACATCATCAATCAGTACATCGATCATATATCACAATATTTCCTTACCTGAGTCAGCTTCTCGAGCCGTATCTGGCCGTGCAACACTTACATTGTCACATATACTGTATGCAGACGTATTGTTTTAAGCAACACATTAAGTTGACGAAACACTCAACTCAAATGTAATTAAAGTCAGATCCACTCGTGTCTTAGATGGGGCAGTATCATAAAACTGTTTTCAAACACTCGGTAATTTATTTTTTAACCAGTTGTTCTGTATTCACCTTGCAGGTGCAGGTGGCTTGTATCCTGGATCATATGTTTAAGTCATGGATGTTTAAAGTTCATATTTGTCTAATATTAGTTTATTTTTCATTAATGAAGTATGACGCTGTGCTGTCTTTGTCCCCGTTTGTGATTGGTCAAATGTTGCTAACCCCGCCCCTTTCATGTGAATGCGCTCTCAGCTGGAGAGAGAAACCCTGGCTTGATTTACCGAGTTGATAACCAGCATCATAGGACCGCTTAGCGAGATCTCGTTTGTTAGGGTTAGTTAAGATAACTCAAACATATCCAGGGTCTGTTGAACTGGCTTCGTAGTGCACAGGGCACAGGTGGCTGCATAGCAGCGCTAATGTCAAAGACACAAACATTATACATTATATTTTTATTTTACCAGGATGCAGTGGCACAAATATTTGGGAAGGCTTAGCCTTCCCTAGCCTACAGTACCCGCCGCCCCTGAGCATGAGGCACATATCATAGGAGCTCACAATATTATTTACAATTTGTACTTTTTGAACCACATACATTTTAGGTATATCTATAAACTTACTGAAGAATGAAGATTATCTCCCTTTTGTGTTGGTCATATTAGAAACTGTTGGCCGGTTTAACCACTGCTTTTACAATCATCATTGATGTGTTTGGACATTAAAACTTAATGACTACGTTTTTGTCCGTTATTAAGTTGTCTTTTAATCCATCAATAAGTTATACAAATAACAGCAGGTTTTCATTATTTGTTTGAGTGGATGGGCTCATTCTAGTCTACACCAGAATAACACACTATAAAATAAGAAAAAAATCAATCCCTTTTAAAGACTTGAGGAAAAAGACTTTCTAAAACAACTTTAGTCTAAAAGAAACCTCTGTTAAAGCTGCAAAATGTACACAATCATTTGACGTTATATCTTAATATAACGTTTAGTCCTTTTCCTCACATTTGTAGCAATCAGAAACTTCAACAAATGTTTTTTTGAAGATAATTTTTGGAGGGATTGCATTTTGACTTAGCAAGAGGATTAAAGAATGTTCAGCAAATATACTGTAAAACAAATCTTCAACCCCCAGGCTGTGTTAACAATAGCTTCATTTAAACTATGCATGGAAAATCACTAAAGCAGACACTGTCAGACTGCTGGCAGCAGAATGTCAAGAGCTGCTGGCAGCGCTCCAGTTCCTGGTCTTAACTCAGTTAGACTGTTTAATCCCATTACTAAAACACATCTATCATATTTAACGAAACTACACAAACTGTTGTAGGAAGTTGGCAAAGTTAAGTTATCCTTGTCTGTATTCTCTGTTCACCACCAGTATCAGCCCTCTTTTCCCCTCACTCTGTACTTTCAGATTTTAGTAGTGTACAAACCCCTATACCATTTGAGTCCAATTTACTCCAGAGCATTACAACAGGAACGGGCTGTCAGGTATCGCCATCAGCCACTAAAAGAGTGTGTCCTCTGAAATTGGTGAAAAATACTCCACCACCAGCTTTGTGTTCAGCGAGAATACAACTATTGCAGAAATGTACTTCTTGATGGATGACTTGTACATTTACCCTTTTAGAGTCGAATGAGGCTACAATACGTTATTCTCTTTTTTTGGAAATAAGGATAGAAGATACTACCCTTACTAATAAGGATGACTTGTTACGGTAATGCTTATACAGCAATTATTGGCATCACTGTGTTTTTTTCTGTCAGCTGTTGTTTGCAGAAAAAGAAAAGCCACAAAAAAAAATCTTAAATTGATGAAAGTGGTACAGAAGCTCTCCCCATCGTCTCCGCATTCAAAACAATGCAGTCTCTGCAGCAGAGTTTTATAGTTACCAATTACTTTGGAATAGAGGACACCACAACTCAAGCTGACAGGCCATTTTGAAAGCAGGAATGCTTAAAACATTTGAATACCTCAACCCCATGTGTAGTATGTAATAACAAATGGTAAGTTGAAGCGAGATTTGTGCAGGTGCACACACACTGTGTAGCATTCAGCATGTATGAACCTCTGTACGGCAACTATGAATCAGTCCGACATAGACTTTATTTATGTTTCCTCTAACTGAAACACGGAGGCAAACATCCGGTTCAAACGGCCACAAGAAACAGGGAATGCTCCCAACTGTGTGAGACCACCAGTATGTATGATGTGTGGGTGGCTGGCACTTGCTTTGGAGAGTACGCTGCCAAACAGCCTGCTGTCTGGACTTGGTTTACAGTGGAGTGTCCCTCCCCCCCCCCCACCCCCCCCACCGCACTCCTCCACCCGCAGCCTCTGCATGTCAGTGCGCTCTGAAAAGGTGGCTCGCTGCCTATCGGAGATAGAGGGGGAGGGCAGACAGGGCCGATGGGGCCCATTGGCAGAGAGACGGCCCCCTTAGACTCGATACACACTCTTAGACACACTTAAATTTAAGAAAACACAGTCATTCATGCGCTGACTCCCTCACTCATCCTCTTGCCTGTAATATGCGTGTACTAATTAGCTCTTGGCACACTTGTATGTATGTGTGTGTGTGTTTGTGTTTGCAGTCAGCCTTGCAGTCCAGGCACCCGAGAGTGTTTATTAATTGAGTCTTGGGCCAAGACACTTAATGAAAGACCAATCTGGATTGGTGTTTTGGTTGAAAAGAGTCTGGGGGAAGGAGAGGGGGAGGAAGACAGGACAGTGGAATGGAGTCAGAGGGGAAGACAGTGTGATAGAGAGAAAGCTTCGGGAAAAAAAAACCAAAGAAAATTGGATGAAACCAAGAAAGAAATATGCAGATAGTAATCTGAGGGAGAATGGAAAATGGCATATGAGAGAAAGAGTCAGAGAGGCTGTTTTTTATTATTTGAGGGGGTTGAGGGATACAGGGAGGAACTCACAAGGAGAAGGGAACAGGATGTAGTTCATTACCGTATTTTAATTTTCTTCTTTTGCCTGGGGATAAACTGTCACACACACACACACACACATACACACGGACACACATATGCATGCAGAGTCATGCACTGTTTTACAATTGAGTTTGTCTTTAATTAAAAGCCAGAACAATTTTGTCCAGTTTAATTAAATGTAGAACTAAAAGAGAGCAGGAAGTGGCATGTTGAATTCATGTAATATTAAATCTCAACTACATCAAGTTTCAGTCTGAATGATAAAAAAAGACACTGGTAAGCAGCTGACGTGCACGCCTAGTTGTATGCCTGCCTGTGTGTCTGGCTAGATTATAACTCTTAGGATGGGAATGTATAACCAGGGGTGCACATAACTTTTTTTCCCTGGTTCTCAAAGGAGCACCTGGAGATGTTGCTTGGTGCTCATCCTTAAAATGAAATAAACCGTAACTTTTGAGGGGGTCTTGACTTTATTTGCCAGACACACGGCACTGAACACACATGCAGAGGTGAACACAGAATACACATGCAGAGGTGAACACAAGACAACATTAGCACAACCAGTAATCCTACAAGCTGTCATCACTACCCTCCTGACTGTTCTCCTCACTGTCTTCCTCTCTGTCAGACATGGTAGCTGATGATGTAGGCCTACTTCTTTCTCTCTGGTTGAGTCTGTGATTAGATGTTTGCATCCACAAGTCAACAGCTGGGTTTGGGTCGAAAGTCTCTGTTGTGATCATCTTAGACAAGTGGATGTAATCAAATAAGTATGTGAACATAACCAATAACAAATTAATGTAACTTATTTTATTTATGTTGTTCATTCATATCTTATTTTACCTTAACATTTATTTATTTATGCATTTTTTTTTTATCTCTCCAGTTTTAAAGGATATGTTTGGTTACTGTCCTATATTATGCATTGGAATGATTTCAAACCTGTTTTATCCCAATAATTATAAAGGAGTGCCTTGGAAATATGTGTTTACATAAATTGTGACGAAACCGTTTGAACTTAGACTAAAGTGAACTATCTAAACACTCAGAGTACTTTACCTCACTGAGCTGTAGTTATCAGCCTCTCAGTCTGACTGGGAGGACTCTCCCTCCACATCATTGTAGAAACATCTTCTTCTTATATCCGTTAAAGCAGCTAGCACCAGATTCTAATAATAACAGCGCCGGTACCGGTGCACCCTCCCTCTCTCTCTCGCTCACTCGCATTGTGGCTGCGGGCGCCAGATAAGCCAACATCCCCCATTTTCATCACTTACAGCGCCCATCGTACAGGGCAAATGAAACGTGTAACCGGGGTGAAAAGGGTGTTACATTTACTTAATTATAAATATTGTTACATCAAGGCCGAAAATTAGGATGAGCACCAACGGTCAAAAAGGGTTTTTTCCCTCCTAGAACTGCCAGCGCAGCACCTCCCCAGATCTGGCGCCCTAGGCGAACATCTATTACGCCAGTGCTACGGGCCGGCCCTGAGTTCATATCATAGGTTCATATGCAACTCGCAAATATATTTCTCTCTCTCTCTTCTCTCTTCTCTCTTCTCTCTCCTCTCTTCTCTCTTTTCTCTTTTCTCTTTTCCCTTCTCTCTCTTCTCTCTCTCTTCTCTCTCTCCCTCTCAATGTTGGTACGCAAATGCGCCTTTTTTCAAATGACACGGTGCTCTTTTTTTGGCGGCGGTGCACCTGCGCACCAGTTATGTGCAGCCCTGTGTATAACCACCCTCCAGCTACTCAGAGAAAAATACAGACTTGTTATTATTTTATGAAGGTAAATCCACATGAATGTAGGTCCTTTAATCTCTGTTGTCTGACTTCTTATTGGTATATTTCATTTAGTTGCGTTGCTTTTTCGATTTGAACGTTCCACGTGACGATTTTATGGGAAATCAAGCAGAGACCTCCCAATTTGGAGCAAATGAAAGCGTGAAAGTGTTGGAGCCGCCAGCCTCTGTCATCACAAGTAATTTCCCATGTAAATAGAACATATAAATGGGATATGTAAATGAGGAAAATCTTACATGAACAAATACTTTTAACTTAGCAAATGTTCAGATGTTAGTATGCTATCATAATTGATCTTATTGCATTCTCTCACCCGCACACTGAGCTCCTTTGACGTTGTCTGTTAATAACCTCCCAGGCTCTCTCTCCCTCAGACACTATAGGCAAGTGGAAGCATGCCTTCACTGTCTATTAATCAGCATGTACAGGGTAAAACCGATGCATTCAAATTGTCTGGTCAGTGCAGTTAATGAGCTTAACAGGCATAAATTGCATTACAGACCTCGGTGAGAATGCAAAATCTATCCTCACCGTGGACGTGGGAGAAAAGAGGGGAAAGGTTTAACTGTAGCCTCTATGTTGGGCAGGGAGATCAGGTGGCATGCACACAGACTTACATGCGCTAACAAAGCAACATACACTCACACAAATAGAGCGTCAGTGTTTGGGTTGAGGCTCTTGTGGATGTTCTCCTGGGAAATCACACTGAATAAAATTAGACCTGAAGAATTGTGTGTGTTTGTGGGACTGTGTGTCAAACAGCCCAACACTCTCTCTCCACTACTCTCCTCTCCTCGATCAATATGTAGTTTAATCAGTGCTTTCTATCTTCATGTGTAGCACATACCTCCATGTATGATCAAAAGAACCATGATGATCTTGTGGTCATGGGTGAATTGACACAATCATCTCTAATCTGGGGATGATGGTAGAGCATAGGGGTTGGGCTCTATTTGGTTGTTAGGAATCGGCAGCACCACCTAAAGAGCGGCGTGAGGTGACCTGGCACCACATCTCTTATTATCTGACAATCTAACAGCAACAGGTGTTTGACATCCTGCGGTAAACTTGAATGTTTTAGAGACAGGACTCAGAGCCTGCTGTTGGCACGCTGGGTGTAGTGTTGACTCAGGTCGGTATAAGTGTCATGTGCCGCTTTGAAATGGAGAGGAAACCTCGCCCAACTGGCAGTGTGTCGATCTGGAAAATTGCTGCCGATTCCCCACAGCTAAACAATGCTCACAGAAAAAAAATGTTCAAAAATATTGTCTCTTCAAATCTATTTATACTTCTTTTCCAAATGAAAAAGGGTTTCTTTTGTGCAGTCTCATTCACACTGCATATCTTTTTTTTCCTTTTATATATATTTTTTTGTAGCCCCAAATCACAACAGTATTTATCTGTGCGGTGCCGGGGCACAGAGTCTATAAAGATAACAGACTATCATCTCACTTTAATATGCTCTATTCTCCCTTTGGTCATATTGATTTTATTTCAGTGTCTGCTCTTAGGTTAGAATATTGGAAGCTTTACATCCACTTACATGCTGAAAACACAAGAAGCATCGCTAAAAACATGAACCTGCGCTTCCTGCCTGGCGGCTTCTGTTCCCAGGCACACAACGTCAAACACATCTGAAGGAAATCTGAGCTTTACGAATATATTTTTTACTTTCCTCGACTCCCTCCTGCAATCCTCTCCCACAACGTCTCCTGTAAAATCCACTTTCTGTAATGCTCCCCTGAAAAGCAACAGTAACACAAAGTCTGTTTGTAAGTGATTGTTTCTTATCTCTGTTTGCTCATGTGAGAACAGTGTAAGATCTTATGTGCTTGTGTATATGCTTGTGCTGTATTGATTGCCGCTGGTGTGTGGGGGAATAAGAATGGATCAGTGGAAAGAAGGGAAAACAGAGCACAATACACAAACAAAGAAAATGGCCAAAAGAATGACAGACACAAAATGAGCCACATTTCAATCTGAGACAGGAGGAGAGATTTATTTAAGCTCTCCGAATCCTCTTTCCTTCCTGATGAATGTATTCAATGTTTCCTTCCGCCCTTGTGAATTCGAAATGATCCATGTACCAAATACTCTTGTCAGTTTCTCAGTTTGAGCAGTGTTCTCGTCTGAGAGAAGGAGGCCCGTTGTGCTTTTAGTGGAAGAATTATGTTTTTCTAATCCCTTGTTGTCTCTGTTTTGCCCTACAGTGCAATCACTTTGGACAATCAGCTGGTCGTCTTGGCAACCACTGCAGTGGACGCTGGACGTTACTACGTAGAGGCGGTCAACGAGAGGACAGGAGAGAACGTGACAAGTCCCGCCGTCTACCTGAGCATCTCAGGTAAACAAGAGTCCACAAAAGATGGTGCTACACACACACACACACACACACACACACACACACACACACACACACACACACACACACACACACACACACACACACACACACACACACACACACACAGCTTTGGCTAGATAGCTTAACCGACAAATTACTTTCTCCCTAAATATAAAGGTTTTGGCTGTTGTATGAAACAATGCTACTTATCACAATCAGTAAGTGAAATTATGCAGCATATTTAAATCTCTCAAAGAAGCTTAGTTTATTCCATAATCAAATATTACTGATAGTAGACAAGGAGATTCCAGAGTCTTTGGGAAAATGCAACTTTCTAATTTGCATTTGTTTAACCTGTTTGTGTCTTTAGGGCAGCTTGATGTGGTTCTCTGTGTTATCACTAGGGTCAGGATTTGATAGCATTTTAATGGATCTGAACCCAGTTTAGTAAAAAAAATAGTCAGAACTCAAAGATTCAGTTGAAATCTGCACTATTTGTTGGCTGAGAAGGCAGAAGGCAGTTTGAGCGGCAGCATAATTACTGTTGACAATCACTAGATACAACCTTCAAATGAGATGAGCAGCAGAGGGTGTGAAATGTTGATTAAATACGTATTCGACACAATAGAACAACTGATGTAATCAGCTTAATTTTGTAAACTACTTGATTCAAATACTGGAGCTCCTGATTTAGAACTATTGAGTTGAGAAGCCTACATTATTGATATCATATGCAAGGTCATTTAACCTCTGCTTTCAACAGCGGAAATTGACGTGACGCAGCTTCATTGTTTAATCAGAGAAGACTCAACAGTCAGATAGTGTTTCTGAACTGCTGTCCTATCACGATCAAAGACTGATGTCAGGTGGTGTTACAAGTTCAATTCATTCTTTTTTTACCCTACAAATTGTTTTGAGAATAGACACCGGTTTGAAGTGAGTTTTATTTTGACTTTTTGGTAAATAACTTTCAGCAGAATTGATATATGATGATATGATATATATACAGCTGATATATAACTTATCGCTGGATATTTATGACTTAAGCCATCAATAGGAAGATCCTTTTCTGGATCAAAGTGAGAGGCCTGCTTACGTCAATGTTTCCTACATTAGGTTATATCGAGGTGGAGGAGACATTCAATGAAAAAGTCATAGCCTTTTGATATTTAAGTATTAAATATATATTTCCGATCTGGGGACCGGATCTAAAATTGCTCCACCTGCTTGAACCCAACTTTAGTTATTATTGCACTATTTTTAAGAAACTTCAGAATCCGTTATGATGGAGTAAGTAAGGTATTGTAGCCCAAATCTGGGATTCGCCATCTAAATACTGCTGAGCACAGAATCTTGGTATTTAAAACGTTTTGAAATCATAATTTTCAGTGACTTTTTATTAATTTTAATAGATGTTTCTTACTTAAGAATGGCTACACTCACATCAACTGAAATGTTTGCTCCTTTTTGCCGCTTCTCCCCCCGTGTTCGTGTCTCCATCACAGCCTGTATCGCTAAATCACTTAATGTCCTTCGCTCTATATAACTTCTCCTTGGAGGCCAGAGGATAGACTCTACTGTCTAACAGTCAGCTGAAGTGTTCACTATGGTTAAATGAGAGGAGGGCTGGAGAGAGGGAGGGAGCACTGTGTCCCTCGTGGCGGTATAGACTTTTAATTAGATTCTCTTTACAGGGTTGTATCCTTTGGCATCCTTTGTCACAAAGGACACACACACACTCACGAAAACACACACAATCACATAAATATACGTGCAGTACCTTGTTACAGCTGTCAGAGTGGAGCACTCCCTTGGGTGCTTTTTAGAAATCGTAAGGGTATAGTTAGGCTTCACTGATCAGTCTGCAGCCATAAACGTCTGTGTGTGCATGTGTGTGTGTGTGTGTTTGTTTCTGTTTATAGGTGTGTATTTTCCACAATAAACATTTCTTGGGTAAATATATTTGCCATAAAGCGGCATGTTTGATTCAGTAATGTGCTATTGAGATTGGAGAGGAATAGAGGAAAGAGGGATTGAATATAAACCGCGGAATGAACGTTTCCAAAAGATTCAACGTGCAAGATGTGAGAGGGACAAAACAAACACATATACTTGTTTTATTTTCAAAGCCAGTCCTCCATATAACACTTTTAACAGCTGATTGGTCAGTTGGTTGGTTTTGGAGAATGGAACAGGTGCTGCTGGTCTCAATGCGATTGGATCATATAACATGATGTCCGCCACAGAGGAAACCACACTGATTACGCTGCAAGATAACACAGACTGGGCCTTTACATGATAGAGATCACACTTGGTTAACCAGAAGGATATTAAGGGCAAATGAGATTAAATTGAACTCATGATATGAACTGACACAAACACTTGTGATTGAGCTCATTAAATTGTGTTTTTGTTCATCTGCACCTCCTCTTTATTTTTCTTTTGTACATTCCCATTCCATTAGGCAGCCTGCACGGAATCTGAAGACTGAAGTTCACAGCTGTCAGTCAAATTTTCTATTTCTAAAAATGTGGTCTTTCTCTTCAGAAATTCAGCAGAATAAATGAGATACCTATTTCCTATTCTTTCCTTTTTCTTACTTTGATTTGAGCTTTGTGTTAGGCAGAGCAGAACAAGAGAACGAGCACTGGTAGAGAACGAGACAGAAAGGAACATTTAATGAAGTGAGTCACGGATGTAGACAGAGAATATGACCAACAACCTGTTTCAGTCAGAACTGCTGCTGGAGAAGAAGTCCTTGTGTGTGTGTCTGTTTCACACAAGCTCCACATGCGTTTGCACTAAAGAAGCAGTCACATTTTAAATACCTGCTTTTCAAATTCCTGCTGTTTGAAGATTGACATTCAAAATCTTTTGGATAAGTCTGAGAGAGCAGAGAAAGTATGACATGCCTACTTGACAGATCCATTATCTGCATCTCCCTGTAAGTGTGGCCCCTACTAGTGAAAATAAAAAGCAATAACTGTCAGCCGTGGCAGAGCTGGAACAGCCACAATTGATAGCATTTCAGCAGCTTGGCGAGAGGTCACTCTCTATAATCACTGGAAGAACAGCCCCCCTCTTAAATAAACACCTCCTGGAAAAACATTTTTTTATCACCACTGACAACATATGGTGTTCCAGAAGACATTTTCAGTCAGTTATCACAGCTTACCGAACATGCCGGACTGACATAAGATGCATCTTAAATATTCTAAGAAGAACATGTGCTGTACAAGGTGTCCACAAATCAAGTCGATGTATAAATAACACTCAAACGGAGGGAGGGTCAGATTCAAGGATCAATTAGTTACAGTATTCACACGTGTTTGCATTAAAATAGAGAGTGAGTTCTAATGGCCTCTGGGTATTTCTGTTAGTGACAGGAGATGAGGATCCCTTCTCTAATTAATTAAGCTCCACGCATACCTGCTATCATCCCTCCCTCTCTGTCTTCCTTTAATACATACACACATCTTAGCCTGTCAATCAGGAACGCAGTCTTCCTCCCTGTTGGCTAGAAGAGTGTGGGCATGTCTCTGTGCTTCTCTTCAGTTCACAATGGTGGAGGTCTTTGTAGATTTTAACATCAGACCATTAAAGCAGCAAAATATCCCCAAAGAGGCTCGCCAACGGAGGGAGAATTCCCACACACCCATGAAAGCTCACAGACATGCAAATGCTCACATGTAAAAGATACATGCCCGAGACACACTCTGCATATGTGGACCTCATCAGATACCACAAGGCCCGAGACCTCAGACAACCCGAGATGAAGAAGTTATAATCTTGCCCAGATCTCACACAGTATATATAGGGAGAGGGCATGCTGGGAAGGCAGGAGCAAAGAACAGAAGGCAGAATTAGAGACAAGAAGAAAGAGAGGAAAGGAGATAGTGGCAGACGAGTATATGCTGATATAATGACTGTAGCACTTTCAATGCTATCTCAGCTTTGGACTCAATAAGTGATCAGCTGCCTTATCTTTTCTATAGAGAGGCAGTAATGTCACGCTTGTTAATGATTGCTGATCTGCAAAATTAGTAAAATAATATTATGAGCATACATGGAAGCACAGCATCCCGAGTGCTTCCTTTTGAAAATAGTTAGAGGTTTAGTATAACTGTTCTATGAAGTGTTGGTACAAACATTGATGCAGTAGAACCCAACATGTCCTGACTTTTAGTCCCTAAATGAATGAATTACGTTTTTTTGTAAGACCTTTAATGCCGCATAAATGCTCACATCTTTCAAATCCCATTTAGCTTTCTCTTATAAATGTCTTCCTTTGAAGCTTTTGAAACTCTTTTTACAGGCTAACTAATCTTAATAAAAGAAATGTGCAGAATTCTCCTTTAAAATGCCGTACATGCTGTACCGGCATAATGACTGTATGGAAGATGTGAATGCAAACTTTCTACAAAGTCCCTATAGATAAGTTCACTTGAAGACAAGAAAGTTGGAAGGAGTTGTTTGTCTTTGAAAACGTCGTACTGTAGTCTGCACATTAATGATAGGAGTTATACATTTGAGTCTGCTGAATAAAGAACAGAGACAATCAGTAGGCAGTTATTTTCCAATGTACTGTAAGCACTGAGGTAGCAGAATAGAGTGCAAATATAGAGAAGATCATTTCCAAAGCAGAGACCAGGCAGTGAGCAGGAGCAGGAGCAACACAGACGAGCACTGAGAGAGAGAGAGGGACGATCGGCTTCATAAATGCATTGTACAAAAAATAACCTTTCATAACCTTAATCATTCTATGTGTCTGTTGGGGAGGGTGGGAGTCTGAGTTTGATTACCTCGGCTTGGTGATTGGAGGAGAGTCTGTCTGAGTTTGATTACACCTCCTGTTGGAAACTCCCCTGGTGTCTGCCATTTAACATCACTCCATTTCTCCCGTTTCTCCCCCTTTTTCCCCCCTGCCTCCATCAAGCAAGACTTGTCACCCCGCGGCCCCGAGGAGTGACGAGTGGCTTTTGTCAGGGACTGAAGAATAGACTTAGAATCTGACTCAGCTGACCTCCAGATAACCCACACACAGCGTCACGTTAACATCCAGGAATGATGCTTAAAACATTCAAACTGCATATGGTGCTTGACACACACCCTACTGTTACTTGAAAGGGCTTTTATTAATACACGGTTCCCTGTGTACTCAAATGTGTGTGTGCTTGTTGATTACATTTGCGTTGTTATTTGTATGCACGCCTGTGTGTGTCTGTGTCATTTGTTTCTTTCCCTCCCTTCCAGATGTTTCCTTTCCACATCGCTGACTCTTAAATGAGAGCCTGCCGCGGATCCTTTTGTGCACGTGTGTGAATGTGTGTGTGTGAAAACATCCGTGAGTGTGTGTGTGTGTCTTTGCTCCAGGTCCCATCCCAGTTGTTCTGTGGCGCGTCTAATTGGAGGTATTTTATTGTCCCGAGAGCGAGTGTGTGCTTGTGTTTTTGCCGAGTGGGATGCATGTGGCTTGGGTGTATGGGATTGTTTGTGTGTGTGTGTGTGTGTGTGTGGTTGTGTGTCAATTGTAGTGTCACAGACCCTGGCTCCTGTGAGCCCTCATTAAAAGGCTTTAGCACAGGATCAGAGAATCCCCTGCATCCGAGTGTGCAGTAGTTTCCAGTGCTACAGCTCTCATCATGTGCTCAAGGTGTTTTGCATTTTGCTACGTCATGCCTTGGTTATCTTCAAGGAAAACCATAGAAACCCCTTCAACCAACATGGCAACGTAACGATCCGTGCCACATTCTGCCCCGTTATGCTTCATGTGAAAAGAGACTCTGCAGCTTCTAGTGTTTGATACGGAATATGTCTCCTAAGACCTTTCGTCAAACCAGAGAGTACCGACGGATGTGTGGCGAAGTGATTCTCTCCGACTATTTGGCTGGTGACCCCTAAAAATAAATCGAGAGCCAAATTAGATGCTGTGTAGCAACTCTCCCTCCCCTGGTACTGGAGCAGGTGTATGCACTGAACAGTGACTCTCTCTCTCTCTCTCTCTAATGACTCCGTGGTAATGTTTGGGAGCGCCTGCCAATGTTCTTTATTTAACAGCAAGATAAAAATGGCTCAAAGGGTTTCACAGTTACGGTCAGATGTTGTCTGTAAGATGTTTCTCCTTCAGCTAAAAGGGCCATCCTGCATAGAATGTATTTTTGGTGGGTGCTTGACGATAACTGGCAACAGCAGCAGCTCTCAGATCCAAATAAAAATGTGTAATAAGAGATTATATGAATTTCATTAGGAATAGAGGTGAGGCCAAAAAAGCGTTGTGGTGCAGTGGTGTTAATGATGAGTTTATTGACACTCTTTGATGAAAGATTACACACTGAAGAGTCAGTATTTAATTACCCAGTGCTAAACTTAACAACTGACAAATGAGTGTATCAGAATTAAAATGCAAGTATTTTGATAATTATTATTAATCGTAAAATTCCAGAGATTAACTAGTTCAAGTTTAACAAATGAGAAGGTTTACTCATCATTTTTATTTATACATTTTTTGATTTTGGAATGGTACTTGAACAAACAAACCATTTGTTAATATTGAGCTTGTGTTTAAAAACAAAAATCTGATGCACACTGTCTTCTTTTTTAAAACAGCTTAATTTAAAATAGTGTTTTATACATCCTTATCTATGTAATGTTTTGCATGATACAAAAATGTCACCCTGATCAGTTCTCCAGCTGTCATGTCCACACTCTGACTGTAGAAGAGTTTCAGTGGTAGCCTCAAGCAGAGTTCTTCCAGCACTGAAACTTATATAAGTCGGGCAGAGACAGCCGTTTTTGCAGAAATCAGTTGGACGAGTACTTATATCGTTTGGAGACAAAATACCACACCACATGGGCTTCAGACGCTGCAGTGTGTTCAGGCTTTCTTGCCAAATAACTCTAATATTTTTCACAACAGCAATCATTTTGTGACCATCTGTGATTGCTTTTGAAAATCATGACTAGGTGTGCAGAAAAGTTTCACTTTGACTGTTGTGATTCATAAAGGTAATGAACCTTTTTCAGTCCTAGCTGGACAGAAATAAAAAGGCTTAATATCCCTTATGGATTTTCTCTATGTACTATGCATTAAAACAAGTACACCTATGTGCAGAATATAGCCTAAAGTTCAAGCCGGCTACTTGATTCTCATACAGAATAATGTGGTCTTTGGTCTTAAGTAGTCACATGCAGAGTTGGGTGTAATAATATAACTTTTGTCGGTAACGGAGTAGTGTAACGCGCTACTTTTATAATTCAGTAATCACACTCCAGTTACTAAAATTGCCCCGACACGCGTTACTTCGTTACTTACTCAAATCAGTCATAATCATCACACTGACAGACAAGAGGGGTTTCCGCCGCAGGTTTATATGTACGTAATCTGCGCACGCGTCCACATCTCCACGTGCAGTGCTGCATAAATATGGCTGAGTCAGCGATAACTTTCGAGGGGTGGAGGTATGCCCATTATTTTCAGTTCGTCCGAAGAATAGACAGGAATGTGACGGTTTCAAACTTGAGTGCTTCAACACTTTATGACCGCTCTAAACAATGCACAATGTGTGGGTTGTTGTCGTAGTTTGCGTTGTTGCTGTTGAGTTGTTGTTGTTATTGCATTTGATATCATTATAGAGCAAGCCAGGAAGTAAGATAGGTCGTTCTGGCTCGGGAAACACTTTGAAATGTGGATAAGTTGTGAACAAAAAGACAATTATCTGTAATATAAAAACAGTTAAATATTTCAAGGAATAGATAGCCCAGTGGGGAGAGCCGTCGGCCCGAATGCCGCGATGTCCTCCGAGCAGCTGGTTCAAAGCCCGGAATGGACGTATTTTAATCATTGCTTTTCAACTTTAATAACTGATAAAAGGCCCTCACCGCCCAAAAACATGTCTAGCACTCTCTAGTTTCTTCTCTATAACCCAATACACACAATTATCAATCTTTAATTGCAAATAGAACATGATATTCAGTAGGGATGCACCGAATATTCGGCCACCGAAAATTATCGGCCGAAAATTGTTAAAAAGGCCCTTTCGGCTTTCGGCCGAAAGGGTTTTAGCACCGAAAAAATATCACCGAATGTCAGAACAGGCTTACGTTGGTAACCTAACGTGTTGTTGTGATGACGTAATAAAGACGCGGCTACCATGCTCGCGGCTGGCTCACAGGGGGGGGGACATTGACCTTTGTCATCGAGATTGCCCTGAGCCTTTAACAAATCGTATTAAATAATCTGATGACAGACTGTAAACAGAATAGCTGACATTTTAACAAACTAAATAACTCAGTTACCTCTAATCATTAACCCATGTTTGTATAATGGAGTTAACTCCGTGTGTTGCTGCTAGCATACATAACACCTGACGTGGAAACGTTACTCGTGGATGGGGCTACAGAGCTGCTAGAAAGACGGTCGAACCCGGTACATTCCTCCGTCTCTGCATGCGGTGCACTTTTGCTAAATGTTTAGACAAATTGCTCGTGCTTACATGCTAAACTCTTATTGCACTTATGGTAACAAGTATTCTCCACATCGAGACGGGTAAAGTTTAACCACACCTCGGAGCGCGTTCTCTCCGCCATCTCCGCAGTGTGCTCCGCTGCATGTAGCAGCTGCGTGTGTGTAAACTGCCCCGCCCCCTCGCACATGATGAATTGGAAATGGGGGACCCTGATGTAAACAAGACGAAAGTCTTTCTCTGGTCTGCATCCCCTTAACAATTGTATGTTTTGAGCTGTACTGTACTGTACCCAATATACAAGCTGTTAATACACTTTTCAATCAATCAACACAGACGGGGGAGAGAGATCTCGTCTGATCGAAAATACATCATAGACGCATTCGTTGTCTTTGCATATTAGAAACGAGTTGGCGACACTAAGACTGCGATATAATGTTTTTTAGCAATAATACATGACATATATAAATGTACTGTATGCATTCAAAAGTGCTGAATAAATGTTTTATGGACCCATAATAGTGATTATTATTTAAGTCAAGTTTTGCCATAATCATGTCTATTTCCATAATCAGGTAGCTGAACAACATTGGTAAAAAATGTATACATTATATATATATATTTCTATTAATCATTTTCGGCCTTTCGGCATTCGGTTTTCGGCCAACTGTTTCCTATTTTCGGTATCTGTTTCGGCCAAGAATTTCCCATTCGGTGCACCCCTAATATTCAGTCTTAGTGTGTGTGTGCATCGAATATTTTTCAAGGCAAAGATACGTTAAACCCACTGCAGCCTTGCACTTCGCCAGGAGAGGTCGCTGTAACTGAAGCTTCGAGAAATGAACCTATTTCCGACACAATTGTCCAAGTGGTTCGACGCTTCATTCAAAGCTTCATTTTGCCATCACTACTGTTATCCACTGCTGTAAACACCACGTAAAACCTCAAGAAACACCTGCAAAGAACACATGCTAAGGTGAAGCTAATGCACACGCTATTTGTTGTTTATTTATATCACGTAGTCTAGAGTTATTGCCACTCACACATGCGCAGTTCGTACGTGCTCGGCTGAAGTCTTTGAGGTGTGTTCCAGTCAGTGCGACACATGGCAAGACGCAGGAGAACACGCCGACGCAACAGCGTGAGCAGAGATATACTGCGCAAAATACAGATAGCAGGAGACAGAGGACAGCCATGGTCAGATAGGAAAACATTCAGAATCTGGATCAGTCTTATGCGACAATGGAAACTGAACTAAAGAGAACATTTGAAACTTTAGCAGTCTGCGTGATCTGCCTGTAGGGAGGGGCAGGCCGGCCCTGCGAGTAAAGTAACGAGTAAAGTAACGAATTACTTTATGTAGAGAGTAACGAAGTAGTGTAATATATTACTTTTAAAAAAAAGTAATATGTAATATATTACATTTTTTTAGTAACGACCCCATCTCTATGATTATTGAAATGCTTCATACTATGGTTTCGCCCATGTTGATCATTTTGAAACAGAGATTGCGTAGGAAGGCAGTATTCAAGCTGTCTAAAGGCCAGTTAGATAAGCATCCGTGAAGGTCACGACAGAATCCCTGATGCATTTAATTGCATGTAAACCTTGAAGAATGAGAACCAATAAGCTGTCGTCTGTGATATCTATAACTTGGGAAGTTAATTTGAAAGATCCAACCTTGTGTGAAGACTACAATGATCTCTTTTGTATTTAAAGTAGGGCTGTCAAACGATTAAAAATTTTAATCAGATTAATCACAGCTTAAAAATTAATTAATCATGATTAATCACCATTCGAACTATGTCCAAAATATGCCATTTATTTATGTATATTGTTGTGGGAATGGAAAGATAAATGAAAGAAGGCGGATATATCCATTTAACATACAGCATCTATGTTTATTATAACATTTTTCTGCGTGTCAAAATGAAAGACAACCCACACACCTATCAATCATCAAACAGTGGGGTCTTAATTTATTACGTGTTGATTTCTATCAACGGGGGAGTACTTCAGGAAAGTCGACAGAGGGGGGGCGGCGGCGGCTAGTGGAGTACTTCGTGACCACAGAGTGTGAACGTTGTGATCAGCTGTTTTAGCTCAGTTCTCCAGTGAAGGGGGGGGGGGGGAGTCTCCCTCCGCAGCCGGTTGGCGTAGTTTTGGCACAATTCCGTTGTACAGACCGACGTTAACAGCAGCCCTGTCTGTGCACATGGAGACCGACTCTGTCGTCCGGTGATCTAACCGCCTTCTGGAAAAGCTTCACAAGTACGTCGGTACGCAAATGCGCTTTGTGACACAAGTGACGGTACGCATTTCAGAGAGATTACGCACATAACCTGCGTACCAGTTATGTGCACCCCTGTACTACAGCAAAAGTATTCTCCGTCGGGACTTCCTGCAACAACACCACGCCGTTATCAAAGATGTTCTATTGAGAAGACGATCACTATGTGACAAAAGTTTTCAAAACCGTGGCTACTGAAATCAATCTTACTAGCTGCTGTCTGTGCAATTTACTACGCGCGAGTTGGCAGACTTTATTTTGCTTACTTTAACATAATTTTTCATGGTGGGGCTAAGCCATTTCTGGTGTAGCCTACCCCAGCCATACCCTGGCGCTGCCACTGGTGGCACGTATGGGGCGGGCCATTCTGCACATACGTTAAATGCGTTAAATATTTTAACGCAATTAATTCAAAAAATTAATTACCGCCGTTAACGCGATAATTTTGACAGCACTAATTTAAAGTAAAACACACACACACACACACACACACACACACACACACACCAGTCATACAAATAGGCCCTAATACTCAGCGGTTTTGATAAAGAGGATTTGCTAATGAATCAGTGCTTTGATTAATTCCTGCTACAACTGCTTTTGTCTGAAACTATTATATTCAATATTTGAGTTGCGAAGGGATCAGACTTTTCTTTGTTGATGGTGGTCTCACCTCTCAGTCTGTTTCCCTCTTTCTCTCTGTCCCTTCTCTCTTCCTCTCTCAGTGTAATGAGGCTCCACTGTGGTTCTATAATTAAAACCCCAGTGTACAGGCAGAGCGATGGAGTGATGGAAGGATGAACAGGAAACTGACTCACGGACTGTGTCAGTATGACAAGTGAACTGTGTGTGGGTATGTGTGTATGCCCTACTTGTTCCACCTAGTTATGGATTTAATTGCACGCGTGTTTTACAGCCTGATGAAATAGATTAAGACGGATGCCCATGTATATGGCTTTGACAGAGCATTTTGCGCTCTTACACCCACTTAAACTGTCTTCAAATCATTTTCCGTTGACTTACAAGATAGTCAATAGACAACGGGAAGAAGGTAGTGAGAGAGGTGTCCAGAGGGAGAGGAGGCAGAGCAAAAGTCACAGACGCTGGATGTGACACGTTTCTACGAATCAATGAACGAGCAGAGGCTGTGGAGGCAAAGAGAACAGCAGCAGGAAGCTCTGACACTTTGAATAATACACAGCTTTCTTTTAACATCGTTTACTGCAAAGCACCAATTGTAGCTGCAGGGAACTGAGAACTATTATCTAAACGGTATGTGAGCATTGTTTGAGCCTGATTTAACCTCAAGGGAGTCAATTGGGCCCACTCGTGTTTTAAGGGGTCATTGCTCCATCTATTCAGTTTTAAACACTCCCAATTAATCAAGATAAAGAAATGATAAAGTACATACTTGATTTCACCAAGGTTTAACCGTGCCTTTGATAAATACTTTAAACAGTGTTTTGCTTAAAGTCAACTTCAAGGACTCTATTATTAATCATCTGTATCTAGAGAACCAGACCAATTTACTGAAAATCTCTTTTATTGATATTAGCTTTATTGATGTTATGCTTCATTATTCTGATCATTACTGTAAATTGAAATCTGGCTTCACATTTAGAGGTGAATGCTATGTTGTTATTAATTTGGAGTAAGTGACTATTCTGTTTACTGAGCTAAGATCAGCTAAAGTTGTAATTGCACAGACTGACACAACTTGGAGTGTGCAGCCTTAAATGTTCAGAGATGCCAAATAAAACCTCAAAACGAAAAAAAGAAGGTTTATGACAATGATTAATTATCCGGTAGTTTTAGCTGTCGGTCTGTACTCAACTGCTATCTTGCTCCTCCAACGTAGCGGGCTGGATTGAGATGTGAGCAGAGCTATCACCAGATTGTTTAGACTATTCATCGGTAGTTCCTCTTGAAGACCAAGGTGACACGATCCTTGCTCACAGTTTTTCTAGGTAACAGCCTACAGTTCAATGGTAGTGGGCTAACTCACAAATACATTTCCACCTTCAAAATCTAACTAGAGCCCTTCCTACACAAAGACAACATCAGTTGCTATGCCAAATCAGGCCTAGGGCGTAACATGGTGGGAAGAATAGCCCCTTTTCCGCTTCATACCCCTCTGCACGACACCCATCTTCAAACTCAGCCTTTGGTTTTGAAATCCGTCCACAGACACATAAAAATAAACACTCCAGGAGCACATTTCACCACATTCACAAACACACACACACACACACACACACACACGCACACACACACACACACACACGCCAGTTTACGGCATTGATTCAGCCCTTGATTGTATTGGGGGCAGTTGGGAACAGGGAGGTTGTAGGGACGAGACAATTTATGTTTTATGGAGGTCACTGTGTAAATGGCTATGTGAGTGTGAATTGTGTACATAAAGTGTCTCGATACATTTGTTTAGCTGGAGAAGTTCAGCAACGTCTACTCGCACAAACAGAAGCGGGGTTAGGATGGAGGAACACATTGACATTGTGGAGCATGTAGGGGTAAACAACGTAGTGTATGTACCACCAACATCTGTATTCCTCTAGGAAAATACTTGAGTAGCTCCCTAAGAGAGATTAAATGCACAAGCACACACTAAACACACACGGGATGCCGAATAAGTGTCAAGTGTGCAGATAAGAAGCACGGTGCTCGTGATTTTAATGATCCTGTCAGTCACACGGCTGTTCCTTATCGCCACATCGCTGTACACCCTGCAACCCAAGTGTGTGTTTGTGTGTGTTAGTCAAGTCAGTATGCATGACAGTAATATAGTGAATAGTAGTTTTATTCCAGCTTAGTCCTCCTTATGTTGGATGCTGTGTACATCTAGTCAGGCAATTTATAGTTTCCCCCACTGTACTCATCACTGTAAAAATGCGTGAGTCTCCACGACTTAAAACCGAGCCACCCAACGAGATAAACTGTTCATATGCCAGCTTGTTTCCGCACATACTGGCTATATTCAGCGTTTTTATAAACCATTTTCCGAGTATTCAGAATATAAATGAAATATTATTGTGCATGCAAACACGTTGATTGTCTGTGTGTGTCAGTGCTTCCTGTGGAGAGTAACAGGTTATTGGGGGGCAGCAGGCCAGTCAGCAGATGTTCATTTGAAGCAATAGAAGTGGAAGGGAAAAGAGAGATTGAAGGGAAGAACAGCGCTGGTGAATGATGGGGCAGAGCGGCAAAAGAAAGATTGGATTGGAGAAACAGAAGGAAGATAAAGAATGAGTAAATGGGATGAGAGATGATGAGGTGCTGAGGAAGGGGAAATATGTTTAACGGTAAAGGGAAGGAGGAGGGAGAGAGGGTTGATGGTGTCATTTCTTGCTTGACTTAATGTGTAGGTGTGTAGGAGAGAGTGATATGGATGCAATTTGCTGTGATATTATATATTCAATAAAAATTCAGTTGAGAAAGTGTTTTATTTTGCCAGTGGTTCAAAGGGTAGAGCATGTTGTCCACACACCACAGGGTAGGCTCCTCCTGTCTGCATGTCTCAGAGTCCTGGAGCGACACACTTAACACCAGTTATTATCCAATCCAGGTGTGAGAATAACAGGGAAAATATAAAGCACTTTGCATAAAACATGCAAATTGCAGACACTCAAATATTTGCCAAATAATTGTGGAATATTTCAAAACAAATTTGCATTTGTCCTAAAGGGATTTCATAAGCGCAACAGGCTGTGCCATGTAACCCAGTAGAAGGCTTTATTATTACATTTCCTTCTAATCTATTGGATGCCCCCCGGCCCTAAGTAACTCTTTAGATAAACAAAAATGTAGACGAGGTGAAAAATAAATCTCAAGTCACCTGTGAGTATAATTGCGCAATAAAGGATAAATATGACCGTTTTTGAGGTAGAACACATAACTAAAGTCCTGGAAAAGACAATTTATAAGATATACTCTACCTCGATTTAGCAAAAACCAGATTATAGGTGAAATTGAATTATATTACAACATTTGTAGATATATATACATATATTTTATCTTTGAGATCTCAGTGCATTATAGAGATTAAACATCATTTTAATTACAACAAAATCACTAGTACACTAAATAGATTGATTAAGCTTAATAGTTCCACCTTCAGCAGCAACTGAAAAAAACTTAATTTAAAGACCTCTTTATCGCTTTTTCAGGAGTGTATGGTCATATCAAATGATCAGGGTCAAGAGAATAATGCCAACATGCTGTCAATAAGTCATATTCAAACATTGAGAATTATAGAGCCAGTTATGTTTCTCATTCCAACACAAAAAAGTGCAGATATTCACAAAAACAAACGCTTAAATGTCAAGTACACATAAATCCCATTTGTTCATTAGCTTGTTATTTACACCATGATCTGAAATACTGTGTGGGTGGTGCTTCTGTTAAAGCATCACTGAAATGCATCCACGTTTTTTACACCCGTTTACACATTCAGATACACACACACACACACAGTCATACAGCGTCGAGTGTGTGTTTGTCCTCTTGTCCCCTGCACTATCAATGTATACGCAACTAAATGTTTTATCAGGGTTTAAGGGCAAAGTCCTCGCCGATAATTAGTGGAAGAAGAAAAGTGAATGAGGCTGAGGCAGAGCAGAGGGATGAAGACAGAGAGGGATGGGGTACCAGAGACACTCACAGAAGGAGAGGCGAGCCGAGAGCAAGTGCAACATTGGGAAAGCTTTTGAAGACAATAGAGATGGATAGGAAGGAAGAAACAGAGGCAGAGTGTAAAAGTTGAAGATTGAGAGGGGAGACTGAAAACAAGAATAGATCAACAGGGCCTTTAATCCAAAAATAGTTTCCGCCCTTCTCTGCCTTCTGCCTCATCCCTACAATCCTCCCCGCCACTCCCTTCTCCCCCGCCTGGTAGTTTAGAGTGATTGGAGAACAGAGCTAGATGTGTGTAGCCTCCATGTACACTACACACACACACACACATGCAGCAGTGTGTGTTCACGAGGACATATTGTGATCCAGGGACAGACAGATGATGTCCATTACCAGGCCGAGCTGTCCGGAGTCAGGCGGAACAGCTGCAGCCAGATCTCACTGATCTATAACTGTTTTAATGAATCTATTATAGCCAGGCCCGACCAATCAATCTCTGAGCTGCTTAATCAATTAGGCCATAAATCACACAGAGCCTAACTGTTCTTGCCCACAAGAGTGATCGCTTTACATACACAGACATGAAGACACGGGCATGCACGCATGTACACTTTTACCTCAAGTATAGACACAAAGTCAGTCAGTGGGGAAGTGATTATTAGAGTGAGATTTTCTCTGTCACTGCAGGAGGCTAACACTGCATAATTACATATAGCTTTGTTTGGAGACAATTTGAATACTTTCACAAGAAGTACACCTGGATGAGATGTGCCTCACATTCAGATGAACATAACGTTTTATACAAGATACTGCAGGGTGATATTCGCAGATAATGAGATTATTTCTTTCTATTTCCTGGTTTTGGTTATTTTATCGGTGTGAGAATATAAGCTTCTCAAACTAGGAGGGTCTGGCAAATAAGCAAATGGTCACCTCAGGGGTTTTGATGGACATTTTGCACAATTCCCTGACATTTTATAGACTAATTACTTGCACCACATTAAGATTGTTGATCACATTCTAAAAATGATTTGGCTGTGAGGACTGTGCCGACCAACTTGGACTATGTTTCCAGTTCTTGAAAGTTAAATCCAAGTCTGAATGATTGTATAGAGAGATGACAATGTTAATAATTTCATGCCAAAAAATGCTTAAATGACAAATCTGTACACTATCGGTTTTAGGCATATCAGATTGTGTGAAGGAGGTGCTAGTGGAAAGCAAAGCAACGACACAGCTTCAACTCGCTCTAACTTTTCTGAAAATGTAGCCTAAGAATGAACAAGTGTTGCCCTTAGCTCTGCAAGATTGTGAGGTGGATTGTGGGTAGGAAAATCATGAAATGTCAATTTTCGCAAAGGAAGTTTGAGGTAAATACTTAGTAGCATTTGTGGCAGGAATTTATTTATCAAATGTGGATAGAGAATCAAACCAATCAGCTGTCTTTGTCGTATTTTATTTCTTGCAAGAAAGTTCAGTCAGTCATACAGAGAGCATACAGTCTGCAGAGTGAAAGACGAAGGATAGAGGTTGGGTTGCATATTTAACACCGAGAGGAGAAAGGGAGGGGTGACGCTTGGTGATAATGAAAGGAGCATTCTGGAAGGTAGGGAGGCCATATCAGGATGTTCTCAGTTTACCTGAGTTGAAGGTCATACTGTTGGTGCACATAGAGTGTAACTAACAACATTGCTACAAATCGTCTTAATAAGGAATGTTCCCAAGCTTAGCTAGGATGTGAGAAGTAGTAAATATAGATAAACATTAGCAAATAAGAATCACACAATGATATTATTAAAGTAAGTAAGTGAGTATAATATTACACATTATGTTAGCTTGCCAGTTTCTGGGAGATTTCCTGATATTTTCAGGTGAGCTGTTTTTCAATGTTTGTCCTAGAATCAGCAATCAGAGGAAGTGTCTCGAAATGCGATATAGATCCACAGATCTTGACTGACAACCATTCAAGATCTGATGGTGAACTTTGGTCAGAGATCCCAACATGGTTTAAATAGAGTATTTATGGTTTGAATATTACATTAAAAAAAATCCTAACCGGCAGCCTTTAAGATTGTGCTTTGGTTGTTGGTATAACAAAGTGTGGTTCCCTTTACGGGAGTTTCCAAAAGGTGATCAATAGATTCTTAGTACAGTATTCACATTTGTATCTCCAGACTCTACAGTCACCAAAGACTGTATGCCAGTGTCTTAAGGAAGTACCAAAGGAAATGCCAGGACATGTTGCCCTCCATTGATCTGTCACAGTGCTCCAGGCTCCTGCCCCCGCTCGCTGCCATGCAGTAAATGAATGGACTGTGTCAGAAAGCAGTAAGAGCTTAACTGAAAAACCACTTGATTCTAAAAGAAGGCACTTAAAATTCAGTATCCTCTTGTATATTATGAGGCTTATTTACTTATGCCGAGGGTCTCTTAAGTCACAGTGGTACACGCCTGTGGGACAAAAAGAAGAGCCAGCAGAGGTAGAGAAAGATGAAGAAGTGAATACCCTGCAGCATACTAGATGATGAAGACAAAAAGGAGGGAAACAACCTGATTTAATAAAGATGCATCTCCTCTTTCTTGTCTCTTCTGGTCTCTTCTCCATCTGCTATTTCACCCTGAGGTGGTGGGCACACCACATCACTGCCTTTGAAAGCTCCACCTTTTGGCTCCAACTTTCCCCTGTCTTCCCCTCGTCTTTCATCCCTCATGTCCTCTCTCTTGCCTTTTTAATATTTCTGCAAGATCAGAGGCTTCCTATTTTTGTCTCTCTGTCTTATCAGAGCTACACACTTGCAGAAGCAGCACTCTTCCTTTGAATTGGAAATGATAGGACTTTTTTTCATGCCATCATTAGGCTCACAGTGTGAATTGAACATTTCCATCTATTTCCCATTGAGAGTACCATGTAATGAACACATTGTACTTCTGTCTGACTTGATGTTTGTTTATCAATTTCAATGACACATTTCTATTTAGCGTCTCTTTTCTGTGCTCTTTGTACAACTCTTGATGTGATGAGAGGTCATGTTTAACAAGGGATTGGCATTTCTTTGTGCACATCTGAGTGCAGGCATCTGTTTGGGCACAAATAAGTCAGAAAAGATGAGTAAAGAAAGAGGAAGAGGAGGACGAAAGGCACGGATAATCTTACCTTTATTCTTTCAGACAGTGAGCAGAGAGAATGTCAAAACCTGGTGACATTTTGCATTCCACACAAGGATGATTGACACCAACATTTACCTGTGTGTGTGTGTGTGTGTGTGTGTGTGTGTGTGTGTGTGTGTGTGTGTGTGTGTGTGTGTGTGTGTGTGTGTGTGTGTGTGTGTGGACTTGATTGACATGGTAAATTGGAAAGGTCAACTGATGCTAGTGTTTTGTTCCAGACAGGCAGACAGCAGGAAGATGTAACCTTCACAGAGTCCACATTTATGGAGAGAAGGTAAATCCAAGCAAAAGACACGATGAGCGGAGTGTATGGCTTGGTAAAATACTAAGATTTAATACATAAACCTGCTCACTGCTGTTTATATTCTCTGTATAAATGATGAATCACCTACATTCTGGTCAGATTTACAGAGTGACTACTGGGTATCAGGAGAAGAAGCATTCGGACTATGACTTTTTACCATCTCGGTCCATCTGGAATTTTTCGAGGTGTGAGGTCAACACTCTAGCCAGCTTATTATTTTACTGGGCTTAAGTGTGTGTGTGTGGTGTGTGTGTGTGTGTGTGTGTGTGTGTGTGTGTGTGTGTGTGTGTGTGTGTGTGTGTGTGTGTGTGTGTGTGTGTGTGTGTGTGTGTGTGTGTGTGTGTGTGTGTGTGTGTGTGGTGTGTGTGTGTGTGCGTGAAGGTCTGTGTGTGTGAAGGTGTATATTTGTATTTGTAGGTACATCGGGTCCATGGGTCCTTTTGTTTCTCTCTGTGAATGTGTCAGGATTAGAAATTGGAGTGTGGCACTTGTTTGATATGAATTTCAAATAGGTGTGTGTGTGTGTGTGTGTGTGTGTGTGTGTGTGTGTGTGTGTGTGTGTGTGTGTGTGTGTGTGTGTGTGTGTGTGTGTGTGTGTGTGTGTGTGTGTGTGTGTGTGTGTGTGTGTGTGTGTGTGTGTGTGTGTGTGTGCAGGAGACGGGAACAGAGTGAGGGGAGAGTGAGATTGACAGGGTAAATTGGTATGGTAAGGGTTTTGAGGTTGAACTCTGGGTTTATAAATTCCGAAAGAGAGGGAGAGAGAAAGAAAAGATTCAAACGTGTTGCTATAAAAGTTTCCCCTTCGCTCAGGGAAGTGTGACAGTGGATGCTGATGTGGGTGGATGCGGAGAACAGTGCAAAGCCGAGTAGGAGAATAGATTGTCACCAAGGGCAAAAGGGTGTATGGTTGTATGTAGATGGAAAAGGTAAGAAGCAAAGCCCAGAGGGGATGTTTGTGTGTCAAGGGACATGGGGGGGGGGGGGGGGGGTCAAGGAGGTTTGGGGGTTGCTGCAGCAAATAGGTGACCCACGGCTGGGGACTGAGGGGTCAGCACCTACACAGGTCGCAGGAAGAAAACACAGTGAGACATGGCACACATAGCAACAATAGCCTTTACACACACACAGACACAGACACACACACACACACACACACATACATACACACACAGAGACAAAAGACACAAAGGTTTACATCACACAGGACTGTTGTATTGAATAGCAGATAATACAAATTCTGTATTTATTCCCAGGTGTACTCACACAACAGTGGATACACACACTGTGATGCACACACACACACACACACACACACACACACACACACAACACACACACACACACACACACACACACACACACACACACACACACACACACACACACACACACACAAGCAGAGGACATGACCTGCTTGGTTGGTCCTGAATACACAATAGTGAATTCATGAATACAAATCATACGCAGGGCTAAGAAACACTTAGGCACACGCTAATATTCACATCACCTTAAACTGTATTTTAAACACATCACAGTAATATCAAATGTAATGCCAGAAAGTGGTTTATGTAAACAAGTGTGTAGAGATGAATCAGGATGGCACCATTTTCTTTCAAAGCAGCAGTTATCTCGGCAGTGAAATGCACATCAATAAACACATCGATAAAGACAACAAATTATCCCAAGCATTTCAAACTATAATGGAAGTGAAAGTTACTGGAAAATGTGTTTAGTGGATTCAGCTCTATGAAAGTCAGATGTTAACACTCACACACTCTCGCTCTTTTAGTTGTCCCCTGATGTCCCCATTGTTTCTCTGTCCCTGTTTTCAACTGAAGATGACTCAGTATGACACATCATTTGAATACACACGCAAAATTGAACACCCCCCCCCAGACCAAAGCCTGCGTGTTTCTGTTTGTATGTCAGTGGGCATTTGTGTGCTGACCCTCTTTTAGACTCTCAAAAAAACGACTTTCCTAAACTGTTACTTGGCAGAACCGTGCTCGAGTTAAATGGCTATGTGGAAGTGTATTTCTATTAGACATGTTGGAAGTTTAACGAAGCAGTGTGCTTAGATCTATAGAGAACAGAGTCTACCTGCGCACCTGCATCCCTGCATCATTCCCTTCAACCATTATAAAAGCAGATTTAGTTTAGATATACACTTTTACGGTTTTGAAGCAGAACCTCCATTTGGATCAAGTAGCCTACAGTATGAAAAATAAGTTTTGCCAAGTTTAGTAGCTACACCTGTTTTGTGTCAGATTAAAAATGTCACCTGACATAATTATAATAACATTTGACTTATAATTACAAAGTTGCTAATGCAGTCGTTAAAGTCATAAAGTCTATAATACCTTGAAGAGCTGTCGACTGGGTTTTCCCTATCCCATAAATGTGCCTCAGTATGTTCTCCTCCTCTTCAATCATTCAAAATGAGCCACTGTCTTATGTTCAACATATGATTTCACTTTTAAATTAAAAAAATGTTCTGAGGGAAATGGTTACTAAGTACCCTCTAGCAAGCATAAGGGAATACTTAAGTAGCTAAGGGCAACCACTTAGAGATCAAAGGGTTTCCCTTACAACATCCTTAGGAAATCCTTATGGTGATTTTATTCAACACATTTTTTTGCCTAAGGCAAATGTAGATCAAAATTCAAAGTTGGTTGAAGCAGTTTTATGCAACCGGGAACTGACCTTTAATCCGGTCTGATACTCTCTGGACACTTTTATGTTAGTAACAAGAAAAAGTGACGTGCACAAAGATGCCTCGTTCACATCAGAATTGTTTGTCTTGCATACATTTTATAGATGCTTTAATATTCCTCCTCGGCTTGCTTGCCCACTCTTCATCACTTCCGCCATGCTCTGTATGTGTGTATCAGGGTTTCCGTTAGCCGGTAATTACCGGTTTTTAGCTGGTAAAATGTATTAAAAACCGGTAAATTCAAAACCTGCCGGTCAAAATGTCTGGTAATAATTAGGGATGCTCCGATAGATCAGCCACCGGTCATTATCGGCCGATATTCACTGTTAATAGTTTGATCGGTGCTCTCTATAAAGGCCGATCAGGAGAGCTGGATCTGATCGATATGGACATACACGCGAGTGAAGTGTAACCAGACCCGAGAGAGAGATCAGATCAGCTGCTGATGGAGACACGCAGCTCTGCATAATCAACTGACGGGCTGTCAGGAGAGAGAGGGAGGGAGAGGGGAAAAGAGAGGATCCGTTTCTCCCGTGTGATTATTCAAAGTTAATGTAAACTTTTGAATAATGTACTTCATCTACTACAAGTAGTTTGTTTGAATGTAATAATTATGTTGTTTGTTGTTTGTGGAATCATTTATTGAAAAATGAATCTGAATTTTTTCGATCTGTTACGATTATAGACTGAAGCAATATAAAAATGAGCCCCGTGAACTGAGTTTTAAACATCAGCATATCTGCTCATAGTCCGGTAATTACCTGCTAACGGAAACTCTGCTACACAACTCTTATTATTATTATTGAAATATGACCGGTAAGTTTCAAATTTATCCGGTAAAATAAATTCTGCCCGGACATTTGACCGGCGAGAAAAAATCCTAGCGGAAACCCTGGTGTGTATGTGTGTGTGTGTGTGTGTGTGTGTGTATGTGTGTGTGTCCATCACATTGGTTCAACAAACTTTCTGTTTCTGTTCTGATCAAAATCTCGACTAAGGCCTTGACAACACACACAAACACACACACACACTCAGATGAAAGTATACCTACTATATACACTCAATTCAAGAGTCTGAGTGGATGAATAGCAGTGTGGAGGGGTAGTGTATTGATAGATGAATTGTGAATGTAGATTTTCTGCCAGTGGTATGTCAATTCCATCATTTTCCTGCAGCCTACAGTCTTGCTACCCCGAGACTTATGACAAATGCATGGAGAAAGGCAGAGGAGGGAGATAGAGGGAAGAAGAAAACAGTGAATTAGAGAGACAACATTTGGTAGCTGGCAGGTGATGGATGGCCTGCAAACAGCTTGTCTTCCTCTGGACTCCATGATAACATGCCGTTCTCTATTCCTCTTTGCTCTTCCTGCCTCTCACCCATATCTTGCTCTCTGCTTCTATGTGTTGCCGACTCTTACCGTTACTCTCAGAGGACTGTTCTTTTCTTGCGTGCCTACTCAACTCCGAGACGTTTTTTAAACGTCTGTATTTTCTTTTGCTCTTATGTAATATGTTTTTGCCAAAAATGTAGTTTTGCTTCACTCTTCACCTGAAATCTAATGTATACCTCCTGTTTTTTGTCTTTTTTTGTCTCTCTATCTTTGCTTTTGTCCCATTTCTTTTCATCTCATTCTCTCTGGCTGATGGACAGTTGGCAAGAAGAACCGAGGGTCAACAGGTAAAGAACCCATTTACATTTTCATTACCTTCCCGGCTCTTTCTCTGAGGCCCCTTCCTTTTCTCTCTCCATCTAAACGCAGACAAATAATGCTACGACCTTGCACTCCCACAAGAAGGTCAGAGCTGAGAGTTGCTCGGCTAAATGCTTCGCTGCAAGTCACATCGGCAGCAGTTGTTGGTACATGCTATAACAGATTTTACACCAGTGTTGTTGCACAGATTCTGTCTTGAGGCCAGTTAAAAAACATACAGTAGCAAACATCTAACCTCAAGGTCAGCCTGCATCAATGATAAAATATTTGTTAACATCCATTGCGACACATTTCTGGTTCAGTTTCCAACTTCTTTTTTTTCAACATAGCTTTCTACAAGGGAAGCTTTGGTTCTGTTTTATTTAGTGTCAGTTTCTCCAGTTTTCACTTTTTCCTGTAAATCGACATACTGGACTACATCAGACAAAACCTGAAGCTCGACATTAATCTATATTCAGTCACACAACTCATGTGGAATGTAATATTAAAGTAAATTAAAGAGTCAGATTCTCTTTAAAAAACAAAGCAATATTTAAACCCACACAAAAAGAATCCCCCCTAATGATCATTTATGACCGACTAGAAGTAGGTGCGAGAT